>NC_134688.1:98213655-98523239 GCF_050947455.1 Rhinoderma darwinii
AATTTACAAAAATGTCTAAAATTCTGTTTTCACTTTGTCATTATCAGGTATTGAGTGCAGAATGATGGGAAACATTTTTATTTTTTTTATTTTAGCACATGGCCTCAACATCAACATAACAAAATGTGAAAAAAGTGAAAGGATCTGAATACTTTCCGAATGCACTGTAGATCAGATCATTACTGAGTAACATTAGGGTAAAGCTTTAACCCCTTCCCGCACCTTGGCGTAACTGTACGTCCAGATAAGCAGTAACTTCGCGCACCTGGGCGTACAGTTACGTCCGCGCTTTAAAAGTTAACCGCCGCGCGGCGCTACACCGCAGCGGCGGTTAACTGTGCAGGGTGTCAGCCCTGCTCTCCCCGTTGCCGATCAGCGGCCTGTCGCCGCTGAAATCGGAAATTAACCCCTTCGATGCGGTGGTCGATTGCGATCACCACATCGAAGAGGTTTACAGCGGATCGGCAGCCCCCCACATGTATTTGCGGGGGCTGGCGATCCTTATCATGGCAACCAGAGGCCAGACAATGACCTCCGGGTTGCCATGTACGGAAGCCTCGGAGAATCAGCCTCCGGCCGTTCCTCCTCTGCTTCCTGTCAGTGTGACAGTTACGTCACAATGACAGTTAGAACACATTACACTACGTGTGTAGTGTAATGTGTTCCAGCAGCGATCAGAGCTGCCAGTCTAAGTGTCCCCTAGTGGGACAAGTAAAAAAAGTTAAAAAAAGATAATAAAAATGTTTCGAAAAAGTGTAAAAATCAAAGTTAGAAGTGACATAAACAAAGAATGCTTTTTTTCCTATAATAAGACTTTTATTATAGGAAAAAAAATTAACACGTTAAAAAAAAGTACACATATTTGGTATCGCCGCGTTCGTAACGACCCCAACTATAAAACTATAATATTATTTTTCCCGCACGGTGAACACAGCGAAAAAAATAAACGAAAAACAGTGCCCAAATCACAATTTTTTGGTTACCAACCCTCCCAAAATATACAATAAAAAGTGATCAAAAAGTCGCATGTACGCCAAAATGGTACCAATACAAACTACATCCCGTCCCGCAAAAAACAAGCCCTTACACCGCTTTTTTGACTGAAAAATAAAAACGTTATGGCTCTAAGAATATGGTGACACAAAAATTAATTTATTTTATAAATAAGTGATTTTATTGCACAAACGCTGCAAAACATAACAAAATTATATACATCTGGTATCGCCGTAATCGTATCGACCCGCAGAATAAAGTATAATGGTCATTTATAGCCCAGGGTGAAGGCCATAAAAAAAACAAATAAAAAACATTGTCAGAATTGATGGTTTTTGGTCACCTTGCTTGCCAAAAAATGTAATAAAACGTGATCAAAAAAATTTCTGGTACCCCAAAATGGTACCAATGAAAACTACAGATTGTCCCGCAAAGAATAAACCCTCACACGGCTCCGGTGGAGAAAAAATAAAACAGTTCTGGCTCTCAGAATATGGCGATGCAAAATGTGCAGTGTTCCAAAAGCAGATAAGATCGGGCGCCATTTATCAGTGCGACACCGGCCACATATCTGCGGATTATTATTTATTTACTGCATTATTATACCCTCTTATTATACCCTGATGTACCCCGCACAGATAACATGTACCCTGATGTACTCCGCACAGATAACATGTACCCTGATGTACTCCGCACAGATAACATATGCCCCCACATTATAAACTGAAACACCAGTAAAACCCCAAACAGAACAACTACCAAGCAAACTCTGCGCCCCAAAAGCCAAATGGCGTCCCTCCCTTCTGAGCCCTGCAGCGTGCCTAAACACCAATTTACGTCCACAGATATGGCATCGCCATACCCGGGAGAACCCGGTTAATATTTTGAGTTATTTGTCTTCAGTGGCACAAACTGGGCATAACATGTAGTGCACTAAAATGGCATATGAGTGGAAAATTGTAATTTTCACTCTGCACCATGCGCTGCGCATTAACCCCTGCGCGCACCATGACATAGCATGTCGTAGTGTGGGGGGTGATGTATGGAGCGTCTCTCGTAAAAAATAAAGAATTTAGAACGGCAAAATCGCTGTTTTTTTGGTCACCTTGGCTCTACCTAAAAATGTAATAAAAAGTGCTCAAAAAGTTGTATGTACCAAAAAGTTGCACCAATAAAAACGACCGCTCGTCCCTCAATAAATAATCCCTCATACCGCTCTATTGACTGAAAAATAAAAAAGTTGTGGCTCTTGGAACGCGGGGAGGAAAAAACTAAGAAGGAAAAGAAAAAAATGGATCACTCCAGAAAGGGTTAATTACTTTCTAATGAAAAAAACATTTATGACCACACGTGGGGTATTGCCGTACTCGGGAGAAATTGCTTTACAAATGTTGGGCAGCTTTTACCTCCTTTATCCTTTGTGAAATTGAAAAAAATGCAACATTTTAGTGGAAGAAATGTCGATATTCATTTTCACGGCCTAATTCTAATAAATCCTGCAAAAGACTTGTGGGGTCTAAATGCCCACTATATCCCTAGATAGATTCTTTAAGTGGTGTAATTTCCACTTTTGGGGGGTTTCCACTGTTTTGGCCTCTCAGGGGCTTTGCAAATGCGACATGGCACCCAAAAACCATTTCAGCTAAATTTGAGCTCCAAAAGCCAAATAGCGCTCCTTCCCTTCTAAGCCCCGGTGTGGGTCCAAACAGCAGTTTATTACCACATATGGCATATTTCCGTAATCGGGAGAAATTGTTTTACAAATGTTGGGGTGCTTTTTCTCCTTTATTCCTTGTAAAAATTAAAAATGGCTACCTTTTTTCAGAAAAAAAGTTGATTTTTACCTTTACAGAATAATTTCAATGAATTCAGCAAAACAACCGTGGGGTCAAAATGCTAACTTTACCCCTAGAAAAATTCCTTGAGGGGTGTAGTTTCCAAAATGGGGTCACTTTCCGGGGGTTTCCACTATTTTGTTCCCTCCAGTGCATTTCAAACGCGACATGGCACTGAAAACCATTCCAGCAAAATCAGAATTTCAAAATCCAAATGGTGCTCCTTCCCTTCTGAGTCCTGCTGTGGGTCAAAACAGCAGTTTATTACCACATATGGGGTATTGTTATAATCAGGAGAAATTGCTTTACATATGTTGGGGTGTTTTTTCTCTTTTATACCTTGAAAAAATTAAAAATTTCTAAGTTTTTTCAGAAAAAAGTAGATTTTCATCTTCACAAAATAATTCAAATAAATTTAGCAAAAAAACTGTGGGTTCAAAATGCTAACTATACCCCTAGATAAATTCCCTGAGGGGTGTAGTTTCCAAAATGAGGTCACTTTTGGGGGTCTTTATTGTTTTGGCCCCACAAGACCTCTTCAAACCTGACATGGTACCTAAAATATATGCTAAAAAAAGAAGGCCCCAAAATCCACTAGGTGCTCCTTTGCTTCTGAGGCCTGTGTTTCAGTCCATGACCGAACTAGGGCCACATGTGGGGTATTTCTAAAAACTGCAGAATCTGGGCAATAAATAATAAGTTAAATTTTTTGGGAAAAACCTTCTGTGGTATAGAAAAAAATGTATTACAAATGAATTTTGTATAAAAAAAATGAAATTTGTAACTTTCACCTCTACTTTGCTTTAATTCCTGTGAAACGCCTAAAGGGTTAATACACTTTCTGAATGCTGTTTTGAATACTTTGAGGGGTGCAGTTTTCAAAATGGGGTGATTTATGGGGACTTTCTAATATATAAGGCCCTCAAAGCCACTTCAGAACTGAACTTGTCCTTGTAAAAATCGCCTTTTGAAATTTTCTTGAAAATATGAGAAATCGCTGCTAAAGTTCTAAGTCTTGTAACGTCCTAGAAAAATAAAATAATGTTCAAAAAATGATGCCAAACTAAAGTAGACATGTGGGGGATGGTAACTAGTAACTATTTTCTGTGGTATTACTATCGGTTTTACAAGCAGATACATTTAAATTTCGAAAAATGCTAATTTTTGCAATTTTTCGCTAAATTTTGGTGTTTTTCACAATTAAATACTGAATCTATCGGGCAAATTTTGCCAGTAACATAAAGTCCAATGTGTCACGAGAAAACAATCTCAGAATCGCTTGGATAGGTAAAAGCATTCCGGAGTTATTACCACATAAAGTGACACATGTCAGATTTTAAAAATCGGCTTCGTCCTGAAGGCCAAAACAGGCTCAGTCCTGAAGGGGTTAACTTTGATTATGATCTCAATACAATCTCTGCAAATAGCCAAATATTACATTTTTACTATTGTATGTATTGTTCTGTTACTTTTAGTGTATAAAAGTCTTCTGTTGCTATATAGAAACTATCCACCAACCAAAATCTGCTGCCTGATGATCTGTTATTCTTATGTTTCTCTATTTTGTACTTTTTTAAGCATTTGTTACTCATCTGGACAACCCCTTTCCATTTGTCCTAATAGGGCATATAGATGTTATAGGGGGTCCTCCGCTCAAGACCCACATTTATGAGCCAGAGTGGAGAGCTGCTGCAAAGAACATCTCCAGCTCCAGTTGATTTGACCATTACATAGTCACCCAATCATTTGGGATGGTTTCAGGGAGAAACACATTTTTTTCTACACTGCACAAAGCAAATAGGATATATTACTAAGCTGGATGTTGGATTTCACAAGCTAATATAGCCAATTTTAATGCGAGGTGAAGCTTCACTTTGACTTTGGTTCACACTGTGCGTTTTTTAGCATTTTTACAATGCATATTTTTAGTTTTTTGTTGTTGATGAACTCCCATTGAGAGATATGTGAGTTTATCTACCAAAACCAAAAAAAAAAGTGTTTCAAAAACGCAACAATAACGCAAAGGCTGGGTTCACACGACCATGTTACGTCAGTAATGGACGGAACGTATTTCGGCCCCAAGTCCCGGACCGAACACACTGCAGGGAGCCGGGTTCCTAGCAGCATAGTTGTAAAGGATCTGCCAGGCACTGCTTCGGGGTTAATTCCCAGAATTAATCAGTCAACACCTGAGTGTACATCCCTGAGACAGACACCAGCTTCCTCCACTCAGGCTGGCAGGCTTAGGAGTGGGAGAGCCTATCGCAACCTGGCCAGACTCAGCTAGCTCCCGCCCTCGGTCTATTTAAGCCTGCTCTTCCTGTCCATCTGTGCTTGTGAATTCTTTCCTTGAGGTTTCCTGGCCCGGCTACAGCTCCTGCTACTTTTTGATCCTGCTCCATACAGACCCCGGCTTACCGACTACTCTTCTGCTTTTCGCTTTGTACCTCGCACTCTCCTGGCTTGACTCGGCTCGTTCACTACTCTGTTGCTCACGGTGTTTCCGCGAGCAACTGCCCATTTCCCTTGCTTGTATTCCCTTGTTTGTTTGTCGTGTTTGTCATGCACTTACTGAGCGCAGGGACCGCCGCCCAGTTGTACCCCGTCGCCTAGGGCGGGTCGTTGCAAGTAGGCAGGGACAGAGTGGCGGGTAGATTAGGGCTCACTTGTCCGTTTCCCTACCCCCCCCACCATTACAATTCACAAGCCTTATACCTAGTCTACCCTGGTCCCTGACACCATTATGGAACCCCGTGAAACCCTGGCTCAGCAAATGCAGGGTCTCTCCCTACAGGTCCAGGCCCTGGCTCAGAGGGTCAACCAGCCTGATGCTACCTTGGTAGTTCCCCTCACCGCACCCCTTGAACCCCACCTCAAGTTGCCCGACCGGTTCTCAGGTGACCGGAGGGCTTTTCTCTCCTTTCGGGAGAGTTGTAGGCTTTACTTTCGCTTAAAGCCTCACTCCTCAGGTTCTGAGAGCCAGCGGGTGGGTATAATTATGTCCCGGCTCCAGGAAGGGCCCCAAGAGTGGGCCTTCTCCTTGGCTCCTGGCGCCCCTGAACTTTCCTCCGTTGATTGTTTCTTTTCTGCCCTCGGACTTATTTATGACGAGACTGACAGAACTGCCTTTGCCGAGAGTCAGCTGGTGACCTTACGTCAGGGTAAGAGACCTGTTGAGGAGTATTGCTCTGACTTTAGGAAGTGGTGCGTAGCTTCTCGGTGGAATGACCCTGCCTTAAGGTGCCAGTTTAGGTTGGGTCTGTCGAATGCCCTGAAAGACCTGCTAGTTAGTTATCCCTCTTCTGACTCCTTAGACCAGGTTATGGCTTTAGTGGTACGACTTGACCGACGTCTCAGGGAACGACAACGTGAACGTTTATGTGTTTTTTCCTCCGACTCCCCCATGATGCCTCCCGAAGTCCCGTTGCTTCGTTTCTCCCCTAAAGACTCAGAAATACCTATGCAACTCGGGGCCTCCGTGTCCCCTCAACAACGTAGAGAATTCCGCAGGAAGAATGGTCTCTGCTTCTACTGTGGGGATGTCAAGCATCAAGTAAACAACTGTCCCAAGCGTAAGAATGCTGTCAGAGAGCTCCCGCGTCTAAGTGATCATCGGGGAGGTCACTTGGGCGCACAGGTATTTCCCGTGAATATGAAACATACTAAGATATTGCTTCCCTTTCAGGTCTCTTTTGGTGGTAGGTCTGCTACCGGCAGTGCCTTCGTGGATTCAGGGTCCTCTACTAATATCATGTCTGTGGAATTTGCTATGTCTCTCGCTATGCCTCTGATTGATTTGCCTAAACCTGTTCCGGTAGTGGGTATCGACTCCACTCCTCTTGCTAATGGTTATTTTACACAGCATACCCCTGTTTTTGAACTCCTTGTTGGCTCCATGCATTTGGAGCAATGCTCTGTACTATTGATGCAGGGATTATCGTACGATTTGGTTCTAGGTCTTCCCTGGTTGCAGTTGCATAATCCTACGTTTGACTGGAATACTGGGGAGCTAACCAAATGGGGTAATGAATGTTGTACGTCATGTTTTTCTGTTAATTCTATTTCTCCCCCTAAGGAGGTGAATACGCTACCCGAGTTTGTTCAGGACTTCGCTGATGTTTTCTCTAAAGAGGCCTCCGAAGTGTTACCGCCTCATAGAGAATACGATTGCGCTATCGAATTGGTACCAGGAGCTAAGCTTCCTAAGGGTAGGATATTTAACCTTTCTTGTCCCGAACGTGAAGCCATGAGGGAGTATATCCAGGAATCCCTGGCCAAGGGTTACATTCGTCCCTCTTCTTCTCCGGTAGGTGCTGGCTTCTTCTTCGTAGGGAAGAAGGATGGTGGTCTTAGGCCATGCATTGACTACCGTGGCCTGAATAAGGTCACGGTAAGGAACCAGTATCCCCTTCCTTTGATTCCTGATCTCTTTAATCAGGTTCAGGGGGCCCAATGGTTCTCTAAATTGGATCTACGGGGGGCGTATAACCTTATTCGCATCAAAGAGGGGGATGAGTGGAAGACTGCGTTTAACACGCCCGAAGGCCATTTCGAATACCTCGTCATGCCCTTTGGGTTGTGCAATGCCCCTGCGGTCTTCCAGAACTTCATAAATGAGATTTTGAGAAATTACCTGGGGATATTTCTTGTAGTGTACCTTGATGACATATTGGTGTTTTCCAGGGACTGGTCCTCCCACATAGAGCATGTCAGGAAAGTGCTCCAGGTCCTTCGAGAAAACAAACTGTTTGCCAAAATCGAAAAATGTGTATTTGGGGTACAGGAGATACCATTTTTAGGTCAAATCCTCACTCCTCATGAATTCCGCATGGACCCTGCCAAGGTTCAGGCTGTGGCTGAATGGGTCCAACCTGCCTCCCTGAAAGCGCTACAGTGTTTTTTGGGGTTCGCTAACTATTACAGGAGATTTATTGCTAACTTCTCGGTCGTCGCTAAGCCTCTTACGGACCTCACTCGCAAGGGTGCTGATGTCCTCCATTGGCCCCCTGAGGCCGTCCAGGCTTTTGAGACCCTCAAGAAGTGCTTTATCTCGGCCCCCGTGCTGGTTCAGCCCAACCAAAGGGAGCCATTTATTGTGGAGGTTGACGCGTCCGAGGTGGGAGTGGGGGCCGTCTTGTCCCAGGGTACCAGCTCCCTCACCCATCTCCGCCCCTGTGCTTACTTTTCTAGGAAGTTTTCGCCCACGGAGTGTAACTATGATATTGGCAACCGCGAACTTTTAGCCATTAAATGGGCATTTGAAGAGTGGCGCCACTTCCTGGAGGGGGCTAGGCACCAGGTAACGGTCCTTACCGACCACAAGAATCTGGTTTTCCTAGAATCTGCCCGGAGGCTAAACCCGAGACAAGCTCGATGGGCGTTGTTTTTTACCAGATTCAATTTTTTGGTTACCTATAGGGCCGGGTCTAAAAATATTAAGGCGGATGCACTGTCGCGTAGCTTCATGGCCAGCCCTCCTTCGGAGGAAGATCCTGTTTGTATTTTGCCTCCAGGTATAGTCATTTCCTCTATCGAGTCCGATTTAGTCTCTGAAATTGCTGCTGATCAAGGTTCAGCTCCTGGGAACCTTCCTGAGAACAAGCTGTTTGTTCCCCTGCAATTCCGGCTAAGGGTACTTAGGGAAAATCACGACTCCGCACTATCTGGCCATCCAGGCATCCTGGGTACCCAACACCTCATTACCAGAAATTATTGGTGGCCTGGTTTGCCTAAAGACGTTAAGGCCTACGTCGCCGCCTGTGAGGTTTGTGCCAGGTCCAAGACTCCCAGGTCCCGACCAGCGGGCTTACTGCGTTCGTTGCCCATTCCCCAGAGACCTTGGACACATATCTCCATGGATTTTATCACCGATTTGCCTCCATCCCAAGGCAAGTCGGTGGTGTGGGTGGTGGTAGACCGCTTCAGTAAAATGTGCCACTTTGTGCCCCTCAAGAAACTACCCAACGCCAAGACGTTGGCTACCTTGTTTATCAAACACATCCTGCGTCTCCATGGGGTCCCCGTCAATATTGTTTCTGACAGGGGGGTACAATTTGTTTCATTGTTTTGGAGAGCCTTCTGTAATAAGTTGGGGATTGATCTGTCCTTCTCCTCTGCTTTCCATCCTGAAACCAATGGCCAAACGGAGAGGACTAATCAGTCTCTAGAACAATACTTAAGATGTTTTGTCTCTGACTGTCAATTTGATTGGGTTTCTTTCATTCCCCTCGCCGAATTTTCCCTTAATAACCGGGTCAGTAACTCGTCAGGGGTCTCTCCCTTTTTCTGTAATTTTGGGTTTAATCCACGGTTCTCCTCCGTTTCACCTGGTTGTTCCAACAATCCCGAGGTGGAGGTCGTTCATCGGGATCTGTGCACAGTCTGGGCCCAGGTTCAGAAGAACCTAGAGGCGTCCCAGAGCATACAGAAGGCTCAGGCCGATAGAAGACGTTCTGCTAACCCCCTGTTTGTGGTCGGGGATCTGGTGTGGTTGTCATCCAGGAACTTGCGTCTCAAGGTTCCGTCCAAAAAGTTTGCTCCCCGGTTTATTGGGCCGTATAAGGTCATTGAGGTCCTCAGTCCTGTCTCTTTCCGGCTGGAGTTACCCCCGTCTTTTCGTATACACAACGTGTTTCATGCCTCCCTCCTGAAACGCTGCTCCCCGTCCTTGGCCCCCTCGAGGAAACCTCCTGTTCCCGTCCTCACCCCTGAGGGGGTGGAATTTGAGGTGGCCAGGATCGTGGACAGCAAGATGGTCCAAGGCTCCCTCCAGTACCTGGTCCATTGGAGAGGATACGGGCCCGAGGAGAGGACTTGGGTACCCGCCCGGGATGTTCATGCTGGGGTATTGGTCAGGAGGTTCCACCTGCGTTTCCCCAGTAAGCCAGGTCCACTTAGAAAGGGTCCGGTGGCCCCTCATAAAAGGGGGGGTACTGTAAAGGATCTGCCAGGCACTGCTTCGGGGTTAATTCCCAGAATTAATCAGTCAACACCTGAGTGTACATCCCTGAGACAGACACCAGCTTCCTCCACTCAGGCTGGCAGGCTTAGGAGTGGGAGAGCCTATCGCAACCTGGCCAGACTCAGCTAGCTCCCGCCCTCGGTCTATTTAAGCCTGCTCTTCCTGTCCATCTGTGCTTGTGAATTCTTTCCTTGAGGTTTCCTGGCCCGGCTACAGCTCCTGCTACTTTTTGATCCTGCTCCATACAGACCCCGGCTTACCGACTACTCTTCTGCTTTTCGCTTTGTACCTCGCACTCTCCTGGCTTGACTCGGCTCGTTCACTACTCTGTTGCTCACGGTGTTTCCGCGAGCAACTGCCCATTTCCCTTGCTTGTATTCCCTTGTTTGTTTGTCGTGTTTGTCATGCACTTACTGAGCGCAGGGACCGCCGCCCAGTTGTACCCCGTCGCCTAGGGCGGGTCGTTGCAAGTAGGCAGGGACAGAGTGGCGGGTAGATTAGGGCTCACTTGTCCGTTTCCCTACCCCCCCCACCATTACAATAGTTATGTACGATGCTAGGAGTCCCTGCCTCTCCGTGGAAATACTGTCCCGTACTGAAAACATGATTACAGTACAGGACAGTTGTCCCGCAGCATGGCAGGGACTCCTAGCATCGTAAATAACTATGATGCTAGGAGCTCGGCTCCCTGCAGTGTCTTCAGTCCAGGACTTGCGGCCGAAATACGTTCCATCCATTACGGACGTAACATGCTCGTGTGAACCCAGCCTAATGCTATCTCATCATAAGCCTGCAGTGAAAGCAATAAGGCTGAGTTTAATCAGGCTGACTCATGTGGTCGAAACAATATAGTGATTAAAAAGACTTTGTATAGTCAGGTTTACAGCTTTAAAAATGTAGCTTGGTTTGAGGCTACTCAGCTATGAAAATTGATTTTCGGCCAGCACTATATAGATGGATTGGCGTATACAGACAAGAAGAAAAACAGGGTTGAATCTGGGTCAGTAAAAAAAATTATCTATCTATCTGAGTCGGGACACCCTTTCTATCCAAATGTAGGGTGCCCCGAACAATGCATAGACAGTGAAAGAGGAGGTTTCACGTACAGACCTGAGCGCCGCTGCACTATTTACATGCAATGGCGCTGAGGTCAGTAGGTCCTGTAGGGAGGGAAGGCATATTTTTATAACATGTATTTATATGTTTTGTCAGGTTTTAAGGGCACAATGGGGGACGTGTCACCCCCATTCTTCCAGTAAGTAGTGGTCCTAGGGGTCAGTAGGGGACCCACGTTAGAATACCCCTTTAAGTAGAAGAGGGGCTTCCATATTCAAAACAATATACCATTTTAAATTTAATGCCAACTATTTGCAAAATTGTGTTCCAAGCCTTAGCACTGGTGAATTAATAAAACAGGCGTGATGCCAGTGACTGCAGCAAAAGGTGTTTCATAGCTTAAAGAGGTTTTCTGACCCTAATTTAACATTTTTGAAAAGGTCTGGGCGCACTAAATATCTTCCAATAATCCCCCCCCCCCCCCAAATACCTTCTTCTCGTTTCTGATGTTTTCCTCACAATTCCCACTCTCCTTGCAAATTTTTCCATTTGTTTACATCCAGGAGTTCCGGTCCACAGCAGTTTCCGGTCCCTCCTAGAGTACATTTACCACAATGCATAGAGCTGGTATCTTAACCAGCTCCAGACCCGCCCAGCACACCTCTTTTGTTCTCAGCAAGACCGCACACTACAGCTCCATTGGTCGCTGGGAATGGCGCAGGCGCAGTGTAGTCAGCAAAGCTTGTGTGAAGAAAGAATACTCACGCAGGTGCAGTGGAGGAAATGGACTGAGCATGCATGGTGGAAACAGTTCGTTTGAACCAGACATGCTCTGTGAATGATTGAGCGTATCCGGCCCCCACTTGTACATGAAATCAGTAATGACGCTCCATACATTGAGCAGGCCGGAAGGAACCGTGGACAGTGAATGGACGGGACTTCACCGGAAGCGTGAAAATCAGATGTGGTTGGTGTCACGTGACCCGCGATGCGATTGGGAAACCGGTACAGACTCTCCAGCGTGAGTAATTTGAAAAGTGACTTGTACTGGCAGCTGTGGGTGATTGACCATTACATGTCAGGTTCTGGAAAACCCCTTTAAATCTTTAAATTACTTTAAATGGCTACTCTTGTAAAAAAAAAACTAATTAGTTTATAATTTACATCTTTATGAAGAAATGTGCAGATGCAGCATATCTAGAAGAATTATTTGAATCAGGGGGAGCTAACATGTTGAATTATCAAATGTTCTGAATTATTGTAAAATCAATGAAAAGTATATAAAATTTAATTGTAAGGGTAGAGAACCTCATGGAAAACCCAACAAATCTTCAAGGACCGCACTGACGTAATGGGGTCTATTAGTGTTTCAATATTCTTGACTGCAAGAATCGTTTCCAGATTATTCTTGCCGTAAAAAATATTAGAACCCCTGACAGAAACCCCACAACACTGCCTTACATTTACAGGAAACAATATTGATTTTTTTTGGCAAAATATTCTTTAATGAATGAGAAAATTCTACAATGCTGTATTTGCACTTCATGAAACCAAAGTCCAACTCATAGCCCCAGTTCTTCAGTCAGATTGTTATAAACTGGGAGCACAATCAATGTGATGTGGTATTATCTACTGGGAGCATAGTTAATGTGATGTGGTATTATCTTGTGGGTAGTTCATACATAATATTAACAGCATATATAAAAAATATATTTATTACAGTCACGATGTAGAGAAATGCTTTTCTTACCTATACAGACAATGTCCATGAAACCGTACATGCCGTAGCAGATTTGGAACAGCAAATCCTGCCGCTGCCATTTGGCCGAGGGGCTGAGAGAGGACCAGATTAACCAGGATATGCTGGCGATGAGGAAGAGGGAGCCAAGGATTATAGCTGCTATCTGGACCTTCTCAATCACAGTCAAAGAAATGGCCTGCCACTGAAATACAGATTAAATAGCCATCAGGACTGCACAAGTATTGCTAAATCTTACCCGATACTCTCTATTCCATGCAGAGAATCAAATATTCTACCAGTCTATTGTCATATTTATTGCATCAAACAAAGTTTCCATGTATTTGTAGGAAAACAAGCGCCTTCATTTCCTAAACGAACAATTTACATAATTCATGCGTGCAAACAATTGTATCCTGTCTACTGAATAGTAATCGACTAGCTGAACCAGGCATATTTCTGAATAACAAAAAACCCAATGTTTCCATGGGAAAAATATGTGTGTATTTCTAGGACATCTAAGGAACCTGTCCAATTTGGGTGACAATATATGTGACTGTCTTGATCATGGGTCAAGAAGCTAAAACTGGTTTGGGTTCAGGATTCGACTAGAACTTTAACACCTACAGGTCCATCTTGTTTTATTGGCTTGTTGTTCTTTTTTTTTTTAAAAACAATTTTTTTTTTTTATTATATAAAATACAAAACAAAAAGACATTTGCACCTCTGAAATCACACAGGAGCATACAGAAGGTAACATAACATTTGAAATGTTATCTTGTTATTACATATCATCATAACAATAGTACATTTAATCCACCATCTTTCAAGGGCAATAATGTAATTACATTATTCAACACAAACTAGACATTTACTGCAATACAATCCCCTTCACATATGAAAAATGACATATTGCGTTGTGAATAAGTCAAAACTAAATTACCGCTGATAATGTAAACAATCCTATCTATCGACTTCGGTAAACCTCTATTCTCTTATTCTAATCACCTTAAGGCTGGGTTCACACGACCATGTTACGTCCGTAATGGACGGAACGTATTTCGGCCGCTAATCCCGGACTGAACACACTGCAGGGAGCCGGGCTCCTAGCATCATAGTTATGTACGACGCTAGGAGTCCCTGCCTCGCTGCAGGACAACTGTCCCGTACTGTAATCATGTTTTCAGTACGGGACAGTTGTCCTGCAGCGAGGCAGGGACTCCTAGCGTCGTACATAACTATGATGCTAGGAGCCCGGCTCCCTGCACTGTGTTCGGTCTGGGACTTCCGTCCGAAATACGTTCCGTCCATTATGGACGTAACATGGTCGTGTGAACCCAGCCTTACCTTATCATATCAGACTGTTCAGTTGGCAGAGTTGCACCTTAAACCAACATCTTAACTAAATGACTTTTAATTTTCCCAAAGTCCCCTTAGGCTGGGTTCACACGACCTATTTTCAGGCGTAAACGAGGCGTATTATGCCTCGATTTACGCCTGAAAATAGGGCTACAATACGTCGGCAAACATCTGCCCATTCATTTGAATGGGTTTGCCGACGTACTGTGCCGACGACCTGTAATTTACGCGTCGTCGCTTGACAGCTGTCAAAAGACGACGCGTAAAATTACAGCCTCGTCAAAAGAAGTGCAGGACACTTCTTGGGACGTTTTTGGAGCCGTTTTCTCATAGACTCTATTGAAAACAGCTCCAAAAACGGCCGAAAAACGCAGCGAAAACGCAGCGAAAAACATGAGTTGCTCATTATTTTCAGAAGTTTTTGGCTCAGCGTGTGAACATACCCTAAATGGCTTCCATCTTTTAAAAAAACTCAGCAGTTTTTTGTTTCCTATGTTTTGCCGCCTCAATTTTATCTGAAAACATACAGACCTTCAGTTGTTGTATTAGTTGATCTAAGGAAGGTAGGTTTAACTCTAGCCAAAATTTCAACAGGCATCTTTTGGCTATGATAAGTATTATATGCACCAATGAGGGAACGTATGTCAAGGACCCCATTGCCCCCGCATCAAGTGAGGCCATGGAGTGAAAAAGAAGAAGCATAGGAACCGCCAGTATCGTTCCACCCCAGAGCAACTGTACATAATCCAAAACCACCCTCCAGTATTTTTGTGTGTCAGGGCACGACCATATGCCATGATACAAATCAGTGCACGGCTGGGTACATTTCGGACATGCATGCAATTTATTTGGGCTGTCCGCCGTAGGAGGTATGTTAACCCCTTAATGACCAGGCCATTTTGCGCGTTAATGACCAAGGATTATTTTTTGTTTTTTCACGGTCGCATTCCAAGAATCGTAACTTTTTTTTTTATTCCATTGACATAGCCGTATAAGGGCTTGTTTTTTTGCGGGACGAGTTGTATTTTGTAATTGTACCATTTTTAGATGCTTATAATATATTGATTAACTTTTATTAACTTTATTTTAGGAGAGAACTGAAAATAAGCAGCTATTCCAGCATTAATTTTCACGTTATAAATTTACGCCGTTTACTATGCAGCGTAAATAACATGTTAACTTTATTCTATGGGTCGGCACGATTACAGGGATACCAAATATGTAAAGGTTTTATATGTTTTCCTACGTTTGCGCAATAAAAACCCTTTTAGAAAAAAATTACTTGTTTTTGCATCGCCGCATTCCAAAAGCCGTAATTTTTTTATTTTTCCGTCGATGTGGCCGTATGTGGGCTTGATTTTTGCGGCCCAATGTGTAGTTTTCATTAGTTCTATTTTGGGGTACATAGGACTTATAGATTAACTTTTATTTTATTTTTTATGGTGGGGAATGGGAGAAAAGAGAGAATTTTGCCATTGTTTTTTGCGTTTTTTTTGGACGTCGTTCATCCGGCGGTTTAATTAATGTGTTCATTTTATTGGTCAAGTTGTTACTATCGCGGGGATACCATATATGTGTATGTCTTATTTGTTTTAATACTTTTACTAAATAAAACCACTTTTTGGGCAAAAAAAGCAGTTTCATTTTATTTTAACTGTAATTTTTATTTATTTTTTTCACAAACTTTATTTAACTGATTTACATTTTTTTTTTAGTCCCACCAGGGGACTTCACTATGCGATGTGCTGATCGCTGATATAATGCTTTGGTATACTTAGTATACCAAAGCATTATTGCCTGTCAGTGTAAAACTGACAGGCAACTTATTAGGTCATGCCTCCGGCATCGCCTAACAGGCGTTTGCTGAAGACAGACCTGGGGGTTTTTGTTAGGCCCCCGGCTGTCATGGAAACCCGGCGGCGACAGGTAATTTCTTTGCGGGGGCGCCGATGGGGTGATAGAGGGAGCTCACTCCCTCTGTCAAACACATTAGATGCCGCTGTCACTATTGACAGCGGCATTTAATGGCTTAAACTGCCGGAATCAGAGCGCGCTTCGATTCCGGCAGTTGCAGCAGGAGCCAAGCTGTGTATAACAGCCATGCTCCTGCCGCTGATCGCGTGGGTACAGTGACAGTACCCGCGCCATCACAGGTCGGATATATCCGTCCTCCTGCGCGAACTAGCAGCTGCTGAGGAAGGATATATCCTTCCTTCGGCGTTAAGAGGTTAAAGGCATAAATAGCCGCATGCATAAGTTTAAAGTGAGATTCCCTCCACACCTCATTTACAACATGTTTCCGCACTGTTGTCCAGCCCTCCAGGATGGAAGCATTAACCCTTTCAGGACCAAGGGTCCTCGATGCCTTAATGACCAGCCCCATTTTTTCAAATCTGACTTGTCACTTTATGTGGTAATAACTCTGGAATGCTTTTGCCTATCCAAGCGATTCAGAGACTGTTTTCTCGTGACATATTGTACTTTATGTTAATAGAAAAATTTGGTCAATAAATTCATAGCTTATTTGTGAAAAACGCCAAAATGTAAAGAAAATGTGCAAAAATTATAATTTTTCTCATTTTAAATGTAATCTACTTGTAAAACAGATAGTAATACCACACAAAATTGTTGCTAATTAACATCCCCCATACGTCTACTTTATATTTGCATTGTTTTTTGAACGTCCTTTTATTTTTCTAGGACATTACAAGGCTTAGAACTTTAGCAGCAATTTCTCACATTTTCAAGAAAATTTCAAAAGGTTATTTTGTCAAGGACCAGTTCAGATCTGAAGTGGCTTTGAGGGCCTTATGTACTAAAGATTGACCCCATAAATCACCCCATTTTAAAAACTGCACCCCTCAAAGTATTCAAAACAGCATTCAGAAAGTTTATTAACCCTTTAGGCGTTTCACAGGAATTAAAGCAAAGTAGAGGTGAAATTTACAAATCTAATTTTTTTGTGCGAAATTCATTTGTAATAAATTTTTTCCTGTAACGCAGAAGGTTTTACCCGAGAAATGCAACTCAATATTTATTGCCCAGATTCTGCAGTTTTTAGAAATATCCCACATGTGGCTCTAGTATGATAATGGACTGGAGCACCGGACTCAGAAGCAAAGGAGCACCTAGAGGATTTTGGGGTCTGCTGTTTTTAGAATATATTTTAGGCACCATGTCAGGTTTGAAGAGGTGGTGCCAAAACAGTGGAATCTCCCCAAAAGTGGTTTGGGAAACTACACACCTCAAGGAATTTATCTAGGGGTATAGTTAGCATCTTGACCCGACAGGTCTTTTGCTATATTTATTTCTGTGAAAATTAAAATCTACTTTTTTTCTGAAAACATATAATGTAATTTTTACAAGTAATAAAGAATAAAAAGCACCCCAAAACTTGTAAAGCTATTTCTCCCGATTACGGCAATACCCCATATGTGGTAATACACTGCTGTTTGGACCCACGGCAGAGCTCAGAAGGGAAGGACCGCTATTTGGCTTTTGGAGCACAGATTTTGCTTACTAGTAGTTGATTGGGGTTTTGCTGGTATTTCAGTTTATAATGTGGGGGCATATGTAAGCTGTGTGGAGTACATCAGGGCATAATAAGATGGTATAATAATGGGGTAAATAAATAATTCATAGATGTGTGGCCAGTGTTGCACTGATAAATGGTGCCCAATCTTATCCGCTTTTGGACACTTTTTTTTTCTTTTTTCTCCACCGGAGCCGTGCGAGGGCTTCTTTGTTACGATACAATCTGTAGTTTTCATTGGTACCATTTTAGGGTACATGTGATTTTTTTGATCACTTTTTATTTGATTTTTTGGCAAGCAAAGTGACAAAAAAAACATACATTTTGACAATGCTTTTGTCCTTTTTTTTTTTACAGTGCTCACCGTGCGCTATAAATGACATTTTACTTTATTCTGCAGGTCGGTACGATTACGGCGATACCATATGTATATCGTTTTTTTATGTTTTGTGGCGTTTGCGCAATAAAATCACTTTTCTATAAAATTATTTCTTTTTTGTGTCACCATATTCTGAGAGCCGTAATTTTTTTTATTTTTCAGTCAAAAAAGCTGTGTAAGGGCTTGTTTTTTGCGGGATGGGTTGTAGTTTTTATTGGTATTATTTTGGGGTACATGCAAATTTTTGATCTCTTTTTATTCTGTATTTTGAGAGGGGTGATGACCAAAAAAATAGTGATGCTAGTATTGTTTTTTTAATTATTTTTTGCGGTGTTCACCATGCGGGAAAAATAATATTATAGTTTTATAGTTGGGGGCGTTACGAACGCGGTGATACCAAATATGTGTACTTTTTTAACGATTTTTTTTTTTCCTATAATAAGAGACATATTATAGGAAAAAAAGCATTTTTTGTTTTTGTAGCTTATAACTTGTTTTTACACTTGTATAAAGCATTTTTATTACTTTTTTTTTTTTACTTGAAGACCTGCAGCACTGATCGCTGCTATAATGCATTACACAACCTAGGTAGTGTAACGTGTTAGAAACTGTCAGTGTGACGCTGACAGTCACACTGACAGGAAGCCTATGAGGACCAGCTGGTCCTCATAGGTTTCCGTGAATGGCAGACCAAAGGCTGTTGTATGGCCTCCGGTTTTGCCATGCAACTGACGGCAGCACCTGCAATCGGTCCTCGGGAAAATTTGTTGTAGCAACAAACTTTCCAGTTTGTTGCTACAACAAACTTTCCCTGCGATCACATGATCGGGACCTGAAACAATCAGGTCCCGGTCATGTCTCCGGGACCAGAGGCAGGGGTTAACAGCGCGATCCGGGTGTCACCGCTACTCTGAGACACCCGGATCGTGCTTTTAACACCCACTGTGAATTCACGTCGGCGCTGCACAGAGCCCAGCAAGCGCCGACATGAATTTACAGTGGGCGGTCAGGAAGCGGTTAATGACGGTGATCGTATTCTCTGCAGCCGAACCAATCGGTTCGGCTGTCAGAGAACAGGTTGCTGGGGAGCCGCGGACACTGACACAGCCGGCGTCCGAGTGCTTTTCACAGCCCTATGCCGGCTGGAACAGAGATCTGTATATTCACGCCCTGGCTGCACGTGGTATGTGCGAAAAGCATGTCAATATACAGATTGTCGGCATGAAAGGGTTAATGTCTGGTATATTCAAAGTGCGCCTCCAGTATGCAAAATGACATCTTGGAACTACCTTTATATACAAATCCATAATTGTTTTATATAGAGTAGACAATGACTTTCTATGTGACTCATCCCCAACAAAACCATCAAAGACATTCTCTACAATTTCTGGTTCCAAGTTTCTCACCAATTTTGTGCAAAGAGATTTAACTTGTAGATACTGGAGGAAGTGGTACGGAAGGATCCCAAACTCCTCCACCAATTCAGGTAAAGTTTTCAGTCTGGGCTCTGAGGCATGCAGTATGTGGCCCACTGGCTTTTTGTTCTTAGTTTTGAAATTACCCCAAATAACATTGGATTAAAGGGGTTTTCTGACCAGGACAACCCTTTTTTACAATGAAATCTCTAACCTACAACCGGCTGTTATCGCTGGGAGACGCTGCATCTGGCCACTCGTTTCAAATGTAGCATTATATGGTGGCCATTCAAATGACTGGCCATCCATGTAATGAATGGACCTCCGTTCTGGCTTATAGAGATTGGCCCTGAGCAGGGGACCCATCTCTATGACGTTTATATACCCTAATAGGTCATATGCATAGGAGTTGTAGTTATGAGTAAAAAAAAAACTGGAATCAGTCAGGTACCAAAAGTAGCAGCAAATAATTACCGTAATAGCACACAACAAGCGACACCACCAAAGGAAAGCGTGAACACCCATGATGGTCAAAATAGAGAAAATATAAAATACTTTATTTAGATATAAAAACACATCTGAAAACAATTTAAAAACATCTAAAATAAATAATTCATATATGAGTCGTAAATAATAGGATGACTTACTGTAGCGATAACCCAAAACACGGGAATGGCCAGACAAGGAATAAATGGTTAATGAACCAACCTCTCATCAAGATCATAAAGTGTATGGCATAGAAATCACATAGGTCAAGTATAATGTGCAAGTGCCCGAAGACATACAAAAAGATATAACAAAAAAGTGCTAAAATGTAACTGAGTAGCTGCCCAAAAGATACACATAATAATGTGACATCCAATATACTATGAGAATGTAGGACAAAACCATGAGTCTAAGGCAGGGGTCTTAAGCACGCGGCCCGCTTGCGGCCCCTGGGGCTGTTATCTGCGGCCCGCAGGACACAGAGCCGCTAGTATCGGCTCTGCTCCGAGACTGGAATTCCCTGACATCGCTGTCCACATATGAACAGCGATGACTGGGGCTTCCCCAGAACCAGAGTCCCGTGCAGAGGGCTAGTATAGGCTCTGCTCCGGGACTCTGTGGAATTCCCTGACATCGCTGTCCATATATGGACAGTGTGTCAGGGTCTTCCCCAGACCGGAGTCCCGGGCAGAGCGCTAGTATAGGCTCTGCTACGGGACTCTGTGGAACTCCCTGACATCGGGAATTCCGCTGACATCGCAGGCAGAGTGCTAGAAGCGGCTCTGCTCCGGGACTCCAGCTCTGGGCAAGCCCCTGACATCACTGTCCATATATGGACACTGATGTTAATGGCTTCCCCAGAGTTCCGGCGCAGAGCCTATACTAGAGCTCTGCTCCGGGACTCCGGCTCTGGGGTTGCCCCTGACATCACATTCCGGTCCAGGATGATCCCCTGACGTAACTGTGTATGGACAGTGACATCAGGGGCTCCAACAGTAGAGGAATCCCCAGCCAAAGCGTCGGCAATTCTCTGGCTGGGGATTCCACTCCTAAAGGGAGCCCCAATGGAGCTATCTACTTGGGGTGTGTGTGGCATTATCTGCAGAGGGCACTGTGGCAACATCTGCGGAGGGCACTGTGGCAGCATCTGCAGAGGGCACTGTGGCAGAATCTGCGGAGGGCACTGTGACAGCATTTACGGAGGGTACTGTGGCAGCATCTACAGAGGGCACGGTGGCAGCATCTACAGAGGGAACTGTGGCAGCATCTACAGAGGGAACTGTGGCAGCATCTACAGAGGACACTGGCAGCATCTACAGAGGGCACTGTGGCAGCATCTACAGAGGGCACTGTGGCAGTATGTACAGAGGACACTGGCATTATCTAGGGGTGTGTTGCATTATCTACAGAGGGAACTGTGGCATTATCTACAGAGGGCACTGTGGCAGCATCTACGGAGGACTCTGTAGCAGCATCTACAGAGGGCACTGCGGCAGCATCCACAGAGGGCACTGTGGCAGCATCCACCGAGGGCACTGTGGCAGCATCCACCGAGGGCACTGTGGCACTATCTAAAAAGGGGCTGCCCAATCTTGACAGGTGTGTCTGCCAAACGCTGCTAACTGAGCCACAGGACTCCATTTAGCGACACTTAAACCGGAAAACTGGATTGTTGAAATAAGCATGTGGAGAAATATCTCAAATTTTAAACCTAGCGGTATTATTATAGTAATGTAGTATTATTATTATTATAGTAATATAGTATTATAGTAGTTCAAATAACTAATTGATTAACAATAATTTTGTATTGTATCAAATTTGAAAGTAATGCGGCCTGTCAACTTCCCATTTTTTCTATATGTTACCCAGCCAAGTTTGAGACCCCTGGTCTAAGGGTATGTTCACACGGCTAATTTTCAGCTATTTTTCGGGCTATAAATTCCCCGAAAAATGGCTGAAAATACGGGGCTGAACGTAAAAAACGCCCTGTAAAAAAGAAGTGCATGTCACTTCTATCGTCTCAATAGAAAAAAAGCTCCAAAAACGGCCGTAAAAAACGCATCAAAAAATGCTTGATGAATAAAAAACGGCTGAAAATCAGAGGCTGTTTTCCCTTGAAAACTCTGTATTTTACGGCCGTTTTTCTTTTGGCGTGTGAACATACCCTAACACAAATGGGTTAAAAAGGAATGTATTCGTAGCCATACAAAAAACGAAAAGTCGCGGGGAGAAAAATGACGTCTGGTCAAGACATACACTACACCAGAGCTCCATACATTCAGCCAAGTTCAGCATCCTCAGGGGTGACCCTGTGTACATGTTTTGTGGATACTTAAATAAAGTGTTTTCCTCTATATTCACCATCATAGGTGTGATTTCTTTCCTTTTGTGCTGTCACTTCTTGTGTATTATTACAGTTTATTATACGCTTGTGGTTCACCCCATCATATGCATATTGCTCTTTAGTGGTACCCACGATTCCTCTATGGTGCAAATAATTACCGCACATAGTTTCTTGAAAAAGACTCAAGATAATCTCTGATTAAGTATTCCAAGGCTGTGAGTCAGCTGACACGTGAAGCGTTTTCTGTGTGTACATTCTGAGTCCTCGCCATGTAATCCGCCGCTGACTCACCGTCTATGAATGTCTATTCCATTAAAGAGCTCAAGTCTCAGAAAGTCCATTTTGTAAAACATAAGGCATACATAATAAAACAACTAAAACATAAATCCCACTTACACCTTGCAAGCGAAAATGTATCAAGACAGATGGCTATGCTTTATTCTTACCCACCAAGCCCCCCTGTGCAAATACCTTTATGACAATCCATTGTTTATATACGCTCTGCTGTGCTTGGGCCTTACCTACCCTGTCATAAAGAGTTGAAATATCCTATAGGAATTTTTTAAAATACTATCCAGTAAGTAGAGACAAAAGATGAGAGAAACCTCAAGTTTAATTGTGTAACAACATAGAATCTCAGTCTATTTATTAGGGTAGGTTCACGGCACCATCGTCAATGCCGATACAGTTGCATATGTCGGCCATTAATATTAAATTCTACGGGCGCGTTAGAAATATAGGTTAGAAGATTTTCCTGGTGTACGTTTACCTCATAATAGTAAAAACCAAGCCTAATGCTTAATGTATTTGCCCATTTTTGTGCAGAGGCGTAATAGGGCACCTAAAGAGGTGCTTGGGACCCGATAATACCTCTGCAGCTTTGAGTCTCTGAAGATTGGTCTCAGTTTTGCAAAAATACACTTTGCACAACTAAGATTAAACAGTTAATTTAACATAAATACATACTTGGACTGAGCTTTGAAATCAGATGTGACTGCTCCAGCACAAAATAACATTATTATTTTGAAGCCCATTCTGTGTAGTTTTGGCTTTGGGGTTGTTGTCCTGGCAGAAAATAACTATTCTCACAATCTGCAGCTCTCTTGCAGACTGCAGCAGGTTTTTCTGCAAGATTACGCATTACTTTGTTCTATTTTACCTTCTAACTTCACAGGCCTTCCAGGGCCACCACCGTGCTTTACTTGGGTAAAAATGACTACAGAACTTTTTTCTAGCTGATAGCAAGAAAGTAAGTTTCTTTTTTTTAACCGTGGATGCGACACCTGGATAGCTGCTTGGCTGTTTGTCCAATAAAAGCAGGTAAAGTCCGTTGTTACTCCTGTAACTCCACCATTGTAAAAGTTCTTCTGAGCTCCCTCTGGAACCCCCACCGATCCTGAGAATATAGGGCGACCCCTTCACAGTTTTTCACTGCACGATGGCGCTCCTGAACAACTGGCTGTGCGGGGAATAGTTGCACAGCGGGTGGGCAGGGGTGGAGCTGTGCAGGGTAAAACAGTGAAGGTGTCGCAGCGCTGAGGCACCTTCATTCTCAGGATCAGTTGGCGTCCCAGGGGTCGGACTCTATTTGATCATGGCCTCTGAGGGATAAATCACGACTTGTATACAATGTTTTAGAAAATCGTGGGCACCACCCCAAATTATAATCTAATGTCAAGAACTAATAAGATTTAGGGGGCTTGCCCCAATGGATGCCTATAGCATGTCATGACTTGAGTATCTTAAGCCAAATTTTCTTGTACCCATTGCTTGGCTACCTTGTCACTGATTTATTTGAAGTATTCTGGGTATTCGCATTGTGTTATTTTTACCAAAACAACGACTATTTAGCAGTTTAATATACTGACACTACAGAAAAAAAACATTTTAGAAGGTGTCGGTCAATGTGCAACGCGTGCATTTTATAACGTTTTCTCGAATACAGAGGTGTTACTAATTTACGACAGCAAACAACAGTACGCATTCTCATGTGCAACATATTCCTCCTAAACTGTGAGACACTTTGATGCAAACATTACACATCTGCAATCCCAAACATGTGTTGTTTTTTTTAACAAGATTCTCATTATCTTAGATTTTGGTAGCTAAGTGTTTTTTTAGGGAACTGCTGCTGAAGTTAACAATATTTACTTGTCTCATTCATGAACAAGATGATCACAAATAATCCCCCCTCTTTCCTGATTATCATGCATTGTATTTTAGTCTATTGTCGTGTAGAATTACAATCAGGATTTCGTTGGCTTCTTTTGAACTCTGACCCCACAACTGAATAGTCTCATGTAGAAAAAAAACAACGAAAAAATACAGATCAACCTGAGCTAAGCAATTAGGGGTGTGTCTGTCAACACAATGCTGACACACAATAGTTACTCAACACTGAACATTATAGATATAAATGAAAACTTGGAAAAGATAAAGTGCAAATACCTCCACCAGATCTGTTCCTGCTCTTCTGTGGTGTAGTTCGACATTGCAGGTAGCTCTTCATTCAGCTACATGTCCTGCTCTACCACCACTAAGAATGAGTCGGCCTTCAGAATGCCGTCATAGGGGCGCATTATAGCATCCGCATTATGGTCACAATACCTAGACCTCCTGCGGTAGCAACTGTACCAAATGAAGAGGGGCCCAGTAGGGCAGAGGTGAGGGGTGGCCCGGTCACCATAAAAGCCGTTTTCTACTGTCTGTTAGTATGCATGCAAGAGACTGAGCTAATGCATTTCATGGCTCACAAGTACTGGTGGTTTGTGGATTGGATAGACCGTTTTCAGGGAGGTGCTCTATGGGCAGGGGGCCCATATACTTTACTTGCACGGGAGCCCTCTGCTGTCTTTTACTGCCCCTTCTAGGGTGATCTAAGTTCGATTGAACTGTAGGAGGTCGTAACTAATCGTAATACGGACGCTAAAATGCGCATGTATTACGGGCGTCTGAAAAAGGCCTAAGACCGTGAATGGCGACTTCTAGGAATAGGACAAGTCCCAATCCCAATCAGCTACCAAAGAAATGGATGTAATTTAGGTATAAGTTCAGGTTGTGTTATATATTTCCAATGTGTTTTATATGTTGAAAAAGATTAACGCATTTTACCTTTACATGTTACTTTTGACACCATTATTTGTGAGGAGGTGTATGTGCAGACTTTACAATGCTCTGTTATACCGGAGATGTTTACTGGAAGATGGGTATTTAATAATGCAATTTATAATGCTAATCTTACAACTGGGTTTTCATATTTTTGCTATTAATATGTGTAATTTTCCAATTACTTCCTGCAATGTGTTTTACTTTTTCTTAGTAGAGGTAGCTTAAAAAGACCTTGACATGTCTGTTTTATCTTATACTTTTAGTCTTTATTCAAAAAAATGCCTGAGCCCCTTTTCTTAGCACTGCGTTGTGCTGTTCCTCTGTTATCCCTCCTGGAAATGTATTAAAAAAACGTACTCCCCTTTCCAATGGGGTGTGTCCCAACATACTTTGACACTGTCAGCATTGATTGGACAGAGTGTGTAGGGACACGCCCCATTGAGAAGAGCAATGGTAACACCCAGTTGTCAATTTATTCATACAGTTCCAGTGGGAATAAAAATAATCTGAATGATACTCTGCAATTCCACTTTGAAGTTGTTATAAAATTACCATAGTGTAGTTTTGTAAGTTATAAAATGCAGAAAAGAAATGAGATAAAAATAGATAAAGCCCCACTTCAAATTAGAACAGTCTCTT
The DNA here is from genome assembly GCF_050947455.1 of Rhinoderma darwinii. NCBI lineage: Eukaryota > Metazoa > Chordata > Amphibia > Anura > Rhinodermatidae > Rhinoderma > Rhinoderma darwinii. The sequence goes on from NC_134688.1 coordinate 98,239,501, forward strand.
TTATCGAGGGGCATAGAAGACGTGCGTCATTTCTGTGTATTTGAAGCTCATTATTATTTTGGCTTAAGCGTCCCAACAAATTTGCAACTAGAAGGTGAAAAGTGCTTCTAATATAAGTACTGAGCTGATCAAAGGACTTCAGAAATAGAATTCAGGATGGCTTTTTACAGGCAGAAAATAGTTGCGTTTATAAAGAGAAATCAGCCCTTTTCATTGCTTTGCCTCGAATAATCAAATACTTTCTGTACTTCAGTCCGAAATTTGGCAAATTTAAATTGGTCATACATGTCTGATCTTTGTATAGGGTTATAAAGTTGGCTTCTTGGGGAGATAACAAGCCCATCCGACAACTGAAAGTGCTAGAAAGAGATACACATTGTGTTCACTGGTCTGAAGGTCTAAAAATTGGTATATGTCTAAGGGTATGTTCACACGCAGTGGTTTCAGACGTAAGTCGGGCATTCTACGCCTCGAATTATGCCTGAAAAAACGCCCCTAATACTCCTACAAACATCTGCCCATTGCTTTCAATGGGAATTACGATCTTCTGTTCCCACAAGCCTTTTTTTTACGCGTTGCTGTCAAAATACGGCGTGCTAAATGACTGCTCCTCAAAAGAAGTGCAGGACACTTCTTGGGACGTTTGTGGAGGCGTTTTTTATTGACTCCATTGAAAAACAGCTCCAAAAGCAGCCGTAAAAAATGCAGCGAAAAACGTGAGTTGTTAAAAAAACGTCTGAAAATAAGGAGCTGTTTTTGCCTGAAAACAGCTCTGTATTTTCAGACGTTTTTGCTCACTGTGTGTGAACATACCCTAAGGCTTCGTTAACATCTGCATCGGGGTTCCATTCATGGGTTCTGTCAGACATTTCCATCAGGGGAACCCATGCGCTATGGATTCAGTCAAAAAAACGGAAACCTTACGGAACGGAGACAAACGGAAACCATTAGAAATGGAAGCATTACCATTGAAATCAATGGTAATGCAAACGGAAAGCTATGGTTTTTGTTCCCGGGTTCCCCTGATGGAAAGGTCTGACGGAACCCATGAAGAGAACCCTGAAGCAGATGTGAACGAAGCCTAAACTGACACCACGTACATTACACTACATCATCATTTCTACTGCTGAACTTATGCAATAAATGCCTCTTATCATGGGATGCCTCTGATTTGCCCAATTTCTACCATAGGCACTTGTGAACCTGTGTCCATATTCAGATACTATAAGGGTATGTTCACACTACAGCGGCCGTAACGGCCGAAATTACGGGGCTGTTTTCAGGAGAAAACAGCCCCGTCATTTCAGCCGTAACGGCATGTGCAGGCGCTTGATACGGACGTAACTGGAGCTGCTTTTCATTGGAGTCAATGAATAACGGCTCCAATTATGTCCCAAGAAGTGACAGGTACTTCTTTGACGCGGGCGTCTTTTTTATGCCCTGCCTTTTGACAGCGGGGCGTAAAAAAAATGACCATCTGAACAGAACATCGTAAGACCCATTCAAATGAATGGGCAGATGTTTGCCGACGCTATTGAGGCGCATTTTCGGACGTAATTCGGGGCTAAAACGCCCAAATTACGTCCGTAAATAGTGTGTGTGAACATACTCTAATACTAATAATAATCTTTATATAGTGGTAAAATATTCAGTAGCACTTTAGTACAATTGAGAGGGTACTTGTACAGACAACATTAGACATTACATAATGACAAAACGAATTAACATTTAGTAGGCAATAGAGGGGTGTAGAGACTCCACCATCCTCCATATGGTTGGGAAATTCTGGATATGGGTTACAAAATACAACTTTTGGAAATACATGGGCCAATATGGTGTACGTATATTTGGCAAAATAATTTTTTTCCCCAAATTTATAACATTTACACAATTCAACAGATGGGTAAAGTGTGGGGTTAAGGCTAATTAGACAGTGAATTTTACTCCCATTTCAAGATTTGCAGAAGGAATGGGGCATAAAATATTCAATGTGGCTAGAATATACACAACTAAATAATGTGGTGGAAAAGACAGGGGATGGTAATTCCTTCTCCTTCTCAGACATAGGTGTTTTAGAAAAAAAAGGGGAATTTAAGAGAGTTAAAGGGGCTACTGCTTGGATTTACAAAGCGTTATTGCAGAAATATACACAGAAAGTAAGATATAATATTAGGGATAAATGGATAAAAGATTGTGTGATGATAAATAAAGCACACTGGAATAAAGTGTTTTACAAAGTGTCACTTAGTAACAATCATAGAATGACACCATTTTTTATTCTTAACAGGCTATAGTTCACACGAAGATGGTTAAATGGAATAAATTGATGTATGAAATGTGATCTAGAAGGTGCTGGATTGATACACGTGTTTTGGGAATGTTCTAGGGTGGTTCATTTTTTGGAGGTAATCCTAAAAACAATAAAAATTAGCTATGCTAGTAAACGGGACCATACTTTGCTGAACTGTGTATTGGGGGCTTTGGAGGGTTATGTTGGATGCAATTAATATGAGAAAATAGTAATTATGCTGCTGTTTTTGGCCCACTTGACCATAGCTCTCGGACAAGCAGTGGTAAAATTCTGTGTCGCAAATGATGCTCTGCGAGAAATGGTATTATACCCAACTACAAAAGCCTCGGTTATGGGAGGATTGGGAACCCTGGATTATGTGGATTAACCCCTTCCCCCTGCTTGCATTCTTGGCCCTAATGACCAAGCCATTTTTTACGTTTTTCCATTGTCACATTCGAAGAGCTATAACTTGTTTATTTTTTGCTGTATAAGGTCTTGTTTTTTGCGGGACAAGTTGTACTTTTTAATAGCACCATTTTGGGGTACATATAATTTATTCATTAACTTTTATTAACTTTTTTTTGGGGGGGATAGAAGAAAACATGAAACTTCACCACTCTTTTTTTGCGCCCTAAATCTACGTAGTTTATTAGGGAATGTCTAAAAAAATGTGTTTTCAGGGCACGCTTAAAACTGTGGATGTTGGAAATTAATCTGATTGTTCGGGATAGCGATTCCAGAGAACTGGTGCAGCACGAGAAAAGTTTTGGAAACGGGAGTGGAAGGTTCCGATTATGGAGGATGTTAATCTCAGATCATTGGCAGAACGTAGAGCACAGATAGGATAATGGACAGAGATGAGGGAAGAAATGTGCAGCACTCTGAAGAGGTTGTGGTTGAGAGTAAGTATAAATTGTATACTTAAGTAAATGGGCAACAAGTGCAGTGATTGGCACAGGGTAAAAGCCATTGGTATAGCAGTTGGTAAGGAAGATGAGCCTGGCTGCTGTATTCAGGATAGATTGGAGAGATGAGAGATTAGTGAGGGTAAGACCAATTAGTAATGAGTTACAGTAGTCAAGACGAGAGTGAATCAATACTAATGTAATTCCCTGAAAATCCATATTTTATGATATCACAAATGTAGTTCTGCAAACCTCATTTTCAATCCCATCTATTATACCCAGTTAAAGGGGTTGTCCGGTTTATTTTAGGTGAACGCACAGTCTTAAATAGGTCCAATATGATTGTATGGATTGCTGTGTAAGTACTTGTTTCCCCCAGAGCAGACATTCTGGTATTCTTCAAAACTGCTGCAGTTTTAGCAATTAGTGTGGGTTCAACATGCCCAAACAGGCTTAAAGGAGTTTTCCAGGCAATAATCCTCAGGATAGGCCATCAATAGCTATTGGGTCGGGGTCCGACTCCCGAGACACCCGCAAATCAGCTGTTTTGAAGGGGAGACAGCGCTCGCACGAGCGCTGCTTCTCCTTAATTTCTTCTTTCTCAATGTGAATCTCCAACACGCATTTAGCGGCGATTCACAGGTATTGTAGCCTTCACTTCAATGGGAAAAAAATCTGCAGTACCTGTGAATCGCCACTTAATGTGTGTTGAACATTCAGTGAGCAAGAAGAAATGAAGGGGAAGCAGCGCTTGTATACAAGCGCTGCGGCCCCTTGAAAACAGCTGATCGGCGGGGGTCCCGGGAGTCGGTCCCTGACCCATCCTGAGGTTAGGCCATCAATTTTTATTGCCTGGAAAACCCCTTTAATGTGCCCAATATCTAAAGCAGAAAGCGCCCTTTAATATTTAAATCTCAATAGCGCTATTAAAATGCAAGCAATGTTATCATTATTAAATTAACATCTCTAAATATACAGGGATTTCAGTTCGGAGGGGAACAGGGGAGGGATCCGGCCGTTTCGCCCCCTGGTTGCCCCGAACTGGTTGTTAAAATTACAGCCGGTTCGCAGAACCGGGTGAAGCGGGATGCCGGAACCGGTCCCCTGCACTCAATTGTATTCGCGTCCTTAGGACGCAGATGCAATTGAGTTCACTAGCGCTGCCCTGGCGAGGCACATGATGCCTCTCTATTCGGCGCTTTAGTGATGATGCAGTCGGCGCGATGACATCATCGCGCCGTAACGTCGTTCCACTGGAGGACTGGAATCTCTGGAGGAAGGCCCTGCAATGGCACAGGTAAGCATATAGTGTTTTTTTCCTTTTATGGTAGGCAGTGTTGGGGGCCTTAACTATAGGGGACAATAACTACAGCGGAGGACTATATAGGGGACAATAACTACAAGAGGACTATACAGGGACAAGAACTATAGTGGAGGACTATATAGGGGACAATAACTACAAGAGAGGACTATATAGGGGACATTAACTACAGCGTAGGACTATATAGGGGACAATAACTACAGGGGAGGACTATATAGGGGACAACTACAGGGGAGGACTATATAGGGGACAATAACTACAGGGGAGGACTATATAGGGGACAATAACTACAGGGGATGACTATATAAGGGGCACTAACGACAGGGGAGGACTATATAGGGGGCACTAGCTACAGTGAACGCTACTATCTACAGAGGACACTATGGGGAGCACTATCTACAAGGGGCTCTATGAGAGACACTATATTGGGTTTTACACTGGGCAACTATCGCGCAGACCAGCGTTCTCAGAACGCTCGATCATATGCTGGTCGTATCGTCTTAAAAAAGTGAAATATTAGCGTTGTCGGCAGCACATCTCCTTGTCTAAAAAGGGAGACGCTCTGACGACATGATGGTAATGTATTGGGAAGAGGCTTCGGAGTAACGAAAGGTCTTCCCCATCCATAGCTCCGTGTGACAGCAGCAAACGAGCGCCTAATGTAACGTCTATGGCCGTGGCCCATCGTTCTGACTTACCCTCTGACGGCCGCGGCCATGGACGTGTGGGTGCTCGGCAGAATCTCCCACCTGAGAGACGCCGGCACTCACTTCCTGGTTCTGTGACTGTCTGCCGCAGGACGCGCGCCCGGCCTTAAAGGGCCAGTGCGCGCATAATTGCAAGAAGTCTGCATCAGTCCAGAATGCTGCTGGACTATAATAAGAGCTCTGCCCTCTTGATCTTCGCCTGAGCGTTGTTGTGTACCTAAATTTTGTCTTGCAAATGGTCTCCTAGTGTTTTCCAGTTCCCAGTGTTACCCGTTCCTGCTGCCTGTACCCTGTATCCCGTGCTACAATGCCTCTGTGCCATCTAGAGTTGAAGTCGAGTTGTGTCTTCCGCTGCCTCTAATGCGTCACACCACGCAGGGTGTCTGTCTACTGCCGAGCCTTATCTTCAGCCTGAATCACCGCTGCAGTCTGCATTTCCTTAGGTACCCTTGCTGATCTATAGACTTTGTATTGTACCTGTTTGGCCAGCTGCTATTCCACTACGCAGTATGGCCCAGTGGGTCCATACCCCGCGCCGTGACAGTACACTCAGGCCATGGACCCCGCTGGTCAATTCAAGCACCTGTCGCCTTCCCAAGCCATGCAGGCGGACCTGCAGGATCTGCCAGCGCGACAGGATCAACTTCTTGTGGCAGTAGATTCCATGGCACAGCAGCTTGGGGCGCTAGCTGTTTCCTTTTCTGCTCCTGTTCAAATTCCTGTGATTGAACCTCCTGCTACACCTCCTTGCAGCTCCGGTTCTGATCCTCGGTTCTCGCTGCCACTGCCAACTCGTTTCCATGGAGACGCTAGCGCGTGCAGGGGATTTCTTAACCAGTGTCATATCCGCTTCACCCTGCACCCCAGAGATTTTCCATCAGATGGAGCCAGGATTGCCTTCATTATCTCCTTACTTGCCGGCAAGGCTCTGGCATGAGCGAACCCAATCTGGGAACGACAGGGACCCGAGTCTCAAGACTTCCAGCGGTTCGTGCAGTTATTTAGTACGGTGTTCGAGGAGCCTGGACGAGTCTCTACTATGCAGAACCTTCGACAGGGAGACGCCTCTGTGGGTGAGTAGACCATCCAGTTCCGGACCCTGGCAGGAGAATTGTCCTAGAACAACGAGGCGTTGGTAGCTTCCTTCTGGCATGGCCTATCACCAGAGATCAAGGACGAACTTGCTGTCTACCATCTACCTTGGACAACCTAATTCTAGTTGCTACTCGAGTGGACATAAGGCTCAAGGAAAGATCTCAAGAGGTTAGACTAGAGAGATGGCTTTCTAGACTGGCGCCCAACTTCCAGAAACCTTTATTGCCTTCTTCTACTGCTCCACCCGAGGTCCCTATGCAGGTGGACCGGCTTAAACTCTCAGTCCAGGAGAAGCAGCGCAGACGCACCTCTGGACTCCGCTTATATTGCGGCCTCGCTGGTCATGTCGTGCGTCTGCGTCCCCAGAAGCCAAAAAACCCAGACGCCTAAGATTGGTTGGGGAGACAACCCTGGGCGATACAGCATTTAATAGAGAACTCTCCTCCAAACTGTTCATTCCAGTGACCATCGTCGTAGGCGAGAGGCCTCATACGGTCTCTACCTACCTGGACTCTGGCTCTGCAGTCAATTTAATCTGCCAAGACCTTGTGGACCTGCTTCATTTGCCTACTGTTCTGCTGGAAAGGTCATTGATCGTTGCCTCGGTAGATGGACTGTCGCTGCCTAATCCTATTTTATCTGTGACCAAGCCGCTGAGGCTTCAAGTGGGAGCCCTCCATTCCGAGCTCATCTCCCTGTTTGTCCTGCCCAAGGCCGTCAACCCGGTGCTGCTGGGTTTGCCTTGGCTCCGTCTACACGCCCCAGTCCTGAATTGGAACTCCGGAGATGTTCTGCAGTGGGGCCCCAAGTGTCTTGGTCGCTGTCTGGGGCATATCCATCCGCCTCAGTCTTCTCCACATCAGTCATTGGCAGGGTTGCCTTCTTGTTACTCTCTCTTCTCAGATGTCTTCGACAAGAAGGAAGCAGAGATGTTGCCACCACATCGAGCATATGATTGTCCTATCGACTTGGTTCCTGATTCGTCCCCTCCTCGCGGTAGAGTATACCCTCTCTCCTTACCTGAAACCCAGTCTATGTCGGCCTACATTGAGGAGAATTTGGAGAGGGGCTTCATATGTAAATCCTCATCCCCAGCCAGAGCCGGGTTTTTCTTTGTCAAGAAAAAAGATGGATCCCTATGACTTTGCATTGACTACCGGGGGCCTCAACCAGATCACGGTGAAGGACAGGTACCCATTGCCTTTGATTTCGGAAATGTTTGATCACATACGGGTGGCAAAAAACTTTTCTAAGCTAGACCTGCGGGGGGGGGGCTATAATCTAATCCAGATTTGTCAGGGTGACAATTGCAAGACTGCATTTAATACACGTGATGGGCACTACGAATACCTGGTCATGCCCTTCAGCCTGTGTAACGCCCCCGCCGTGTTTCAAGAATTTGTCAATGACATTTTTCGTGATCTCCTCTGTCTGTGTTGTGGTGTATCTCGATGACATTTAGATTTTTTCCCCAGATCCTGTAACTCATCAGAGTCTTGTCCGACTGGTGTTGCTTCGATTAAGGGAGAATCATCTTTATGCCAAACTGGAGAAGTGCATGTTTGAAAAAAAGTCTCTACCCTTCCTGGGTTATATCTCCGATCAGGGTCTCAAAATGGACCCTGAGAAGGTAAAGGCTGTCCTGGAATGGCCACGCCCCCAAGGCTTAAGGGCCATACAACGCTTCCTGGGATTCGCCAACTTCTACCGGCTGTTCATCTCCAACTTCTCTTCATTGACAGCTCCCATCTTTACCCTCACCAAAAAGGGAATGAATGCCAAAGTGTGAACTCCGCAAGCAGAAGCTGCATTTAAAACCTTAAAAAAAGCCTTCACGTCACCCTCTATTCTTCATCACCCTGATGTATCCCTACAGTTTTCGTTAGAGGTGGACGCTTCCTCTGTTGGTACTGGTGCACTTTTGTTCCAGAGGGTTCGAAAGGCAAGACTGTGGTATGTGGCTACTATTCTAAACTGTTTTCTCCCGCAGAGCGCAACTACTCGATTGGGGATCGGGAGTTACTGGCCATCAAGCTGGCTCTGCAGGTGTGGAGACACCTACTAGAACGCACAGCTCATCCTATCCTGGTCTTCATGGACCGCAAGAACCTGACCTATCTTCAGACGGCTCAACTGCTGAATCCTGGTCAAGCTAGGTGGTCTCTGTTCTTTGCTCGGTTCCGGTTCGAACTCCACTACTGACCTGCCGACAAGAATGTGAGGGCCGATGCCTTCTAGGTCTAGGTCATTTGAGACAGAGGACAATGTGGAGTCCCCCCAGAATATTATTCATCCTTCCTGCATCTTTTCTGTTAAACCTCTGCAAGTTAGAGACATTCCTCCGGGAAGGACTTTTGTACATCTGGCAAACAGAGGAAGAATCCTTTGCTTGGGTCACAGTTCCAAGCGGGCATGTCACGCGGGTGCTCGCAAAACTAATTGCCCGTCAGTTCTGGAGGCCCACGCTATCCAAAGACGTCATGGACTTTGTCTCCTCTTGTACGGTATGCGCAGCAAATAAAGTTGCCCACTCCAGACCAGCTGGTCTGCTCCAACCACTGCCTGTGCCCGATGCCCCCTGGCAAAATGTTGCAATGGACTTCTTCACGGATCTGCCTCTCTGCTGGATGCAGTGTGATCTGGGTAGTGGTGGATCAATTTTCCAAAATGGCTCATTTTGTTCCCCTGACTGGCCTGCCTTCTGCTACTCGACTGGTCAACACATCTTCCGTCTGCACGGCTTGCCTCTGAACATTGTCTCGTATCGAGGAGTCCAGTTCACCTCGAAGTTCTGGAGAGCACTCTGCGGTCTCCTCGGTGTAAAGTTGGACTTCTCCTCGGCCTACCATCCCCAGTCCAATGGTCAAGCCGAGAGGCTTAACCAGATTATGGAGAACTATTTGCGCCACTTTGTCTCCAGGCAGCATGATGACTGGGTGCAGCTGCTCCCGTGGGCTGAGTTCTCCTATAATAACCATACCAGTGAGTCCACCACCTTCAGTCCGTTCTTCATTGTCTACGCCTAACATCCTCGAATACCTCTTCCTGTCTCTACTATGTCCCAGGTGACTGCAGCTGACTCTACCTTCAGGGACTTTCTGCAGATATGGTAACAAACCCGATCTTCTATTCTGCTGGCGGTGGACCGCATTAAGAGAAAGGCAGACACTAGAAGATGAGCCTCCTCAGTTTCTTCCAGGTACGAAGGTCTGGCTGTCTTCAAGGAATATCCGGTTGAGGGTGCCCTCTTGCAAATTTGCTCCCAGGTTCCTTGGACCATTACAAACTTCGGCTGCCTCCTACCCTCAAGATCCCTAACTCTTTCCATGTCTCCCTGCTGAAGCCCGTGGTCCTGAACCGCTACTCCAGGACACCTACTTCCACAGTGGCTCCTGGCGGCTCGTCAGGGACTTTCGAAGTAAGGGAGATCCTGGCCACCAAGAAAGTGGGAGGAAGGACGTTTTATTTGGTGGATTGGAAGGGATTTGGTCCAGAAGAGAGGTCTTGGGAGCCAGAGGAGAACATCGATGCTTCTATCCTGAGGAAGTTTTTCTCCCGCTCTAGTCCCAAGAAAAGGGGGCGCAAGAGGCGGGATACTGTAATGTCTATGGCCGCAGCCCTTCGTTCTGACTTACCCTCTGGCGGCCGCGACCATGGACGTGTGAGTGCTTGGCAGCATCTCCCTCCTGAGAGACGCTGGCACTCACTTCCTGGTTCTGTGGCTGTCTGCCAGAGGCGCGCTCGCCCGAGCGTGCACGGCCTTAAAGGGCCAGTGCGCGCATAATTGCAGGAAGTCTGCAATCAGTCCAGAATGCTGCTGGACTATAAAAAGGGCTCTGCCCTCTTGATCTTCGCCTGAGCGTTGTTGTGTACCTAAAATTTATCTTGCAAATGGTCTTCTAGTGTTTTCCAGTAACCCGTGTTACCCGTTCCTGCTGCCTGTACCATGTATCCCATACTACCGTCCCTCTCTGCCATCTAGAGTTGAAGTCGAGTTGTGTCTTCTGCTGCCTCTACTGCGTCACACCCCGCCAGGTGTCTGTCTACTGCCAGAGCCTTATCTTCAGCCTGAATCACCGCTACTGTCTAAATTGCCTCAGGTACCCTTGCTGGACTATAGACTTTGTATAGTACCTGTTTGGCCAGCTGCTATTCCGCTACACGGTATGTTCCAGTGGGTCCATACCCCGCACCGTCACACCTATAAACAATGTATCGTTGATCGGCGCTCGCTGCATCTGCCGAATATCGGCAGGTGTAAAAGGACCTGTCTGTCGTGCATTACTTTACAGTGTTTGACTAAATTTTATTTATGGACACAGTGTATAGTACTATTACATTCAGGGGCACAGTGTATAATACTATCATATTTAGGAGTACAGTGCATAGTACAATTATATTCAGGAGTGCAGTGTATAGTACTATTATATTCAGGAGTACAGTACAGTGTATAATACTATTATATTCAGGATTACAGTGTATAGTACTATTATATTCAGGAGCACAGTGTATAGTACTATTATATTCAGGAGCGCAGTGTATAGTACTATTATTTTCAGTAGCGCAGTGTATAATATTATTATATTCAGGAGTGCAGCGTATAGTACTATTATATTCAACACAGTGTGTAGCACTATTATGTTCGGGGGCACATTGTAGGATACCATTATATTTAGGAGCACAGTGTATGATGCTATTATATTCAGGGGCACAGTGTATGATACTATTATATTTAGGAGCATAGAGTGCGGCACCATGAGAATTTTATCTTCGTTTATAGGTGCGGAAATGTTGGAAAAGTGAGAAGCTGAAGACATCTGAGCGGCAAACTGCAGAAATGGGTCGTGGCCGGGAGAAGTCATCATAGAGGACCAAAGAAAAGAGATAAAGAAGTACTCCAATCTGAGAAGTCGTCACCAGTGAGTCACTAAACGTAAATGTTTATTCTCCCTGTGACTAATCAGTACTATCGTCCTTTTTTTGTGAAACAACAACTCCCAGCATATCCTTACTATCATTCTGGCTATACTGGGAGCTGTAGTATTATGCCGTACAAACTTATATGACAGGGGTTAAACTGAATTTGAAAATGATCTCTGTACTGAGCTGCATTTGTGCTTGTGCTGTATTTATGTACTGAGCTTAGTTCTGATGCTGTATATATGTACTGAGCTTGGCTCTGGAGTTATATACACCAAGCTCAATACATATAAACACCACCAAAGCGAAGCTCATAACATATATGCAACTCCAGAACCAAGATCAGTACATATATACAACATCAGAACCAAGCTCAGTACATATATACAGCTCCAGAACAAAGCTCAGTACTTATATACAGCACCAGAACAAAGCTCAGTACTTATATACAGCACCAGAACAAAACTTAGTACTTATATACACCAGTACCAAGCTCAGTACATATATACAGCACCAGAACAAAGCTCAGTACATATATACAACACCAGAACAAAGCTCAGTACATATATACAGCCCCAGAACCAAGCTCAGTACATATATAATCACCAGAACCAAGCTCAGTACATATATACAGCACCAGAACAAAACTCAGTACATAAATACAATACCAAAACCAAGCTCAATACATAAATACAGTACTGAGCTTGGTTTTGGTGCTCTATTTATGTACTGAGCTTGGTTCTGGTGAGTATATATGTACAGAGCTTGGTTCTGATCCTGTATATATGTATGAGCTTGTTCTGGTGTTGTATATATGTACTGAGCTTGGTTATAGTGCTGTATATTTGTACTGAGCTTTGTTCTGGTTCTGTATATATGTACTGAGATTGGATCTAGTTTTGTATATTTGTACTGAGCTTTGTTCTGGTGCTGTATTTATGTACTGAGCTTTGTTGTGGTGCTGTATATATGTACTGAGCTTAGTTCTGGTTCTGTATTTATATGCTGAGCTTGGTTTTGGTACTGTATATATGTACTGAGCTTGGTTCTGGTGCTGTATTTATATGCTGAGCTTGGTTCTGGTGCATTTTATATGTACTGAGATTGGTTTTGGTACTGTATATATATACTGAGCTTTGTTCTGGTGCTGCATTTATATGCTGAGCTTGGTTCTGGTGCACTTTATATGTATTGAAATTGGTTCTGGTGTTGTATATATGTACTGAGCTCTGTTCTGGGGCTGTATATATGTACTGAGCTTGGTTCTGGTGAGTATATATGTACTGAGATTGGTTCTAGTGCTTTATTTATGTACTGAGCTTGGTTATGGTGTTGTATTTATGTACTTGGCTTTGTTCTGGTGCTGTATATATGTACTGAGCTTTGTTCTGGTGCTGTGTATATGTACTGAGTCTTGTTCTGGTGCTGTATATATGTACTGTGTTCTGGTGCTGTATATATGTACTGAGCTTTGTTCTGGTGCTATATATATATATGTACTGAGCTTGGTTATGGTGCTGTATATACGTACTTGGCTTGGTCCTGGTGTTGTATTTATGTACTTGGCTTGGTTCTGTATATATGTACTGCGCTTGGTTCTGGTGCTGTATATATGTACTGAGCTTGCTTCTGGTACCATATCTGTGAATTAACCGGGAGAGTTGTCGCGGCTTACTGCGCATGCCGCACTGTCCTCCACCCTTCTCACAGTCCACAGCCTAACTAAATGGTCTGAGCACTCTTAGGATATTGAATGCGCGCATATAGGTCTATACGTGATGGGTGAGTTTAATATAATGAGCGTCGGTAGGTAGGTATGTACACTTATGTAATTATATACATAGTGTGGAAATCCACACTAAAACATTCTGGACAGAGAATTTCTTTATTTAGAGTCCACTTTAATACAGGGCGTATTTGGAATATTAGGAAATCCTATATACGCCTCATATTAATGTATACACAAGATAATAAGTCTTTCAGACATATGTTAGTCCAAAAATATATATTTTATTGTTCTACAAATGGCATACCCTCCCAAAGATACCCATACAAGTACATAAAGAATTAAAACATACTTAAAATCGAACAGAAACCGAGATAATCAATTCACCACCATATCCCATATGTTATAATGATGCATAGTGTACAACAGGTAAATAGCAACACCAATCACGGGAAGAGTATAAAGTCTCCAAACTGATATCGAATCATATAGTATCAGTCTTCCCACTATCTAGGTGAGAATCTATCAAAATTGTTGTACTGACCACCATACATAAATACTCAGCATAGTTGCATATCAATTACCTGTGGCTGACATGATGGCAATTGATGGTCTCAGAAGAAACACCTCGACGCGCGTTTCGCACCCTTCGTCCTGTTGTTAAAAATTTGAATCCCACCCCTGGGAAGAAAGTTTAGTTCTACCATTGTTTCTATTACTAAATATTCTCTGTGATGGGAACTTACTTTCATCCACAGTAGCAAAGCATGGATGGCACATGCCAGAAAGGCTCAAATTATTCATTTGAGTCTATTAGGAACTTGCCAAAATACAGCTTGCCTCAGGAGTGTGGATGTTAATCATTTGGCCATTAATTCATCTGGCTTTAAGTTAAAACCCCTCCAGTTGCCATAATTGTTACAATGCTAAACATTTGTTTCATGCCCTGGGCAACCTTCAGAAATATTCAGCTTCATCAGATCTCACTAGACACAAGAGATGCAGAAAATCCCAGCACTAATTAGGAATCAATAGATGGGGTGAAGAATGTAAAGGGAGACCCCGTTTCTATAAAAAGAAGGCTGCAAATGTCATGTCACATATCAAACACCAATATTTTGATGTTTTCTGTGTTTTTTATTTTTACACAATTTACTACATAAGGAGTGACTTTCTAAAAGCTTTAGCTTCAATTTCCTATAGTTATTCACACTTGGCAAATCATAGCCATTGATCTTAAGATGCATTCACCGATCACTATAAAAATCCAGAACTAACCTAATGGATTAAATTTTTAAGGCTGTGATGTGCCTTCAGCTACATTATTAAAAACACATATTTTTTTATTATTTTATATTGTATGTTTTACATTATTTTAGTGTTTCTTCCTTTAGGCTGTGCTTGACTGCTCCCTCAATTATAGCTAAAAGAAACCCTGAAAAGGTGTAGACTAGCTCCCAAGGCATACATATGGGCCGTCATGTGGATATTCCTATCTCAGCGTAGCAGTGCAGAAACAATGGGGTATGACTTTGGGAGTAAATATACTGTATATATATATATATATATATATATATATATATATATATACACACACACACTTTTTATTATATTTACAGTACTGTGTATATTAGTATATTTACAGTACTGTGCAAAAGTTGTGAAAAATGCCGCAAAGTAAGAATGCTTACAAAAATAGAAATGTTAATAGTTTTTTAATCAATTAACAAAATGCCAAGTGAATGAACAGAAGAGAAATCGAAATCACATCAAAATATTTGGTGTGACCACCCTTTGCCTTGAAAAAAGCAGAGAAAAAAACATTGCAACAGCACTCTGCGAACGCTGACTACCTAATACACTGCTACATTTACCTACAAAAATGAGTTTCTTAGCGCACATGTTGATCAAATTGAGTGAGCCCACCTGCCATAACAAGAAGGCCTCTTTTAAGTGGGTCCCTAACCTGAAAATACACCTCTGTTCTGGGTCTAAGCCTGCATAATATACTCGGGGTAGGTAGGAACCAGCTTTACTAGTTAAAATCACCCTTGGGCAAAAATGGGAGCAGTGGAGAACGGAAAATGGAAGCAGTCACTACCCCCTTGTGTTGCATGTTATATAACACTGACAGACAAAGAGCTATTTAAGGGAGAAGTGACCAGTGAAGAGTATATGTACACTTGCTACTAGACTGAGTGACTACAAAAATCAGTCTTATAACTCCAAAATGGCTGACTAAGATTTGTAAATTATTTTCACAATAACAGTAAGAAGAGGAACTCAAAGCAGACCAAGGCTATATTCACATTGCACGAGAGGGCGAACGTATGCTTTTGGCATATGTCTGGCCGGCATACGTTGGCATATCTATTTTTTAATTGTATAGAAATGCATAGTCGACTACACTTTACAATACAAGGGCATACCGCATAAAAAAGTATACCTCATAGTATACAATTTTTTATAACTAGAATCAATGGCAGACATATGCAACTGTATGGCAGCTATGGGTGTTGTTGTTATTATGCCGTCACAAAAAAGTAGGCGCACACTTACCTGGAGTGGGTTCTTAGTACTGATAGCTAGGACATGATATTTAAAATAACACAGCTCACAGCTCCAGGATCCCCGCTCACTAATCCATCGTATTAGGCAAGGCTGATGTGTGCAGCGCACAGACCCGTCACAGCGGCATGGGCTCAGCAGTTCTCCCTGAAAACAAAAAATTTTTTTTTAGAAATGTGCATACTGGTAACTCCATCAAACACAATTTACATTTTAATAAAGGAATTGTCCATTCTCCAGTATATAAATGGTGAATGTTAACCAAGCAACCTCTATGTGCCAGGGTGGGATGTTGAATCAATGTCTGTCCCTCGAGACATTTATTTCTTCATCCGTCTATCTGTGTTGAAATGTGAGATAGTTCTGTAAAATGTGTATGATTAGAAAATATGACATACAAAGTTGGGAGACAGGGTGTCTGGGATTAAAGAAAAGGCCTGCTTTTTTTCCGCCAGAAACAGTGCTACTTTCGGCACAGGTGAATGAGGCGGAGTTGTAAAACCAGATACAGCCTATGGACAAGAGTGGTGCTGTTTCTGATAAAGAAAAAAGTAAAAATTTTCTCTAATTCCAAGCAACCCCCGTGCTTGGTGCCAACGGGATTAAATAGGGGAGGAGAACCAAAATATAGTCAAGGTGAACAAAAGAGCCCCCCTCATAATCAGATAAATATACGTCAATTAGATGATTTATCCGACACCAAGATTCTGTGGAAAATCGCTAACGTAGTAGCTAAACTCAATTTTACTACATTTAGCATTGTCTACATATTGGAGGTTCTCAGTCAATTAACTAATTTGGTTAAGTCCTGTTCACATCTGCGCTTGAGGCTCCGTCACAGATCCGGTCGGAAATACCAGAAACAATAGCGCAGCATGCCACGTTATTAATTCTGGTATAACCACGGACACCATGACGGAAACCCGAGAGAACCCAGTAAAGTCAATGGGTTTTGTCAGGTTCCAATGGTGTCTGTCATGCAACTGAAGTGGCGCTTCCAGTATTTTCGTTGTTCTGCTCCTCTGATGGAGCAGAAAAGTGGAAACACCGACACAGGTGGGAACAGACCCCTAGCTGGATAGTTGCCGAGAATTATTTGTAAACTATCTAAAATATTTGTTATAGATTAGATCACTGTACAGTATTTCTATTAGTCGTTGGAGGCTATCTAATTAAATGTAAATTCCATGGGAGAGGATCCAACAATAAGATTATGTCTATGTGAGCCTGATTCGCAGGCAGATTTTAATCTTAGTAACATATTTCTTAATCTATATTCGATTGGTGTAGCCACTGACTAAAATAAGACATGCTAGTCAAACATGTACGCCAATAGGAAATGTCATTTACAACGGCACCTTGCTGTCTTCATACATTTTCTTGCCATTTCTTCTATGTTATGGCAAGACTATTTCCGTAACATCAAAGGCATCCACTAGCCCCCAGGTCACCAACAATCGAGGCTTTTTTAAGTCTTTATATTCCCTTCATTCAAAGCAGGTTTAAAATGAGAGAGAATGATTGAGGGGAAAATAAAGAGAGGACTCCATTGTTATCTCACTGGTGATCTGTGGTTAGTTGATGTCTGTACAACGAACATAAAAAATGTGAGGTAAAGAATTCAAAAGGAAAGAGCTTCTTAAACACTGTCACTTGTATGACGGCGAATAATAACAGTGCACAATAACCTCACGTAGACCGTCCACCTGTATTTTCCTTCAGCAATGACAGCCACATAACAAGCCGCTAACAAGGTTCTCCAGTAATTGTTTTGCTACAGTTCAATGGCAAACACAGATCATACACAAATATGTTGAAGGTACAAACAGATCCTGCAGGTTTGTGTTTTGGTTCTTAAAATGAAAGTGTATGTGGTTACTGTGCTGTCCTCGCGTAACTTTCTGAGGACGAGCTGCAATGTTGTACAAAGTATAAAGCAAACAGGTGTGTAGGGGATATATTAAGACATACATTAAAAACAACGGGTTCCGGCATAGCTACATTATATAACGAGCCGTGCACCTGTGTGTCCATCACATGACCATGGACAGACTTTTATCCACTGGAAGTAAACAATGAATGTTCCTACTGCATAACAAGCAGAGATCTTGAAAACTGTGAGGAATTAATAGAAACAGTATATTGGAAAATCGTATAATTTAATTATACAAAAAACAACATTAACCCCTTCCCGACATTTGACGTACATGTACGTCATGGAAAGTACTGACTTCCCGCATCTTGCCGTACATGTACGTCAAACGTTTGGCACCGGCTCAGAAGCTGAGCCGGTCCCATCATCACCGGATCTCAGCTGTATCTTACAGCTGACATCCGACTGTAACGGCGGGGACCGAAATTAGCTTCGATCCCCGCCATTAACCCCTTAAGTGCAGCGCTCAAACGCGATCGCTGCACTTAAGGTGTTTGCAGCTCATCGGAACCCCAGTAATGAAATTGCCGGGGTTCCGGTGGCTGCAATGGCAACCGGAGGCCTAATACTGGCCTCCCGGTCTGCCTAGCACCGAAGCCGGTCAAGATCCGCCCGGCGGCGGAGCCTGATCGGCTTCCGTAGCTGCCGGCAAGATGGCGCCGGGTCAGGAGCTGATCCGGCGTCATCAGCGGTGGAAGTCAGCTGTACTGTACAGCTGACATCCACCTGTAACGGCAGGAACCGGAGCTAGCTCCGATCCCTGCCATTAACCCCTTCAATTCAGCAATCGAAAGCGATTGCTGCATCGTAGCGGTTACAAGCAGATCGCCAGCCCTGACAGGCAATCGGGACTGGCGACTGCTGTTATGGCAACAGGAGACACAATGGTCTCCTGCTCTGCCATTACGGAAGCCGATTTAGGCCCCGCCGGGAGGCGAAGCCTAAACGGCTTGCTGTCAGTGAATGACTGACAGATCTAATACATTGCACTACATAGGTAGTGCAATGTATTAGAAAAAAAAAAATCTGACCGTTGGACCTTCAAGTCCCCTAGTGGGACTTGAGAAAAAGTGTAAAAAAAGTATAAAAAAGTGTAAAAAAAAGTGCAAAAAATAAAAGTTTGAAAACAATAAAAGTTTCAAGTAATCAAATAACACACAATCCCCCTTTTACTCTTATCAAGTCCTTTATTATTGAAAAATAATAATAAACCATATGTATTTGGTATCGCCACGACCGTAACGACCGGAGGTATCAAAATATTATATTATTTATTGCACGCGGTGAACAGCGTAAAAAAAACCCGTAAAAAACTTTACCAGAGTTTCTGTTTTTTAGTCACTTTGCCCTACAAATATTACAATAAAAAGTGATCAAAAAGTCGCACGTATCCAAAAATGGTACCTGTAAAAACTATAGCTCGTCCCGCAAAAAACAAGCCCTCATACAACTCCGTCGACAAAAAAATTAAAACGTTATGGTTCTCACAACTTGGCGACAGAAAAAATACATTCTTTTTACAAAAGTAATTTTATTGTGCAAAAAGTTGTAAAACATAAAAAAGTTCTATAAATGAGGTATCGCCGGAATCGTACTGACCCGCAGAATAAAGGTAACATGTAGTTTATAATGCGTGGTGAACTCTGTATAAAAAAAAACCAAAAAAAGCTGTGCCAGAATTGCGTTTTTTGGTTTACCTGGCATCCCAAAAAATAGGATAAAAGGTGATCAAAAAGTCACATGTACCCCAAAATGGTACCAATAATAACTACAGCTCGTCCCGCAACAAACCAGCCCTCATACCGCTACGTCTATGAAAAATAAAATTAGTTATGGCTCCAATAAGTCAGGAAATAAAAAAATATGCAGTTGTGCCCGAGGAGAACATTTCTTCTGTTTCAAGAGGCGATTTATCAAGGACCTAAAATTAGGGAACCAGGAAGGGAGGGCCCAATCATATCCGATGGAAGCGACGGTGCCCGTATTATACCAGGATAATACTTTCCCAGCAAAATTCCCCAAACTACAAAGGCGCGGAGTGTGGACCAAAAGGGGGATAAGAAATGACACCATTTATCAGTGCGACACCGGCCTGTGCAGAAAGGATTGCTTCACAGCGTAACACACATCTATGGATTATTTTTATTTTTTTATACCACCTGACTATGCCCCTTATATACTCCGCCCCGCTTACATGTACCCCCACATTATAAAACACCAGCAATACTCAAACAAATATAGTACCAAGCAAAATCCGCTCTCCAAAAGCCAAATGGTGCTCCCTCGGCCCTGAACCCTACAGCGTGCCCAAACAGCAGTTTCCTTCAACATATATGGCACCGTCATACCCGTGAGAACCCTTTTAACAATTTTTGTGGTGTGTGTCTCCAGCGTCATAAGCTGGGCATGACATATTTGCCACTGAATGGCATATCTAGGGAAAAATATAAATTTTTAATTTGCACCATCCGCAGCGCATTCATTTATGGAAAAGACCTGTGGGGTGAAAATGCTCACTACACCCCTTAATAAATGCCTTGAGGGGTGCAGTTCCATAATGGGGTCACTTATCAGGGGTTTCTTTTTATTATTTCACATCTGAGCCTCTGCAGTTGTGAACCAATACTTTGTAAATCGCCAAATTAGGCCTCCACTCCGCATGGTACTCTTCACTTCTGAGCCCTGTCATATGTCCAGACAAAAGATTAGGGCCACATGTAGGGTGTTTCTAAAACCGGGAAACACCGCATAATAATTAGAGAGCTGTCTTGTTATGGTGGCACAAGCCGGGCACCACATATTGGCATATCTATGGAAAAAAATCCCATTTTCACTCTGCAACATTGAGCGCACACTAATTTCTACAAAACACCTGCAGGGTTAAAATGCTTACTACACCCCTTGGTAAATGCATTGAGGGGTGTAGTTTACAAAATGGGGTCACTTCTGGGGGGTTTCCACTGTTTTGGGCCCACAGGTGCCCAGAAACCAATCCAGCAACATCTGCACTCCAAATGGCGGTCCTTCCCTTCTGAGCCCTGCCGTTTGCCCAAACAGCAGTTTATGACCACATATGGGGTATTGCCGTACTCGGGAGAAATAGCTTTACAAATGTTGGGTTCTTTTTTTCCTTTATTTGTTGAGAAAATGAAAAAATTTGCGCTAAAGCTACGTCTTATTGAAGAAAAAGGACTGTTTTTATTTTCACTGCCTAATTCTAATAAATTCTATGAAACATCTGTGGGGTCAAAATGCTCACTACACCCCTAGATGCATTCTTCAAGAGGTGTAGTTTCCTAAATGGAGTCCCTTTTTGGGCGTTTTCATTGTTTTGTCCCCTCAGGGGCTTTGCAAATGTGACCTGGCCTCCGCAAATCATTCCTGCTAAATGTGATCTCAAAAAGTCAAATAGTGCTCTTTCCCTTCTAAGCCCTGCCGTGTGTCCAAACAGCCGTTTATTACCACATGTGGGGTATTGTTTTACTCGGGAGAAATTGCTTTACAAATTTTGTGGTGCTTTTTCTCCTTTAGTCCTTCTGGAAATGAGAAAAAATTAGCTAAACCTACATTTTCTTTGAAAAAATGTAGATTATTATTTTCAGGGCCTACTTCCAATAATTTCTGCAAAAAAACTGTGGTGTCAAATCGCTCACTATACCCCTAGATAATTTCCTCAATGGGTGTTGTTTCCAAAATGGGGTCACTTGTGGGGGGTTTCCACTGTTTTGTCCCCTCAGGGGCTTTGTAAATGTAACATGGCCTCCGCAAACCATTCCTGCTAAATTTGAGTTCCAAAAGCCAAATGGCGCTCTTTCCCTTCTCAGCCTCGCCGTGTGTCCAAACAGCCGTTTATTACCACATGTGGGGTACTGTTTTACTCGGGAGACATTTCTTTACAAATTTTATGGTGATTTTTCTCCTTTAGTCCTTGTGGAAATGAAAAAAAATTAGCTAAACCTACATTTTATTTGAAAAAATGTAGATTTTCATTTTCACAGCCTACTTGCAAAAATTTCTGCAAAAAACCTGTGGGGTCAAAATGCTCACTATACCCCTAGATAATTTCCTCAAGGGGTATAGTTTCCAAAATGGGGTCACTTGTTTGGGGTTTTCACTGTTTTGTCCCCTCAGGGGCTTTGTAAATGTGACATGGCCTCCGCAAACCATTCCTGCTAAATGTGAACTCCAAAAGCCAAATGGCGCTCTTTCCCTTCTCAGCCACGCCGTGTCTCCAAACAACCGTTTATTACCACATGTGAGGTATTGTTTTACTCGGGAGAAATTGCTTTACAAATTTTGCGGTGCTTTTTCTCCTTTAGTCCTTGTGGAAATGAGAAAAAAAATCGCTAAACCTACATTTTCTTTGAAGAAATGTTGATTTTAATTTTCACGGCCTACTTCCAATAATTTCTGTAAAAAACCTGTGCGGTGAAAATGCTCACTACACCCCTAGATAATTTCCTTGAGGTGTCTAGTTTCCCAGATGGGGTCACTTTTGGGGGATTTTGACTGTTTTGGCACCGCAAGAGCCCTTCAAACCTGACATGGTGCCTAAAATATATTCTAACAAAAATAAGGCCCCAAAATCCACTAGGTGCTCCTTTGCTTCTGAGGCCGGTGTTTCAGTCCAGTAGCACGCTACGGCCACATGTGGGATATTTCCTAAAACTGCAAAAACTGGGCAACAAATATTGAGTTGCATTTCTCTGGTAAAACCTTCTGTGTTATAAAAAAAATTGTATTAAAAATGTATTTCTGCAGAAAAATATGAAATTTGTAAATTTCACCTCTACTTTGCTTTAATTCCTGTGAAATGTTTAAAGGGTTAAGACATTTTCTAAATGCTGTTTTGAATACTTTGAGGGGTGAAGTTTTTAAAATGGGGTGACTTTTTTGGGGTTTCTAATATATAAGGCCCTCAAAACCACTTCACAACTGAACTGGCCCCTGTAAAAATAGCCTTTTGAAATTTTCTTGAAAATGTGAGAAATTGCTGCTAAAGTTCTAAGCCTTGTGAGGTCATAGAAAAATAAAAGGATGTTCAAAAAACGATGCCAATCTAAAGTAGACATATGGGGGATGTTAATTAGCAACAATTTTGTGTATTATAACTGCCTGTCTTACAAGCAGATACATTTAAATTGAGAAAAATGCTAATTTTTGCAATTTTTCGCTAAATTTTGGTGTTTTTCACAATTAAATACTGAACATATCGAGCAAATTTTGCCAGTAACATAAAGTCCAATGTGTCACGAGAAAACAATCTCAGAATCGCTTGGATAGGTGAAAGCATTCCGGAGTTATTACCACATAAAGTGACACATGTCAGATTTGAAAAATGAGGCTCTGTCAGGAAGGTCAAAAGTGGCTAAAGAGGGAAGGGGTTAAGGCCGGATTCACACGAGCATGTTTGGTCCGTGATATACGGACTGTACGCCGGCAGTATTTCCCGGACCGAACACACTGCAGGGAGCCAGGCTCTTATCGTCATAGTTATGTATGATCCTAGGAGTCCCTGCCTCGCTGCGGAAAACTGTCCCAAACTAAAAACATGATTACAGTTTTCCTGCAGCTAGGCAGTGACTCCCAGCTTCATAGATAACTGTGACGATAAGAGCCCGGCTCCCTGCAATGTGTTCGGTTCGGGAAATACTTCAGGCATACTAGAATTGCTGATTGCAGCCAAAGAGGTAAAGCGCTCGGGTGAGTGCTTCTACCTGTTCATTTTAGCGCTTTTTGGCGACGCGGACGCCCACTGTTTATAACTTCTGACATGACGAAAGTTTGCAGAAACGAAAGTTACTCTTTAAGGCCCCATGCACACGAACATGCTTTTGCGGGCTCAATTCCCCCGAAAATCCATGGGAGAATTGCGGCCCCATTCATTCCTATCGGGCCATGCACACGCTGTCACTCCGTGGCTGGCCGAACCGGAAATCACAGCCGTGCACATGGCTACGGTCGTGTGCATGAGGCCTAACTGTTATTCCAAGGATAAGACTTATATACTTGAATTTTCAATTATCAGCAGAAACACTGACCGAAAGCCCAGTCATGTGATGCAAGAAGCTCCGTAGTAACCTCCTACATGATAACGCGCTCCACGTGATTTCTGCCTGTCTCCTTCTATTGGTGTTGGCCCGCGATTAATCAGGTGACCTAAAAGGGCTGGAACTGTGACGGCTCCTTTCCTAAGCCAGCCCCCTTCTTACTCTCGGCTCTCTCTTTGATAACTAGGGTAGGGTAGAAAATATTATTTTCTTTTAGGAAATTATGTAGTACCATAACAAAAGCAATATATATGTGTTTTGGGATATATTTTTTTCCTTTTTGGGAAAGCATGTGAAGGCATGTACAGAGCCATATTGAAAAGAATTCTGTGCATGGCCTTATATGAAACGAGTGACAATGAGGCATGGACAAACCGGTGCAGAAGATGGTCTCACTTCAAATTGCAAAATTAATAAAAAATCTACCATCAACATACAGTAGGTTGTTTTGTTTTTTTGCTTTAAACCGATTTTCCAATCTCTAACAATAATTTTCAACTGACTCCAAAAACAAGAAATATAATGTATACTTTGCAGCACTCCTGTTGTAGAGATCCATAGTACCGGAAACACAATGGCATGTTGTACATGGACACAACCATGGCAGCAGTGTAACCAGCATGTATGGCACATCACCAATGGAGCCAGCACGTGGTCACGCGTTCATGTATGACACCTAATTGCACTGCTGATGTAAAAATGATGCGGTCGGAGGATAGCGATACCAGCGGCTAGGAAAGGACGTGGAGCCTGTTGGTGCTTATTGGTAGGGGTCACAAAAACCTCTTTAAGAGCAGTAAGACTATAGAACTTCCAAAGGATCTTGTGATGGCTGCTTAAATCGGTCTGGATGACTTTATTGCCAAAACATAATATTATAAATGATCCGTATTGTAAATTGCTGGAGATGGGTAATTGATCCAGTAATTTATTCTTATTGCCATATTGCCGCCCTGCATTATAATAGGTTGAACGCCAGGACTTTTTACAACCTTAGGTCTCATGGACACGAGCGTGTGAGTCCTTATTATATAACTATATACGATTTTGTTATTATAACTGTTTAGAGATGGATTTTAAACAATGCCCTTATTTCTTTTTCCCATAGTACATAGCTACCTGATAGAAATGATTCATACGAAACACTTTGTATTAAATAATGTTATCCACTTATTTCCAAACAAAATGTTTCTCAGGCATATAATGGGTCTCATACATCAAAGCTGCGTCATAGCAACCAGAATACAGATTTAATATTCCATTCTGTATTCGAAAAATGAAAACTGAACTCTGATTGGCTGATATGGACAGTTTCGATATTTGAGGTCGACTGGTCAAAAAGTCTCCAATGCAGTGCAATAATCCCACTAAGTTCAGGCTGAGAACATTATACATTCAATCTGCCACCACCAGCTGCTGACCTCCAAAATCTATTACTGATAAAAAGCAATAAACTCGCTGCACCGCAAATATGATGTGCACGTAGATAGAAAGCAGCTATGTTGTCTGCCTAGGTTATTTGTGTCCAAGTATTAGTATCTTCTAATACAATATCAATCCTAGTCTAGGTGGGCTCCTAGCCACTAGACCTAAAATACATAAACAAACTGTAATTTGTAAGAGAAAAAGAAAATTACTGAATTTTTGATCCAAGCCTGTTCTTTTCTGATAACATGCATGCAAAATCTGCACTGTATGAATAATACCTTATGGTTCCAGTGACATACAGTATCTCAAACTGTTTCTTTAAAGTCAAAATGTCACCAATTAAAACTCTTGATGGCACGTGAATGAGCTTCCGTCAGCTTTCCGTCGGGGGGGGGGGGGGGGGGGGAGGGGTTGTCCGTGATTTTACCGGACACAATATTGCAGCATGCTGCGCATCTGTCTTCGGTAAACCCTGCTGGATCTGCGACAGAGGCCCCTAACTGAGCCTCTGACGCAGATGTGAACAGAGCCTTACAATGCTTAAGGGATTGTCCGCACTTAGCGAAACTGCTGCTTATGACGGAATATATGTAGAATAAAGTAGCAACAAATCTCAAATCTCATCCACATGCTCCGTAAAATTTCCGAGCAGAAATTGACCTGCAGTGCGTATTTTTCGTACCGCATAATGTCAATTCCTGCTGCGGAAAGTGGACTCAATTGCGACGTTTTTCAGAGGAGATGTCACCATCTCCCAGCATTGAGCAAAATACGCACCATTTTCTGCAGTAAAAAACGCAGGAAATGGTGCGGTTTATCAATAGAGGAAATCCTAGCAGTTTCTGCGGAATAGCTGCAGAAATTTTCTGCAGCAATTCCGTTACGTGTGGACAAGCCCTAACACTCCTCTTCTTCTCAACTATTGTCATATGCACTCCATGCTGTTCTGCAACAATGTATGCATAGATTGAAATCTAGACATACAAAGCTTATGAAAACTGTCTTATACAATTGTGTGACGTAATTTTTTTCTTTATCACTCCTCAGCCATTTTGCCTGTCACAATTAACTACCTGTATGTTCTTTTAAGGGCATGGCCCCACGTGGCGTATTTCTTCCGCAACTGTCCGCATCAATGCCGCACAGAATCTGCGTTGCAGATTCTGTGGCGGATCTGCCCAAAATGTGCAGTAAATTGATGCGGACTAGCCGTTGCGTATTGAGGTGAAAGTACTTCCCTTCTCTCTATCAGTGCAGGATAGAGAGAAGGGACAGCACTTTCCCTAGTAAAAGTAAAAGAATTTCATACTTACCGGCCGTTGTCTTGGTGACGCGTCCCTCTTTCGGCATCCAGCCCGACCTCCCTGGATGACGCGGCAGTCCATGTGACCGCTGCAGCCTGTGATTGGCTGCAGCCGTCACTTGGACTGAAACGTCATCCTGGGAGGCCGGACTGGAGGAAGAAGCAGGGAGTTCTCGGTAAGTATGAACTTCTATTTTTTTTACAGGTTGATGTATATTGTGATCGGTAGTCACTGTCTAGGGTGCTGAAACAGTTACTGCCGATCGCTTAACTAACTCTTTCAGCACCCTGGACAGTGACTATTTACTGACGTCGCCTAGCAACACTCCCATAATTACGGGTGCACACACGTAGTCACCCGTAATTACGGGAGCCCCATTGACTTCCTCAGTCTGGCTGTAGACCTAGAAATACATAGGTCCAGCCAGAATGAAGAAATGTCATGTTAAAAAAACAATACGCTCCGCAGCACAAACAACTATGTACATGACATCTGCGGACTTCATTGTGGAATTTAGAATCTCCATTGAAGTCAATGGAGAACTTCCGCAATAAGTCCGCAACCAGTCCGCCACAGGTCCGCAACATCCATTGTATGCTGCGGACACCAAATTCCGCACCGCAGCCTATGCTCCGCAGCGGAATTTTCCGCATCGTCTAAACGAACCCTACTAAAAAGCAGTGAAAGGCAATCGAGAAACAGGTCCGCTGCGGAGCAATTCCAGAGCAACCAGAGCAATTCTGCCACGTGGGGCTTTGCCCTAAACAGTACCTATCATTTACATTTATTAAATCAATAGTGTATGCAAAGATAATAAACATTGCAATATATCTTATTAAAGAAAAATGTCTCTTTCTCCCCTTATTAGAGGCCTCTTTCCCCCTATAACAAGCTATTAAAAGGGTTATCTGAGACTTTTAAAAATTGGCAGCAGAGCAGGAGAATAAAAAAAATAATACATTAGCAGATACTCATCCCCTAAAGTTCCCCGCTCAAGTGATGATGCCCCGTTCTCAGTGGTTCCGGTCTCGGAAGCACCTGCAGTGGTCACGTGCTATTCATGCAGCCAATCGCTGGCCTCAGCGATCACGTGTTGTTCATGGCAGTATCACCACTGATGCCAGCGATTGGTGCGTTACCGCTGTAGGAGTTTCCAGGACTGGAGCAGCGAAGAATGGGGCTTCAGTGCTGGAGCTGGGGCTCCATAAGTGGGTGAGTATATTATTATATATTGTATTACTTTATACCATCTCCAACACTATTGCCGATTTTTTAAATTCCCGGTTAACTCCTTTAGACTATCTGCAACTGTTCAGAATCTCTGCATTGACTGAAAAACCTCAACCACTTTATGGCATAAAAGGGTAGAGCTTTTCACTGAGGATTTATATTACACAGAGCAGAGAGACTGGGTGAGGGAGGGGAAAGGCTGAGAGAATATCGGGGGCTTACCCAGGAGACTGATCAGTTGCAGGTACAAAATTGTGGTTTGGGGGTGAAAAATCAGTGCGAGTGTGGGAGTACATCATATATTGTCCACCCCTTCTAGAGCTGAGTTTTGGAAAACTAAGAATTCAAGATGGAACCTGCAGAGGGGAGAACAGCTGAAAAATGTATCATATAGGTGACATTGTGGTTAGAAATACTGGTATTACTCAAGTACACATACACGACGGCTTATTCTGATAATTGATCAGAAATCATAGGTATGCATTCATGTTATTTATTTTACATTAGATCAACTTTTTTTTTTTATTACTGCCACTTTAATAAGGGTGGTCCTAATCCTTATTGTTTTGTTCAACCTAAATGTACTTTCATCTTGGTCAACTTGGAGTTTTTCTATATGGAGTAAAATTCAATGCCAATGAGTGCATTAATCTATAGATGGGCCTAGGGCATCGTTCAGGATCAATATCAGTAACTTATTTAAAAAAAACTAAAGATATCATCTTAGAATTCTTGCCCCGTATGGTTAAAAATGGCTTGTCGAAACTAAACCCCTGAGCTAATGGGTTGGAATATACATCATTCGTCGCTATCCCCAAATAACATGAGTGGATCTACTTATCTGATTGCTAATTAACATATATACTAACTAAATTAGATAAGCACTTATTCTATTACAGCGCAGTAATTAGCATCTAAATAGAAACACTGGAAGTCACAATTTAACACTAACCTGCTTGCTAAACAGGCTCCGCTTTATATTTATGTCTCTGCTTTAAATAGTCATGCAGGTATTCAGACCAAATACAAGAAAGCGAAATATATTTTTGTAAAATATGAACACCACAGCCACGCGCTTAAAAAATTTCAAAACAGTTTTCAGGAAGAAATGGCTGTAGTCAAAAGAAGTGTCTATGTATATGACAAGTAATATCATATATGCAACCAGTATATTGGAAAATGCTCTGAGATATGATGACAACAAATAAGACTTTGCAGGAAATTGAATAGGGTCTATAATGGACACTTTCATTGGCAAGTAACTTTTAAGAAATGGGCAGATGCGTAACTTGCAGCACCCGGGCCCCAAAATTCTGTAACAGGGCCCCCAACTACTTTGTGCCATTTATCACGCTGAATTTTTCATATGTGGTAGAGGTGCCCTTGGACCCACTTAGAAACTAGGGCATGGATGCCAGTGTTACCTCTGCATCTTAAGGCCCCATGCACACGACCGTAAAAAACCTCCGTTTTTGCGGGCCGCAAAAATGGACCCATTCACTTTCATTGAACGCGGACACCTTTCCGTAGCGGTACAGATGGGTGTCCGTGCCGTAGAACCGTGCCGGGAATTATGGACCATGTCTTATTTTTCGTATTTTATGGGCCGTGCTCCTACACTTTGTATGGGAGCGCGGCCCGAAAATGCAGGTGGCAGTCGGTGGCCGGCCGTGCCCGCAATTGCGGGCCGTGATTGCGGGCACGGTCGTGTGCATGGGGCCTAAGAGTAGCTCTACTTTTATTAGATGTTCCAGCATCTTAGTTTTGCCTTCTTCAAAATATGTTTTATCTCGTGTTCTGTCCATGTCATGGCTGTTATTAATGGAGTATATACTCCATTGACTTATAAACTACTGCTTGGTACAACCCTCGTCTAGAAAAAAAACCTGTTTTTTTTTTAGTTTTTTGCTTTAATGCAAATGACTGACACCTTACAGGAATACTTCTAGCCATACAGTAAAGATTTCAGATGCCCATTTTCTGAATGTCTTGACATTCATGGTTGGTCTGTGAAGGTTGTGGATTCTGGTTGACAACTCCACAAGTTGACATGACAAATTGCGAATGGACCTCTGTCTTGATCTGTTGTCTGGTCCGGGCTTCTATTGATGGGATGAAGATCAGTCATTTGGGATCAATGATTTTACAGGACTGTACTCGACAATGACCGAAAAATCCAACACGGTAGATCAACTTTCCAAAGACATCTGTCTGTATGCGAAAAGGTGGCAGAAAATGGTCTAAAACAACCATTTTGTCTGACCAAAATATCTAGTGTATGTCCAGTTTCAGGTAGAACATTAAAACGTGCAGATATTTTTTTTTTCTGATAGGGAAAGATAACAGAAGCAAGTCATTAAATGGGCTCTTTGAGGCTTTCTCTGTAATAGGGGTACAGCTTTATTTATTCAAGGTGTTTTCCACAATTAGCAAATACAACGTACCACGTTCTCACAGTTTGTAATGTAGACTTTCAGTGGTTACAGATGCTCATGATTTGTTTATAATTTGCTCTAAGTGTCCGAGTCGCTACGTAGTGAAGTGTTACGGCATTGTGAGCTCTGTTCAATAAACTGGACCAAAATGTGTTAGTGCAGAATTATCCACTTAATAAAATAAATTGTTCCTCTATCACACATCAGTTGTGAGCTCAGTAAACACTACACTTAACACATTTTGCTATTATCAAGAAAGGTAATTGAGTAAATCTCGGTAGGCATTCATAAAATGACACTATTTTTCTCCTACACCTGGATATAGTTTTATTTCCAAAGCCAACATAAAACAATTTAAAATGTGATTGTACTTGTATATAGGTTTGTCACAATACCAGAATTTGGACTTCGATGCCAATACTTTGTGTAGTATTGCGATTCTCGATATCAAAACGATACATTGCCAACAATAAAAAATAAAAATAAAATCCTTCCATTGTCTTTTTTTCTGATGTGTGGCATGTGGTGTGATGAATTTTGAACCTCTATGTGCCTCACATTAATAGTAATTATCCCCATCATGTATCTCACAGTCATAGTGGGAAACATTGGGTTATTGTGTGAAGTACATGATAGGGTTAATTACTATTAATGTGAGGCACATGGAGGTTTAAAATTCATAACACCTCGTGCCTCACAGTAATAAGTGAAGGAAAGCAGTTTTTCTTTTTTTTTTACAGTATACAAATTACGCTATAAATTTGTTGAGCAGGTTATTACGGTCGCGACAATACCAAATATGTGTGTGTATTATTTTATGTATTGAGACTTATTTTAATGATGATTATTTATGGAAAAAATGTGTATGTGTATTTTTTTTATAGATTTTTTTATTTAACATGACTTTACTTTTTATTGATTTAACTTTTCTATTTTAAAATTTTTAATGTACTAGCATATATTTATATGCCAGTACAATAGCTTGTGTACTGTTATTACACAGGCAGTTGTTAGGACATACCTAACGCATTTTGCACACGACCGAGTTCGGGCCGTGAAAAATGGTCCGTGTCTCGGCCACATTTCCCAGCCCAACCGCAGTACAGGTGAACGGGACTCCCGGCATCATAGACATTTCTAATGCTAAGAGTCCCTGCCTCCTGGTCAGGCAGCCCTTCAATGGACCCTAGGCTGTCTGTCCATATAAGGTATGAACCTCGATTGTGTCACAGGGATTCTCTGTGATGCGATAAAAGAGGGGGTCCCGTTCTCTTTTCCCCATGAATGCTGAAGCTTTGATAACGGCATTCAATGGGATAACGGAGGAGATCAGAAGTTCTCTGTTCTCCGCCATTAGAGCAGAGCTGCTACTGCCATTAACCCCGCTCCAGATCGCCCAGACACGCTTTTGCTGTGCCCGTGTGATCAGCATGATGTGATGTGGCCAGTGCTGCACTAATTAGCGTCGGCGCCGGACTTGAAGACAGAGAGCATGGGGGCGCTTTGCAGTGTGCCTGCCATGTTCTCTGTCTTCACATTATGCTGGTTACCAAATTCATGCATTACAATACTAAACTGTGCGCCCGCACATATTAGTATCGAAATACATGAATTCACAGTATTGAACCGAGGGTATTTCGATGCATCGTGCAACTCTACTTGTATATGCCTTTTGTTAGTTACACCTTGGCCTATTATGCCTTTCTCAATATCAGGATCTTTACACTAAGGCTACATTAACACAAGCGTGGGCAACATCGGACGTGAAAAACTGCCGTTTTTCACGTCCAAGGTGCACCCGTGCGGGATGCGTTATCACGGATCCCCCATAGACTAGAGTCTATGGAGGGATGCGTGAAAATACAGTAAAATAGGACATGTCCTATTTTTCAACGGACCCTTCACACGCTCTGTTGAAACAACGGCCATGTGAACGGCCCTATTAAAATACATGTGTCCGTGTGATCGCCGTTGTTTTAACGGCCGTCACATGGACGATTTACATGCTCATCTGAACGAGCCCTAAGAGTCAGGTGGACAGGTGAAAGAAAACATGGACTTTATAGTTAAAATCTTGTTTATCACTCATGCAATGTAATCTGTAGACAGTCTTGGTGGTTTGCACAGCTTACATTGTCATTTTTACAGCCCAAGTTTCCGACCTCTTATTCCTGGGTAAGCGTCAGCTATCCACCAATCTCCTGACTTGGCAATGGTGCTCACAATGTTCAGCCCTTCACTGAGCATTAAAAGGGGTTGTCTGCTTTTTAAACTCCTTTTCTGTTAGAAGAGTCCCCCAAAATTAAGAAAATCACAGGTTGTCCCGCTGATGGAACCCCAGTGCTCAGTTGTAATCTGTTGGCTAAAAGTGTTCAATTTCCTTGCAGCACCACAACAGGGAAAATTAAACAATACATGTTGTTCATTGAAAGCAAACGCCATCTATATATGGCTAGGATACACTCCTTATAGTTGCTCTTCTCTCTGGCTCATTGATGCAAGTCCCAAATGACGTGCCCTCCTCTATTAAAGGGGTATTCCGGTTAGAACAAGTTCCCTCCGTGCTGATCGGTGGGTTTCCGAGAGCTGGGACCCCTGCCGATTACAAGAAGGAATGGAGCAGCGGGTCGTTCATGCGGCAAGTCGCTCATTCTCTATGGGAGTGCCGGAAATAACCGAACCTTGTACTCGGCTATCTCCGGCGCTCCCATAGAGAATGAATGGAGCGGTAGTGCGCATGAGAGACCTGCCGATCTGTCCAAACGGGGGGGGGGGACGAGTCCCCTTCTCATGATTGGTGGGGGTCCCAGGTGTCAGACACTCACTGATCAGCAACAGATAGGGGGTAACTTGTTCTCACCGGAATACCCCTTTACCTCAGAATGCCTTAATAAGGTATTTAAAAAGGGGTTTTTATAAGCCAGGCAATCTCTAGTGTTCTTACAAACTATTTTTTTGAGAACCTATGTGGGTGCATTATTTGGGAATTCATTTCACTACTGCTCACTTGGATAGCTAGCTAGCTTGAACTAGTGGAATATTTTATGCATTTATTCCATATTGTGTCTAACAAATCCCTTTCCGAATAGAGCAAGTGGACTACACCTACAATGGCCGCGATCACGATCGATCAGTTAAGTTTTGACACCAACTTCTCTAAAGAACTAATTAATGTCACACGCATCCCATGAGCTGGGTTAATAAGACTACAAACTTTTGGCAAAGATCTTACTAGAATGATGTGTAGCTGGAAAAGACGGCTGGAAAATAGTTGAAAGTTTTAAGTACATTTTCTTTAAGTGCTTTTCCCTTTGACAATCTCAGCAGAAAAATATGAGCTGACCAAATTGTGCTCTTCAACTCTGAACTTAATCCAAAAAGTTAGATGTTAGCAACTTTCATGTGCCTTAAAGTGCTCAGTGAGATTGATTAAAAGGGTGCCTGT
Organism: Rhinoderma darwinii; assembly: GCF_050947455.1. NCBI lineage: Eukaryota > Metazoa > Chordata > Amphibia > Anura > Rhinodermatidae > Rhinoderma > Rhinoderma darwinii. The sequence goes on from NC_134688.1 coordinate 98,272,861, forward strand.
GACGCTTACAGAAGATTTAGCACTCATTTAATGTACCAGTTTTTGCCAGCATTACCTGTGTAGCTCTTAAATCGGCTCTAACATTTTTTTAATCAATAGGGATCAAATAGCAAAGCATACAATATGTAGTGCTCAGTCACAATTGCTAGTATGAACAGTGTTAAGAAACTCCGGCACCATGGACGAGAGTGGTGTACTGTCTGTATACTGTCTGTGATGCTTGTCAGTACAAGCCGTACAATGAATGGGATGTTCATATCTTTATATGCAGACTGGGACAAATGACATGTAAATAAATAATCCTTCATACTGTTGTTGTTGTAGTAGCTGGAATCAGCCATTTGGGATCCAGTTTTAACTTGGTTTATGTTAGTAAGTGAGAACTACTTGTGCTGTCTTTGATCTCCACCAAACATCAGGAGAAGCACTTTACTTAAAGAGCATCTATCACTAGTTCAGTAATGCCCCTTCTACTAGATAATCTCATAGGCAAATATAATATGCAAATATAATATGCAAATGAGTCTATACTTGACAAGTGGGAGGTAACAGCAGCGATTCTCCTGAGGTGGAGCTACCTCACAGCCTCTGACGCTGTCCTATCAGCATGAAGCTGCTTCATACAATGTGAGAGACTGAGGCTGGAGGGAAGGGGGGTCACTTCAAATAGCCATATCTCTGGCTGTGGACCACCCAGAACAGTGGTGGCATATGAAAGAGGAGATTCTAATCTTTCATGTGACACCAAGATTGCAGTTCTAGCTGTGACACAACCAGAGATATCGCCAGTTGAATACACAGTCGGGAATGGAAGCTGTATACTATATGATCACTCTGTGTTGCTTGGCAGGGAAGGGGGAGAAGCTGTATGATGATTGGACAGCATCATACAGAAAACATTACACTGCCCAGAGGGAAAAGAAAGAGTCACCTCCTATTTGGCAAGTATAGTCAAATTAGCATATTCAGAAAAATCGACATAACTTTGCAATAAAGGTTTTTTTAGAAAAAATTGCACTGAAGAACATCATAGCGCCCATTACATTATTTAGGAGATAGGGCATTAATAAACTAGTGACAGATCTTCTTTAACTCTATATTAACATTTAGCAGATTCCAGGCCTAAATATTTTTAAAGTGAGTAGCCACACTTCAAAATCTTCTCAAATATTTTTAAGCTAAATTTGCCAAAATTCGCCAAAATTCTGCACCAATAATTTTCAGGAAAGCTCCCAGCGTACGCACTAAAGGTGTCCATAGGCTTACACTGGCCAGTAAACTGTAAAAAAAAAAAAAAGGGGTAAACCTATACCTTGCGGTATACTTTTTTCAACATGTGACGGATGCCACTGTACGTCATCTGTTTAACATACGTCATGAGCAGTCGACTGCGCTATTGGTTCCGTCAAGAACGGAACCCTGTCACAACGGTGACAGACGGAAACCATTAGCTAGGTTTCCGTCACCATTAATATCAATGGTGAGGGAAACACAAGCTTAGGTTTCCATTGAGGGGTTAAACCGACGGAAACCTCAGACGGAACCCCTCAACGGAAGGGCAACAGTGATGTGAACAGGCCCTTAGCTACACTATATGGCCAAAAGCATGTGGACACCTAACCATCACACCTATATTAACTTGTTGGACATCACACTCCAAAACCATAGCTGTTAATAGGCAGTTGGGCCCACTCTTCTGGGAAGGCTTTCCACAGACTTTGGTGTGTGTCTATAGGAATTTGTGTCCATTTAGCCAAAAGAGAATTTGTGAGGTCAGGCACTGATGTTGGACGAGAGGGTAAGCCTCGCAAATGGCGTTAATGTCTGCAGTTGATTCGGAGTCCAGTGGCTGAAATGAACATTCTGGAAGGTGCTAATAGCGAGTGTAGTCATGTAACAGTCCAGGTCCGGTATACAGATAAGTGGCAACAAGTTGTAAAATGAGGCAGAGACATGGCCAGGAAACAATCCAAGTTTCAATAATAAAAAAGCAGCAACAGTTTGTAGAGAGGCAGCAAGGAACTAGATTGCAGACAGGAAAACTCAATAATATGTCAATCAGGAAGTGCAAGGGCCAGACTTTTATAGTAAGCGAAACGCGTGAGACCAATCAGGCAATCAAGGCAAGGAATCTGGAGAAGCAGAACCTGGAAAATAAATTCAGCCATGGAGCTGCCAAAATTTTAGGTGGCTCAATGAGAAGAGCCAAAGCCTGGGACACAGGAGTCTGGGTTCCAATTGTGTCAAAAGCTGTTTGATGGAGTTGAGGTCTGGGCTCTGTGCAGACCACTCAAGTTCCTCCACACCAAACTCATCTAAACATGTTTTTATTGATCTCGCTTTGTGCACAGGGGCAAAGTCATGATGGAACAGTTAGGGTATGTTCACACGCAGTGGTTTCAAACGTAATTCAGGCCTTTTACACCTCGAATAACGCCTGAAAAAACGGCACCATTACGCCTCCAAACATCTGTCCATTGCTTGCAATGGGATTTACGGTGTTCTGTTCCCATGAAGCGTAATTTTTCGTGTCGTTTTCAAAATACGGCGCGTAAAAAGACGCCACGTCAAAAGAAGTGCAGGTCATTTTCTTGGGACGTTTTTGGAGCCGTTTTTCATTGACTCCATTGAAAAACAGCTCCAAAAACGGCCGTAAAATACGCAGCGAAAAACACGAGTTGCTATAAAAACGTCTGACAATCAGGAGCTGGTTTCGCTTGAAAACAGCTCCGTATTTTCAGACGTTTTTGAGTTTGCGTGTGAACATACACTTAAGGGCCATCCAAACACAAATCCGTCCATCAGACTGCCAGATAGTGAGACGTGATTCATCACTTTAGAGAACACATTTCCACAGCTCTAGAGTCCAGTGGTGGTGTGCTTTGCACTCCAGGCGACGCATCGCATTGTGCATGGTGACCTTACACTTGACTATGGAAACCTATTTTATGAAGTTCCTGATGCTCAGTTCTTGTGCTGATGTCACTTCAAGAGGCAGTTTTGAAATCTGTAGTGACTGATACAACAGAGAATAGGAGATTTCTACACTCTATGTGCTTCAGCATTTCCACCATGTGAGTTTGCATGGTCAACTGCTTTATGGCTAAGCTGTTGTTACTCCTAGATGCTTCCAATTCACAATAATAGCACTTACATTTGCCTCGGCAGATCAGAAATTTCACAAACTTAGGCCTCATACACACGAACATATTTTTTTCCTCCCGTAAATACTGGTGTAAATACGGGTCCTTTATCAGACGTATTCGACCCGTATTCCACCAGTATTTACGGACCCGTGCCCGTAAATATGGGTCCGGTGTCACCAGTATTCCATCCGTATTTACCGACCCGTTTTCTCTGCACTAATCGGCAGCCCCTTCTCTCTATCAGTGCTGGAAAGAGAGAAGGGGCAGCCCTTTCGGGCAGAGTTTCCGCAGCGATTGAAAGTAAAAGAAGTTCATACATACCGTTGTCTTGGTAACACGTCCCTCTTTGACATCCAGTCCGACCTCCCTGGATGACGCGGCAGTCCATGTGACCGCTGCAGCCTGTGATTGGCCTGTGATTGGCTGCAGCAGTCACATGGGACGAAACGTCATCCTGGGAGGCTGGACTGGAGGAAGAAGCAGGTAAGTTAACTTTTAATACTATTAACTCCAGCGGTAGTCACTGTCCCGGGTGCTGAAAGAGTTACTGCCGATCAATTAACTCTTTCAGCACCCTGGACAGTGACCATCCCCTGACGTCGCTTAACAACGCTCCCGTAATTACGGGTGCACACACGTAGCCACCCGTAATTACGGGAGCCCCATAGACTTCTATGGGCCTGCCCGTGCCGTTATTATGGCCTGAAATAGGACATGTTCCATATTTTTCAACAGCCCGGGCATCTTCCCATAAGCATATGGGAATATACCCGTGGCCAATAGAAGTCTATGGGCCCGTAATTACGGGCATTTTTACGTTCGTGTGCATGAGGCCTTAGAACTGGCAAAGGTGGCATCTTATGATGTTTAACCCCTTCCCTACATTAGACGTATACTCACGTCATAGCCGAGGAAGGGAAGTATGAAGCAGGCTCATGGGCTGTGCCCGCTCCATACAATGCTAGATAGATAGATAGATAGATAGATAGATAGATAGATAGATAGATAGATAGATAGATAGATAGATAGATAGATAGATAGATAGATAGATAGATAGATAGATAGATAGATTAATAAAAATACTTTTTCACTTGACTTATTTTTGGAGTGCTGCCTTTTCCTTTGAAGATTACCTATCTTGATAGGGCTGGTGGTCGAGGCCTTGAGGCTTGCACCCATGCATTCGCATATTTATAGTTTGCTGCCCTCCTGAAAAAATGTAGATAGATATAGAAGTATAACATTTATTGATTTATTTTGTTTTGCTAAATAAAATGCTGTTACAAACCAGAATAGTAAACAGCTGTGGTGGTGCATTAGGAGCAATGAATTGCTGCACATATTGCACCGCTGAAGGCTCACAGTGCTGTACCTGGGTACAATGTATAAGGCAGGATTTCTACATATACTAAGCTGCAGCTGTTTTCATGCACTGCGTCCAGTAGGCCTCGTGTAGCAGCTTCCAGTAACACAGAGTATAGCCGGCTATCAACCATAAGCATCCACCACTTATACCCATAGCAACAAATCTTTCACCCTGCCTGGCAAGCCTATGGGAAATGTGCAAGGTGGAGCTATGCCATCCACCCAGCCCAGTCACTCTGCCCTCCCTGTGACTACAGTGGCCGAGGAAAAAGAGATGCAGGATACCAAGGAGTGCGCGCGCCAGCACGAGCCATGCTTCCCGTCAAAAGACATCAAATATTTACACTAATTACTCTTTTTGCTTGTCACTGTGCACATTAAGCCGACATGCAGTTAGGACTAATAAAAGCACTATGTAAATATCTGCTTAATGGACCATAAAGCCTGGAAGCATTTTCATACACTCAGTCATTGAGAAAGCTATACTATTCAGCTCCAAAATACGGCATTCTCAATAGTTTTCGTTAATTTTTTGTTTCGTTTACACTTTTTTTTTTTTTTAGACCTGACATTGCAGGAGGGAAAATTATAAAACTGCAATGGTCTTTTATAATTCATGTTCACCTCCAGGAGCTCACATACAAATGTTTAATGTAATAAACATCTCTTATTCACAGGCCACTTTTCTGAAAGAGTTAATTAGGAGTATCTGGAATAAGCCGCTATTTAGTTTACCTCCATTTGCATCTACAAATATACGCGGCTCTTCTGTCATATCTGGAGATAGGAGTTTTATTTATTTTTCCTAAAGAGGATCTGTGACTAGTTTATTAATTCCCTATCTCCTAAATAATCGAATAGGCGTTATGATGCTGATAACTAGTGTGATTTGTTTTAAAAAGCGTTTATTATTTGCAAAGTTATGAGCATTTTTCTAAATATGCTAATTTGGCTATACTTGCCAAATGGGAGGTGACTCTTTCTTTTCACTCTGGGCGGTGTAATGTTTTCTAAAAAAAAAAACACCGAAAAAGGCCATGCTTACAAATGGACACAGCCAGGTCAGAAACGCTGATGAAGGAGAGTGAGCAGGTGCTTTAAATAATAATAATAATAGCCACTCCCACTAGTCTTGAGGGGAGTGGTGTGTGGTGCATGGGATGTGTAGTAAGAAATAATAAATGAATAGTGTATGTGCAAGTGTAATAATAGAAGTGAAATATAGGGGGCAGTAATGAGTAAAGTGCCTCAATAAAAATAATCCCATGCACCACACACCACTCCCCTCAAGACTAGTGGGAGTGGCTATTATTATTTAAAGCACCTGCTCACTCTCCTTCATCAGCGTTTCTGACCTGGCTGTATCCATTTGTAAGCATGGCCTTTTTCGGTGTTTTTGTATATATGTCCCCTTGTTTTTATCTGTTTTGTCGGTGTAATGTTTTCTGTATGACACTGTCCAATCATCATACAGCTTCTCCCCCTTCCCTGCCCAGCAACACTGTGTGATCATGTAGAATACAGCTTCCATTACCGACTGTGTATTCAACTGGTGATATCTCCAGTTGTTTCACAGCTAGACCTGCGATCCTGGTGTCATATGGAAAAAACTGTTCTAGGTGGTCCACAGCCGGAGATATGGCTATTTGAAGTGATCCCCCTTCCCTCCAGCCTCGGTCTCTCACACTGTGTGGAGTAGCTTCATGCTGATAGGAAAGCGTCAGAGGCTGTGAGGAAGCTCCACCTCAGGGGAATCGCTGCTGTTACCTCCCACTTGTCAAGTTTAGCCTCATTTGCATATTTAGAAAAAAGCTCATAACTTTCAAATAATAAACTTTTTGGGACACAATTTTCACTAGCACTATCAGTGTGGCAGCGCCTATGAGATTAGCTAGGAGAAGGGGCATTACTAAACTAGTGACAGATCCTGTTTAACTCTCATCTACTTGGAAGTCCTAGGGGTATCAAGAGCTTTTATTATTTTCACAGTGATACATACATTGAAGGAAATAAGTATTTGATCCCTTGCTCATTTTGTAAGTTTGCCCACTGTCAAAGACATGAACAGTCTAGAATTTTTAGGCTAGGTTAATTTTACCAGTGAGAGATAGATTATATATATAAAAAAAAAGAAAATCACATAGTCAAAATTATATATATTTATTTGCATTGTGCACAGAGAAATAAGTATTTGATCCCTTTGCCAAACAAGACTTAATACTTGGTGGCAAAACCCTTGTTGGCAAGCACAGCAGTCAGACGTTTTTTGTAGTTGATGATGAGGTTTGCACACATGTTAGATGGAATTTTGGCCCACTCCTCTTTGCAGATCATCTGTAAATCATTAAGATTTCGAGGCTGTCGCTTGGCAACTCGGATCTTCAGCTCCCTCAATAAGTTTTCGATGGGATTAAGGTCTGGAGACTGGCTAGGCCACTCCATGACCTTAATGTGCTTCTTTTTGAGCCACTCCTTTGTTGCCTTGGCTGTATGTTTCGGGTCATTGTCGTGCTGGAAGACCCAGCCACGAGCCATTTTTAATGTCCTAGTGGAGGGAAGGAGGTTGTCACTCAGGATTTGACGGTACATGGCTCCATCCATTCTCCCACTGATGCGGTGAAGTAGTCCTGTGCCCTTAGCAGAGAAACACATCCAAAACATAATGTTTCCACCTCCATGCTTGACAGTGGGGACTGTGTTCTTTGGGTCATAGGCAGCATTTCTCTTCCTCCAAACACGGCGAATTGAGTTAATGCCAAAGAGCTCAATTTTAGTCTCATCTGACCACAGCACCTTCTCCCAATCACTCTCAGAATCATCCAGATGCTCATTTGCAAACTTCAGACGGGCCTGTACATGTGCCTTCTTGAGCAAGGGGACCTTGCGGGCACTGCAGGATTTTAATCCATTACGGCGTAATGTGTTACCAATGGTTTTCTTGGTGACTGCGGTCCCAGCTGCCTTGAGATCATTAACAAGTTCCCCCCGTGTAGTTTTCGGCTGAGCTCTCACCTTCCTCAGGATCAAGGATACCCCACGAGGTGAGATTTTGCATGGAGCCCCAGATCGATGTCGATTGACAGTCATTTTGTATGTCTTCCATTTTCTTACTATTGCACCAACAGTTGTCTCCTTCTCACCCAGCGTCTTACTTATGGTTTTGTAGCCCATTCCAGCCTTGTGCAGGTCTATGATCTTGTCCCTGACATCCTTAGAAAGCTCTTTGGTCTTGCCCATGTTGTAGAGGTTAGAGTCAGACTGATTAATTGAGTCTGTGGACAGGAGTCTTTTATACAGGTGACCATTTAAGACAGCTGTCTTTAATGCAGGCACCAAGTTGATTTGGAGCGTGTAACTGGTCCGGAGGAGGCTGAACTCTTAATGGTTGGTAGGGGATCAAATACTTATTTCTCTGTGCACAATGCAAATAAATATATATAATTTTGACTATGTGATTTTCTTTTTTTTTAATATATAATCTATCTCTCACTGGTAAAATTAACCTAGCCTAAAAATTCTAGACTGTTCATGACTTTGACAGTGGGCAAACTTACAAAATCAGCAAGGGATCAAATACTTATTTCCTTCACTGTATGTAACTGAAACCTTCCACATGACTTGATAAACTCCATACAAGTCTTTCTACATAGTTCTAGTCACACCATATACTGTATGCATCATGTCCCAAAGTAAAACACACCCAGGACCCCATGCTCGGGCAAGTAACTGAATCCTGAACCTTTTCTTTAACCCCTTAAGGACACGGCCAATTTTGGCCTTGAGGACAGAGCAATTTTTTTACATTTACCCTCTTTGCATCCCGACGCTCATAACTCTTTTATTTTTTGTACGACGTAGTTGTATGAGACTTTGTTTTTTGCGGGACAAGTTGTACTTTATGTAGGTACCATTTTTTGGTACAAATACATTATCGTTTGATTTCTATAAATTTTTATTTTGGCGAAAATGCAGAAAAAAAGTTCCGCTGCAGTTTTAATATTTTTTTTTTACACCATACACCGATCATCATAAAAAATGTTGTACATTTGTTGTACAGGTTGTTACGGTCGGGGCGATACCAAATATGTCTATATTATTTCATGTTTTGGGACTTATATTTAAAAAAGTTTATTTATTATAAAAAATGTGTTTTCTGTTTTTTTTTACTTTTTATTTATTTATTTATCATAAAAAATGTTTTACATTCATTGAACTTTTTTTTTTAATCCCATAAAGGGATTTATCATTTAGATTTTTATTTTGTAACTGTAATGTACTGGCATAGATCTATATGCCAGTACATTAGCCTGTGTACTGATTGTACACAGGCAGTTGTTAGGGCATACCTCAGTATGCCCTAACAACAGGAAATATGTTCAGACAGCCCTGGGGTCCTTTAATGGACCCTGGGCTGTCTGGCCATATGAGTTGTGGGCTTTGATCGCGTCACAGTTATTTTCTGTGACGCGATCAATGTGCAGTCCCCCCTCTTTGAACGCCGCGATCAGCTGTCATCGCGGCGTTCAAAGGGTTAACGGCGGAGAGAAGATGTTTCTCTCCTCTCCGCTGTCAGAGCGGGGCCGTGGTTGTGAATTACAGCCTTTGCCCCGCTCTCGATCGCGCGCACAGACGGCTCTCACACAGGACGAGTATGCTCGTCCTAATGCGCAAAGTGCTCGCCGCTCAGGACGAGCATACTCGTCCTGTGTCGGCAACCAGTTAAACCTTAAAAAAAAATGTCCTGTTGATTTTTTAAATTTAGTTTTGAAGGTGTTTTCTTTTATGTTAATAATCAGTGTTTTTTGTTTGCTGTCAGTGAATATGAGCCACTGAGATCTGTTTGCTGTCAGTGAAAGGAAACATTATTTTTGTTTACATAAAGACGCTGAAAACTAATCTTAACCCCCACAGCAATTTTTCGGATTTCACTTTCATTTTTTACCCCCTACCTTTCAAAAGCCATAATTCTTTTCTTTTCCTGTCAATATAGCCATATGAGGGCTTCTTTTTGCAGGACGAGTAGTAGACTTTCACAGCACCATTTATTGTACCATATAATGTAGTGGGAAACTGGGAGAAAATTATTTGTGGGGTGGAATAGGAAAAAAACAGGGTTTGTTGGGGGGTTTATTTGATTTATTTTGGGGGTTTTTACGACATTTAACGTGTGGTAAAAAAGGGTATGTTAACTTCATTCTGTTGGTCAATACGATTACAGCGATACCAAATTTATATAGTTTTACTACTATTAGAAGGTAAAAAACTGATTGTTAACCGCTTCCCGACCGCTGTGTAAATTCACGTCGGCGCTTGCTGGGCTCTGTGCAGCGCCAACGTGAATTCATGGTGGGTGTTAACAGAGCGATCGGGTGTCTCAGAGTGGCGCTGACACCCAAATCGCGCTGTTAACACCTGCCTCTTGTCTTGGAGACATGATCGGGACCTGATTGGTTCAGGTCCCGATCACGTAGCAACAAACTTTCCGGGGATATATCGCGGGTGTTGCCGTTGGTTGTCATGGCATTTGGAGGCCATACAATGGCCTCTGGGACTGTAATGCATGGAAGCCAGAGGCTGGTCCTGATAGGCTTCCTGTCAGAGTGACTCAGCGTCACACTGACAGTTATAGGTAGTATAATGTATTATAGCAGCGATCAGTGCTGCAAGTCTTCATCTCCCCAAGTGGGGCAAGAAAAAAAGGAAAAAAATAAATAAAAATGTTTTATAAAAGTGTCAAAATAAAAGTTATGCGTTAAAAAAAACAAAGCAGTTTTTTTCCCTATAATAAGTCTTTTATTATAGGAAAAGAATGAAAACGTTAAAAAGTACACATATGTGGTATCACCGGGTTTGTAAAGACCCAAACCATAAAACTATAATGTTATTTTTCCCACACGGTGAACACTGCAAAAAAATAAAATAAAAAACAATACCAGAATCGCTATTTTTTGGTCACTACCCATCACTAAATATAGAATAATAAATGATCAAAAAGTCATATCTCCCCTGAAATAGCACCAATAAAAACTACAACCCGTCCCTCAAAAAAAAACAAGCCCTTACACAGCTTTTTTGACTGAAAAATAAAAATGTTACGGCTTTCAGAATATGGTGACACAAAAAATAAATAATTTTTATAAAGAAGTGATTTTATTGTGCAAACGTTGCAAAAAAAATAAAAAAACGATATACATATGGTATCACCGTAATCGTGTCAACCTGCAGAATAAAGTAAAATTGTCATTTATAGCGCATTATGAACGGCGTAAAAAATAAAGCATTTAAAACGGTCACCTTAGCTCTCCAAAAAAAAAAAAGTTACGGCTCTCAGAATGTGGTGAAACAAAACAATTAATTTTTTTAACAAATAATTTTTTGTTTGTAAAAGTAGTAAAATATAAAAAAATTATAGAATTTTGGTATCACCATAATCGTATTTTGCCGCCGCAGAATAAAGTTAAGTTGTCGTTTTAACCGCATGGTGAATGCCGTAAAAACGAAACCCAAAAAACAATGGAGGAATCACAGTTTTTCCAGTTTCAGCCCGCAAAGAATTTTATTTTCAGTTTCCCAGTACATTATATGGTACTTTAAATGGTGTTAATAGAAACTACAAATCTTCCCACAAAAAATAAGCCCTCACACCGCTCCATCGATGGAAAAAAAAAATGGGGAGTGAAAAACTAAAAAATGGAAAAGCAAAAAAGAATCAGTCCTGAAAGGGTTCATTAATTTCTAATGAAAAAACATTTATGACCACATGCGGGGTATTGCCGTAACCGGGAGAAACTGGCTTTAAAACTATTGGGGTGCTTTTTCTCCTTTATCCTTTGTGAAACTTAAAATTTCAACATTTTAGTGGAAAAAATGTTGATATTCATTTTTACGGCCTAATTCCAATAAATGCTGAAAAAAACCTGTGTGGTCAAAATGCTAACTGTACCTCTTGAAAATTCCTTGAGCGGTGTATTTTCAAAATGGGGTCACTTTGGGGGGGTCTTCCACTGTTTTGCCACCACAAGACCTCTTCAAATCGGACATGGTGCCTAAAATATATTCTAAAAAAAAGGAGGCTTGAAAATACACTAGGTGCTCCTTTGCTTCGGAGGTCAGTGTTTCAGTCCATTAGGACACTAGGGCCACATGTGGGATATTTGTAAAAACTGCAGAATCTGGGCAACAAATATTGAGTTGGGTTTCTCTTGTAAAACCTTCTGTGTTACACAAACACTCATATTACAAATGAATTTCGGCAAAAAAAAATACAAACAAATTGAAAATTTCTACTGTACTTTGCTTTAATTCCTGTGAAATGCCTAAAGGGTTAAAGGGGCTCTGTCACCACATTATAAGTGCCCTATCTCCTACATAAGGAGAGCGGCGCTATAATGTAGGTGACAGTGATGCTTTTTATTTAAAAAAAACTATCTATATTTACCACTTTATTAGCGTTTTTAGATTTATGCTAATGTTTGCTTAATGCCCAAGTGGGCGTATTTTTACTTTAGACCAAGTTGGCGTTGTACAGGGGAGTGTAGGACGCTGACCAATCAGCGTCATGCACTCCTATCCATTCATTTAGGCAGCGCATAGGGATCTTTTTAGATCGCTATGTGCTGTCTTATACTAACACATTAACAATACTGAAGTGTTTAGACAGTGAATAGACATTCCACGGGATGTCTATTCACAATCTCTGCACTTCGTTACTGTGTCTGTGGTAGTTACAGCAGTGGAAGCGTAATCTCGCGAGATTATGCGGTAAATGACAGTTTACAACGAGATCACGCTTCCTCTGCTGTAACTACCACAGAAACAGTAACGAAGTGCAGAGATTGTGAATAGACATCCCGTGGAATGTCTATTCACTGTCTAAACACTTCAGTATTGTTAATGTGTTTGTAATGACGGGGGGTAGGGAAACGGACAAGTGAGCCCTAATCTACCCGCCACTCTGTCCCGGCCTACTTGCAACGACCCGCCCTAGGCGACGGGGTACAACTGGGCGGCGGTCCCTACGCTCAGTAAGTGCACGAGACAAACAGACAAGGGAACACAAAGCAAAGGGAAAGGGGCAGTTGCCCACGGCAACACCGTGAGCAGCAAGAGTGGTGAACGAGCCGAGTCAAACCAGGAGTGCACGAGGTACCAAACGCAGAGCAGGAGAGTAGTCAGAAAGCCAGGGTCAGTATGGAGCAGGATCAAATAGATAGAAGCTGTAGCTGGGCCAGGAAACCACACGAGAAGAATCACAAGCAGAGGAGGAACAGGAAAGGCAGGTATAAATAGACAGAGGGCGGGAGCTAGCTCCGTCTGGCCAGGCTGCGATAGGCTCTCACACTCCTAAGCCTGCCATCCTGAGTGGTGGAAGATGGAGTCAGTCTCAGAGACATAGACTCAGGTGCAGACTGATTACCTATGGGAGTATCCACAGAAGTTGTGCCTGGCAGATCCTTTACAGTGTTAGTATAAGACAGCACATAAGGATCTAAAAGGATCCCTATGCGCTGTGTAAATGAATAGAGAGGAGTGCATGATGCCGATTGGTCAGCGTCATACACTCCCCTGTACAATGCCCACTTGGTCTAAAGTAAAAATATGCCCACTTGGGCATTAAGCAACTCATTAGCATGAATTTAAAAACGCTAATAAAGTGGTAAAAATAGATTGTTTTTTAAATAATAAGCACTGCTGTCACCTACAGTATAGCGCCCATCTCCTTATGTAGGAGATAGGGCACTTATAATGTGCTGACAGAGCCTCTTTAAGAAACTTTCTGAATGCTGGTTTAAATACGTTCAGGGGCACAGTTTTTAAAATGGATGTTCAAAAAACGATGCAAACATAAAGTAGACATATGGGAAATGTGAAATAGTAATACCACACAAAATAGTAACTATCTGTTTTACAAGCAGATGCATTTTAATTTCCAAAAATGCAAATTTTTGCACATTTTCGCAACATTTTGCTTTTTTTGACAAATAAATATTGAATTTATCGATCAAATTTTTTCACTAACATAAAGTACAATATGTCACGAGAAAACAATCTCTGGAATGCTTTTACCTATCAAAGCAATTCTGAGGTATTACCACATAAAGTAACATGTCATATTTGAAAAAATGGGGCTGGTCCTGAAGGCCAAAATCAGCTTTTTCCTGAAGGGGTTAAGGTAAAAAACTGATTGTTGTCGCCACATTCTGAGAGCTAGAACTTTTTTTTTTTCCGACGTTTGAGCCGTCTTTGGGCTTATTTTTTGCGGGACGAGCTGTAGTTTCTATTTGTACCATTTTGGGGTACATGAGACTTTTTGTTCACTTTTTATTACATTTTTTGTGGGAGATGAAATTACCACAAAACAGCGATTCTGATGTTTTAATTTTTTTATTGTGTTTACAGTGCGGGCTAAATAATGGTATATTGTAATAGTTTGGACTTTTACAGACCGGGCAATACCAGTTAAATTTTTTGGACATTGTGCTTGGGGGAAAAGTTTTTTTTTTAACTTTTAATATTTTTGTTTCTTTATATATTAAAAAAACCTTTATTTTTCTGTATTTACTAATGTATAGCAGTATATCGTTATACTTACAGTCTTCTTTTTTAAGTGAAAACAAGAAGTGGAAACAAAAAGAGCATTAATCTTTCCTTTATACTTTTGTTCCCTTAACCTGTTGGCACGATGCACCATAAATTTACGGCGCTGGATCCAGGTAATTAACGCCAAGTGCTGTAAATGTATAGCACGGGGATGGCTGAGGCTTAGTGTCAGCTGTCTAACAAATAACTCAGATCCTGGCTGTTTAACCCAAGTTTTATACTGGGGCATAAAACAGAAGTATTGCTGTATATTTCATTCAGCAATCATGCATAGTCAAGCGGAACAAAAAAAAAATAATATATTAAAAAAAGTTAAGTAAAATGTTAAGTATTAAAAAAAATAAAAAAATTTTTTTCCCATTACAAAATGCTTTATGTTAAATTTTTGGGGAAAATTGGTATTGCTGAAACTGTAATGACCCGTACTTTAAAATAATAACGTTTTTTATACCAGAATTGTGGTTTTTGTTAATCCCGCTGTTAGGAAACGCCTGTCTATTTAAGGTTGTCATGACTACTAGACTAGCGTCTGGCCGGCTCTGGTTTGAGTTACAGAGCCAATCTCATTTCTCTATCTTTCATCCTATCAGATTCTAGGGTGGAGTATTTAAGTTTGGTCAGTTCTTTCATTGTTGCTTGTGAATCTCTTTTTGTATGCATGTGTTTGATCAAGCTCCTATCCTTGACTATTTGGACTTTTGGAACTGGACCTCGACTTGTCTTTGGATTTACCCTTTGCTTACTGATTTGGACATTCTGCTCCCGGGTGGTTCTGACCTCTGCAATTCCTAGTATCCTTTTGTTTTGCGATTTGGACTTTTACTCTTTCCTGGTTGTGAACTCTGTTGCTGTTTACCCTCTGGCTGTCTTGTTATCTGTTCTGGTATTGCCTGCATTGCACCTCCTGTCCAACACCGTATTCTGTTAATGCAACCTGGGTTCTATGCAGCCAAATCCGACCTGCCTTGCGGTGGGCTCTGGTGAAGACCATAGAGTAGCCTTAGACTCTGCTGATCAGAGTAGTGACGGACTTGATGTAGCGGATTTTCCTGCACCATTGATCCAGACAGTCTCCAGGTGCCTTTGGGGAATCTTTCGCAAAGCAATTCCATAAACTTGCACTTTGGGGAATTTCTCAAATAGTGATTCCATTACACCTCCCTCCCAAAAATCTGAATAAAACTGATCAAAAAGACAGAAGTACCCCAAAATGGCACCAATGAAATCTCAAAATTGGCATTTTTTTCTATACCCTCGCGGTAGATATTTTAGTTACGTTTTCCAACATAGTATCCAAAAACGGTGTCATTACAAAATACAAGCCGTCCCGCAACAAAACAAGCTTTAATGTAGTCACATCGATAGAAAAATGTAAAAACGATGACTCCCTGTACGCAGTGATACAAAAGCAATGACAGGTTGTAAGCATGCAATCACTAAGCCAGTCCAGATCTTAAAAAGCTTGAGAATTTGATGCAATAATATTGTACATTTTGATTCCTTTTTATTATACAATGATTAAGCTTAATTTACTTGAAACCAGAAAACCCAATTTAAGTATGTGTCCAAATAACAGTGACATACAATCCCCAAATAACAGCGTCATACAGTGCATAAGTGTTAGGCATGCCCTAAATAATAGTCCCATACAGTGCCCAAATAATAGTGCCATACACTGCCCAAGTAAAATTGCCACACAATGACCAACAAACACAGCCAGTAATCCCCAAATAATAGTGACAAAGTTTACAATACCCAAATAAAAATGCCATAAATTAGTACTACCCAGATTAGTGCCCATATAAGGGTGCATGCCACAGTGAATAGATAACAGTGGCCTTAATGCTGCCCTTGTGAAAATACCTTTCATAGTGTCCATAAGCCTGCCATAAAACTAGAAATAGGATGATGTCTCTCCTTACTGCAGCTCAAAGGGAATGCATCACCTATTTTTATTTTTACTAATTAAAGCCAGATACTGATACATATTCTTTTATAGTCTATTTTTCGTTTCTGATTGTAGATTTTTTTGTTTTGTATTATATTTTCTGTACATGATTATACATGCAGCCATATTGCCTGAGCTGCTGTTAACAGCATTTAGGAATATGCTTTACAGCAGCCACATGGACCATTGGAACCTGTAGACTGAAGGGGACCCATTGACTTCTATCGGAGAGTTTCCTAGGCATGCTATGTGACCTGTGCAGAGGTCATTGTGCAGGAAGGGGTGTGAGAGGAGTTGTGTCCATCATCTGTTGTGAATAATGCCTCCTGTGTTTTTATATATATATATATATATATATATATATATATATATATATATATATATATATATATATATATATATATATATGTATATGTGCGTGTGTTACCTGTCACTGTAATAGTGCCTGTTATCATAATGAGGAGGCTGCTGAGAAGTAATCTCTACAGAACAGGAAGTGTCAGTCTATTGTGAGGCTCAGTGGACAGAGAATTCACCAAAACTTCTTAAAAAATATGTTTAACATAAAAACTTGATCAATGGGTCATTTTCTGACCAACACAATCCCTTTAAGAGAGACATCAGGACATCCAAGGCCAGATGCTTATAGATCTTTGGGATGGGTCAGTCTGCCTACAATAAGCCCTTTAAATTTGTCAGGCTGAATAAAAATAGTGCGAACAATACATCATGATGTGGGTGGTATAGACAGAAGTAAATTGGTAGTTAGAGAGTATGACAGATATACACAAATGCAATATTGTGTGTGGGAAGTATATGACATTTTATTGATTAAAATAGTTTTCTGCTTTGATACAATCATGGAACATGTAGAGGCACATGTAGCTAGCTCACACTTCTTATTATTCTGTTAGCTATGACATTGTCTATGGCTGAGATACATGGGATAAGTTCATTGAGAGCTTTAAATGTATTCCAACCATAGAGCCTCCTGTTACCATTATTAGTCTATTATTATCTAGACAATAGGGACTTTATTACATTTTCATTCATTCCCTAGATTTCATTTAATCTCTGCTCTAAACATGCTTTGCGTCTTTTTTCAGTAAACAACACTTAAGGGGGATTTTAAAACGCCTTTACGCCAGTGTTTTGTGCTAAAACGTAAAACCATAGTGACACCATATGTGTACAATCATTTGAGACTTTTTGCCCTTTTTATGCCACTCACACCAATTTATAAAAAGTGGGTATGATTAAGTGGGACTCACGGCTCACGGCTCAACAGATTTACAAAAATTTACTCTAGAAACTAGTGGAAATTATAGTGGAAATTGATGCCAGCTCGTAGCTTGCAGATTTAACTTAGTAGAGCACAGACAGCCCAAGATGCGACAAAACTTATTTTGGCGTTCAGTCTAAGACTGGCGCCTTCAAATCTGGGCCGTAGTGCTTATAGAACTTTGCTCATTTATTATGTGCTAAGCTTCAGAAGTAGAAAGCAGCTCTTTATTTGTCAACATTACATGACTACTTTTATATAAGTATGTCAGTATGTCCTGGTTTATTCCTTGGTATATGTGTATAGGTGCAGGTTTACATACCCTCCATTCATTTGGCCAAAGGGACACTGTTCTATCTTGGTTTACATCCTTTCTCTACGACCATATTTTTAAACTTTTTTTTTCCCCACTTCCTTGCTCTGTCAGGGTTCTTTAATGCCCTAAGGTCCCACAGCTTGCTCCCTTGTTCATAAATATACACTACTGTGCAAAATCTTTAGGCAGTTGTGAAAAAATGCTGCAAAATAAGAATGCTTTAAAAAATAGAAGTATGGATTTTGTAGGATTATAGTCAGGTGTATGATTAACCAATTATACCAAACAGGTGATAATGATCATTATTTTCATATGTAGGTTGAAACTGTAACAGAAACAGCTGTGTAGGAGGCTTAAACTGAGTGAGGTACAGCCAAACTCTGCTACTAAGGTGAGGTTGTGGAATTCATGTCACAGGTCCATCATGGCAAGACTGAGAACTGCAACAAGACACAAGGTAGATAGACTGCAACAGCAAGCTCTTGCCCAGGCAAAGATTTCAAAGCAGACTGGGGTTTTAAGATGTTCTTTTGAAGAAGCACAAAGAAACGGGCAACATTGAAGACCGTAGAGGCAATGGTCGGCCAAGGAAACTTAGTGCAGCAGTTAAAAGACACATCATGCTTATTTCACTTCAAAGTCGGAAGATGTCCAGCAGTGCCATCAGCTCAAAACTGGCAGAAACTAGTTGGAACCAGGTACACGCATCTACTGTTCGAAGAAGTCTTTGCAGAAGTAGTCTTCATGGAAGAATTGCGCCCAAAAAGTCATACCTTTGACATGGAAACAAGGCCAAGCGACTCAACTGTGAACCAAAACATGGGAACTGGGGTGCAGAAAAATGGTGGCAGGTGCTCTGGACTGATGAGTCAAAATTTTAGATATTTAGCTGTAGGGATGTCACGATACCAGAATTTGGACTTCGATACCGATACTTCGTTTAGTATTGCGATTTCGATACCAATTTCGATACTTTGCTAACAGTAATAAAAAAAAAAGTTCTTCCGTTTTCTGATGTGAGGCGCGAGGTGTGATGAATTTTGAATGTGCCTCACATTAATAGTAATTAATCCCATCATGTTTCTCAGTCATAATGGGTTAATGTGTGAGGTACATGATGAGGTTAATTACTATTAATGTGAAGAACATGGAGAAAAAAATTATTGTGCAGGTTATTACGGCCGCGCCAATACTGAATGTGTGAATATTTAATGTATTAAAACTTATTTTAATGTTTATTGTAAAAAATGTGTATGTGTATTATTTTTTTTTTTACTTAACATTACTTTGTTTTTACTTTATTTTTAAACTTTAATGTACTGACATATATCAGATATGTGCCAGTACATTAGCCTGTGGACGGATAGTACACAGGCAGTTGTTAGGACATACCTAAGTATGCCCTAACAACAGGAAATATGGTAAGACAGTCCTGGGGTCCGTCAAAAGACCCTGAGCTGTCTGGCCATATATGGTATGGCCCTCGATCGCGTCACAGGAATACCCTGTGACGCGATCCATGGGCATCCCCCTTCTCATTTTCTCCTGAATGCTGCAGTCTGCTTTGATGGCAGCATTCAGGGGAATAACGGCGGAGATGAGAGGTTTCTCTGATCTCCGCCGTTATAGAGCGGGGCTGCAGCTGTGAAATACAGCCATTGCCCCGCTCCTGACAGGAAGTGCGTGCGCGGTCAGCATGAGGTGATGCGGCTGGTGCTGCACTAATGAGCAGCGGTTCAAGCACTGGAGACAGAACATGGGGGTGATTTGTAGTGCGCCCGCCATGTTCTGTCTTCAGTGCCGCCACTCATTAGTGCAGCGCCGGCCGCATCACATCATCCTGACAGCGCGTACTTGTTATCAGGACTCAGGAGCGGGGCAATGGCTGAATTACACAGCCGCAGCCCCGCTCACATACATTCATGTATTACTATACTTAGCTGTGCGGCTGCGCAGCTAAGTATCGAAATACAGGAAATATCAGTATCGAACCGTTTGGGGATGCAGGGTATCGAAACAGTATCGAAGTTTCGATGCATCGTGCATCCCTATTTAGCTGTAACAGAAGGCAGTTTGTTCGCCAAAGGGCTGGAGAGCGGTACAATAATGAGTGTTTGCTGGCAACAGTGAAGCATGGTGCAGGTTCCTTGCAAGTTACGGGATGCATTTCAGCAAATGGTGTTGGGAATTTGGTCAGGATAAATTGTGTCCATAATGCGGAGAAATACAGGTAGATACTTATCCATCACGCAATACCATCAGGGAGGCATCTGATTGACTCAAAATTTATTCTGCAGCATTACAACGACACCCCAAATATACAGCCAATGTCATTAAGAACTATCTTCAGCATAAAGAAGAACAAGAAGCCTTAGAAGTGATGACATGGCCCCCTGATCTCAACATCATTGAGTGTCTGGGATTACATGAAGAGACAGAAGGATTTGAGGAAGCCTACATTCAGAGAAGATCTGAGGTTTGTTCTCCAAGATGTTTGGAACAACCTCCCTGCCGAGTTCCTTCAAAAACTGTGTGGAAGTGTACCTAGAAGAATTAAATCTGTTTTTAAGGCAAAGGATGGTCACACCAAAGATTGATTTGATTTAGATTTCTCTTCTGTTCATTCACTTTGCATTTTGTTAATTGATTAAAAAAAAAATAGTAACACTACTATTTATTTTGCAGCATTTTTCCACAACTGCCTAAAACTTTTTGCACAGTACTATATTAAAAACCTGCCAAACTCCATAGTTTTCAAAGAACTCCATAAAAATGTGTATCCCCAAGTTAAACAAGCTGTGGACAAGACAACAAAATACAAGCTAGAGCCAACTTTTGGCCCATGCAACAAGTTGTCCATTTGTACACTAAATAAGCGTTTAAGTAACTAGGGAGGTTATTTGGACAGGCTCAAACTTTCTGACTATGGTCTAACTTTTTCACACTGAACATTTATACTACAATATATTTTCTATTCAGAGATAAGGTAGCCTTCTCTTTAAAATACATAAAAACATAAGAGAACACCACAAAATCCCTGTTTACGGGTGATTTATGTAAGAGATGACAGTAGTAAAGTACCTTATTTTGATGCAGATCATTAACTACAGAGAATTGGTTGTCATCCTGAGACTGCTGACGTATTTGAACCATAAACTGAAGTGTTCCACATAATTTGAAATTTAATACATATCATAACACAATGTTCTCCTATTGTAATAGCAGCCCTTTATTTCTCAACAAAAGAAACATAATAGACAATGACAATGTCTTGTACTACATTGATGTTTGAAGCAACTAGTAATACATACAGTATATGCTATAGGTTAATGTAATTCTTCGGCAACAGTCACAATGGGCCACCTGTCTACCTCACCCTATTAAAAACCCCCACTGAGTCACTGTGTCTTGGTGCACTATGCATCCTGCTTGAGGGGGACTAAATTTGAGTAGGAAGTCACAACACTAGTTACGACATCTCTGTTGCTCAAATCTAGAGTTGCAACTTCCCCGTTTGGCAATTGTTTTTTTGGGGTTATTTTTGCCAATGGGGCACTGTTTTAGATTATTTAGTGCAGCTTGACAAGTGGACTAAAGCGCACCTTTACCCAGGGTGCAGTGGGCCAGATGCATGGGACACAGACTACAATTCAATCTCCACGTAAAAAACCTTAGCAGAATACTAAGTACTGTTGTAAATTGGAAATGTCTAGGAGTATTAACACCTCCAGCACAGTGCAGGGACCATAAGCTTAGGGAGTAAAATCAGCTGTCCTAGAAGCAGAGGAACTCTTTGTTTTGAGGCTCATGGATAGAGTTCCATAACTAAGGAGAAGCACACTGTTCTGAGATCACTCTGCACAATGTCAAGCATCTGATGTGTTCTGTAAAGCACAGTGGACGGTAGAGCAGTGGAAATTCATTTTCTGGATGATGAATCACTCTTCACCAACTGGCAGTTGGACAAATTTGGATGCCAAGAGAATGCTTCCTGGCAAAATGGATATAAATCCCTGCAGCCATGCTTCCATATTTAGAGCTAAGAGTGGAAGTTTTTATAATAGCAAAGGGGGGGGGGGACCAACTCCACATTAATGTTAATGGTTTTTTATTCGGCTGTTCAACAAGATTGATGGCTTTGTGAAGTACCTTTTTATGTTAAATCAGATCGTCTGCTAAACGAAGTGAGAATGTTTTGGGAGACTATTTTCATTTAGAACAGTTTTTTACCCTTTAAAGTAGGGCCCTACCAGGATGGAAAATATATTTTTAAGCATATTTAAAAGGACATCAACTTTAGTAAAGGTAGGGTTGTTGGTATTCCTCCGTCACCTGTCATCTCCGACACGGAAGAACTTCGCTAGTTAAATTGGGCGGACCTAAACCCGATCTGTCTAGCCAGACTGACCAGAGGTCCTCAAACTAGAGACCTGGACATATTACAGGTTGAGAAGCTAGGCACTAGGACACATAGTTGATTTTTATTTTACCAATATGTAACAGAACAGGGACAATGAATATAGAAGTAACCATAAAAAGCATTGCTAATATGTATATATGTATGTATGTATGTATGTATATTTTTTAACTCACATGTGTGTGCTTATTGTGGATCCATCTAAAAATGTGACTAGTGAAAAGATTTAAAAAAAAAATTTCATAACCAACTTCTTAATGTTTCACTACTTTATTCTTTAAAACTTTTTCTTTAAAAGATATAGCTCATTTTAACTTTACTTATTCATAAGAGATTAGGGCACTGGGACTTCCTTTATTAGATCTGTAAATTTTTAGCATTTGAAAAAAATTTTTGATTTTGCTTTAAGGGCTCCATGAAACTTACTTTACTGGAGAAAAGTTAAGGCAAGCTATTTCAGGAGAACAGCTTAGGCCACACGGCAGTATTTAGGTCAGTATTTTGCATCAGTATTTGTAAGTCAAAACCAGAAATGGACAAAAAACAGAGGAAAAATGCAATAGAAGGATTTATAATGTTGAGCCCACAGTGTGATGGATCCGGCACTGCCATCATGGTTTCTATTGTAACAGAAACCATGACGGTGGTATGTACAGAGCCTAAATGTTCTGTCTTATGGCCTCACTCCTAGTTTTGGTCTACAAATACTGAGCTAAATACTGCTGTGTGAATGAGGCCTTAGGCGGAGTGTATTAGTGGGAAGAATATGATCATGCACCATTATGCAAAATGCACATTTATGTAAAAATTCAACTCTTACAAGAATTACTTTATTTAAACCCACAAAACAAGATTTAATATATTTATGTCACTACAAAAGCATTTGACTTATTGGTGCCCGTTGCTCACAGCATTTGATCTACACAACTCTTCCTATTGAATGCATAAACTTTGCATTATTAAAGACCCAACTTAGGCCTCATGCTCACAGACATATTACGGATGGATGTTTTGGAGATCAGTAATATAAAGTCCATAGCTTGCTATACTGACCTCTGATTTTATATGAAAAAAAATCATAACATTTTCCACTGCATACCGCATTACATTGCTTAAGGCGGAGAATAAAATGCCTCTCGGAGGTATCACGTGGTGGCACACAGAATGCACATGGGTATGTAATACAAAACCGCATACACTCCACATTAAGCATTATCCTAAGATACAATAGTTTTACAAATGTAGTAACATGATGTATACTATATGTATACACCCCTCCTTATTACTGAATTCACATGCATTTCAAACGGGTGCATAAAATCACAGGCATGTATTCTCCATGGAAAAACACTGGTAGTAGTAGGGGGTCATACTGAAGAGCTCGGTGACTTTAAAGAGGCTCTGTCACCAGGTTATAAGTGGCCTATATTGTACATGATGTGCTCGGAACTGTAATGTAGATTACAGCAGTGGTTTTTATTTAGAAAAACGATCATTTTTGATGGAATTATGACCTATATTAGCTTTATGCTAATGAGTTTCTTAATGACCAACTGGGCGTGTTTTACTTTTTGACCAAGTGGGCGTTGTGGAGAAAAGTGTATGACGCTGACCAATCAGTGACCAATCAGCGTCATACACTTCTCTCCATTCATTTACACAGCACATAGCTGTGACACTGTATAAGATGGTTCATGTCCTTTTGGCCAGAAAGTGAATAAAGGGACATTTAAAATGGCAAAATGCATTCCCAATGATCCATAAACTGTGCTGGTTCACAGGTGCAGAAAATGTCTTAGCTTTTTGACAGACATCAGATCCCAAAACAATACAGTGGCACAAAGATCGAAGAGCAGCTTCATCTATCTATAAGAGGTGGGGGGGAAGATATTCAATGTTTAATAAAACGGTCATATGATAATAGACAAAAGGCTAAATATCAAGAATCTTCTATTGGTATCTGCTTTTATGATGTGGGTCTAAATGTGACAACTTTGATAGAAAACATTTTTATAGTACAGTAAAAATAATGTATTGAAAAAGCAATGCATTTCGTGTTTGGGCTATTCCATTCAATCTGCAGATACAAAACATCTGGCACAGGAGAAAGCCCATCCCGCGATAAAAAAAAAAAAGCTGAAATCTGACATGAGTGATATTCAAAATCTATATCTAACCTATATCTGCGCTATAAAAGCTAATACTAATCGTGACTCTTTATAAAGTAAACTGCAGTATAATCCGCACAAATTTAGCACCACATTCCAAAGCAATGTTAGTTACGTAGTCTCATTTAATCCCTCATATATAAACAGTCACATTTTTAAACAATGAAAATCCTGTAGAACATATTATATCCCTTTCGTATAATAAGAAAATCTTACGAGAAGGATTTTCAGTTGCACATTAATCCCTTTTTCATTTCTCAAGGATGCAATGCATTCCAAACTAAAGACTTAAAGTCAAATTATGAGAAAAGTACTGGGTACATAGCAGACTTAAGCCTTATTCTTAAATCAATCTATTCCTGATCTTGACACTCCTATGGTAAGGACTTTATAAGTCCAAGAGTCCTGTACAAACATGAGAAGGCAGGCAGAGTGCATTTATCTATGATAAAGAGCTGAATAGTTTAAGAACAAATACAATACTAAATGTAGGTGCCCTCATACATTAGTACATCATTGGGCGCCAACTGCATGTACCTATAATATTCACAGCCATTGTATTTAACGCAATAGTAATAGGGCATCTATCAGCAGGCCATTAGTATTTTTTGGAGACTTTCTTTATTTTTCGTACGTATTTTTTTAGGCCCCATGCACACTACCTGTAAAAAAAAAACTGCAATTGCGGACCGCAACACGGTTCGCAATTACGTACCCGCCGGGTTCTATTGGCCGCGGACACCTTTCATCGCTACGGAAGGGTGTCCGTGCCGTAGAACCGTGCCGTGAATTATGGAGCATATCCTACTTTTCGTTTTTTGCGAGCCGTACACCCATAGTTTGTATGGGAGCACGTCCCAAAAATGCGTCCTGGCCTGCTGTGCTCGCAATCGCGGCCCGTTACGGGCATGGCCGTGTGCATGAGGCCTTATAGAAGAATATGTTAAGAATATTGATGTGTTATAGGCAGGAAGCTGCTTCAGCAGCAGAAGCTTAAACCCTCTTGAACACGACCGAGTGCCACTCGGGACGTTTTTCATGGCATCCGAGTGGCACCAGATAGTTATGATTCACTTCATTGGGTGAATTGCATCTGATTTTCCGATCAATGGAAACATAACACATATCCTATCTTTCAACGGATCATGGACGGAACTCCGGCGGCACACACGGTCGTGTGCAAGAGCCTTAAAGGGAAGTGGCTGACAATGGTTGAGCAAAGCGTAATAGGTTCTGGAACAAGTAGCTCGAGACAGTAAGCCCCTATTATATATATATAATGCAAATAAATATATATAATTTTGACTATGTGATTTTCTGTTTTTTTTTAATATAATCTATCTCTCACTGGTAAAATTAACCTAGCCTAAAAATTCTAGACTGTTCATGTCTTTGACAGTGGGCAAACTTACAAAATCAGCAAGGGATCAAATACTTATTTCCTTCACTGTATGTATATATATATATATATATATATATATATATATATATATATATATACACCTGCTATATATATCCACTGCTGGTGTTTATTTCTTATCAATGTTCTGTCTCTTGAATTATAGATTCTAGTTAATAAAATAACCACATCCGGTCGACCATTTGTATGCTGCTTAAGCCTTTCATGATTGGGGGGGTGTTGGATCTTGATGACAAGAGCAAAGTCATCCAAGTACAGACATTTTAAGGTGCTACATTAAATAGGGCCAGGGTAGAACGGTCTTAAATTTGTGATTATTTTATGTTTGGCATAACGTACATTCGGCCTAACAGTAACGTATTAATGCCTGAGAACCTGATGTCCGTGCAAAACGCCTATGTGTCATGCAAAATGTCTAAAATTGCTGTTCAGAGAGATGTACACTTTTTTTTCGAGAGAACTTTTTTTTCTTTTTTTTTTACTGTTTTAGTTTTTTCTTATTTTATTTATATATGTATATACATTTTTTTTACATTTTACAGTATTATAATTATTATTTTTAGGTTACTATAGGGGCACAGAATAGCAGGGACACATTATCTATGGGTTCCCTGCTGTCCCCAATATACAGATCACTGCGATCTAATGGTAGCAACTCATTAGATCACTGTTACCAGTGAACTGTATAGCCAGACATGTAGAGAAAATGCATATCCCTCCAAGCCCCTTCTGCACAGGGAACACCTATGACATCATTACTAACGTTACAGGGTTCCCTAGCAACTGCCCGAATGGAGAAGAATCGCTCAATATTCATGAACACAGCGTTCAAATATGAGCGCTGTGTTCAGGGTTTTTGTGATGGCGAACTGATTAGTTCCTTACCCTGCCACAATACAGGATCGGGGCTGCCTCTGTGACAGCCCGATCCTGCTGTGAGCAATGTATGCAGGGGAACGCAGTGCCTTTAAAGACAGCATGTAGATTAACATACTACAAGCACAAGGACAAGTCCCCTAGCCCGTTAATTTACATGGTGTGGGCGGGAAGGGGTTAATGTTGCTCATTTGAGTAAATGTTCACAGTTGTAGTTCATTGTTTCTGCTTCTCTACAGTTTCTTGACCCAAATATTTATACAGACTACATTGTAGAGCATCAAATAAGCACCTTCTGACAGTAACGCAAGCTGCTCAAGTCTGGCAATGTTAGAAACAGCCTGAAGTATCCAGAAGCAGAAATTGATGTGAAGACATATAGCAACAGGGGGCACAAAGTGTACATTTACACTAATAAGTCAGCACTGTCTACATACGAGTATGCTTCAGGTAAGATTGGAAAGCAGATCTCTAGTGCAGCCGCTGTGGAATTGGAAAGTGCACTTTTTCCAAAGACCAGATACAGTTCAGAACCAAGGACAGCAGCCACACTGGGAAAAGAGGAAGGGCAGCATCTAGACTGACATGTGAAGGAGGCAACGCAGCACCCCAGGCCACTGTCTGAACGTGTGAAAATAGAAGCGTTGTTAGTTATAGGAAATTATCTTGGTTTTTATCACACTGTGATTTGACGAGCCTCTTTATAACCAATACTGGCACACGTTTCCTTGTCAGAAAGCTCCATTGATGATGTCTAAAATATAATCATCCGTTATATCCATGACTAACTTGTGTCACATTGCCTGTATACAGGGCCGCCATCAGGAATTTCTGGGCCCCATACAGCCAAGATGTCTGGGGCCCCCCCCCCTCCATTACCGGGGATGGGCAAAGGAAATTGTGGCACTCACGTTTGTACGTTATACGCATTAACTGATTTTGGTGCCGATGTCAATTACAGTGAAGGAAACCATGGAGCCGGCAGTGACCGGTTAATGCTCCGGATTTTGATCTATTCAGCTAAAACGTATCCGACTGTATGGCATACAGTGGGATACGTCGCCTGGGGAATGGCCCAGGGGAAAC
Source organism: Rhinoderma darwinii (assembly GCF_050947455.1). Lineage (NCBI taxonomy): Eukaryota > Metazoa > Chordata > Amphibia > Anura > Rhinodermatidae > Rhinoderma > Rhinoderma darwinii. The sequence goes on from NC_134688.1 coordinate 98,300,485, forward strand.
TCCTGAAGTTACTGTCCATGAACAGAGCTGGAGCCTTCTACTAGCGCTCTGCCCAGGGAGTCTGGCGCTGTTCCTGATGTCCATATACGTAAAGTGACGTCCAAAGCTTTGCAAAGCCTGAGTACACGGCCGGAGCGTAGACAATGCTCTGGCCAGGGATTCCGGCCCTAGAGAATCCTCTGATGTCACTTTACATATATGGACAGTGATCTCAGAAGCTTTCCCAGGGATAAAGTCCACGGGTAGAGCACTCGTGATGCTGCCTGGGGACTCTGGAATAACAAAGTCTACTACGCCGTTTCATCCTTCAAAAATAAGGTAAACCGACGTCTACCAGCCCGACGGAGGCTAAAAGAACATAAAGGAGCTCTGTGAATTATCGTCTACGTTGTTTATACTGTAAGGTAGGAGATTTCCTGACTACACGATAAACTTAGGGCAACAACACGATGTGAAGGGGGAAGGGAGGGGGAAGCGCTTGTGAGGATGTAAGGAGAACTAATGCTCCGTTCTTACGTTGCCATTAAAGTTCAATGTGTTTTTCCACAGCAAAAATCTGAGGCTTTCCCTTTGATTCCTGGCGCAGATGCTACAAGCGTGTAGCAGATCCGCTCGAGAATAAGGCCCTGTTCACACAGAGTTTTTTGCCACATTTTTTTCAGCGGAAACCGTGGCAAAAAACGTCCGAAATCGCCTCCTATTGATTTCAACGGGAGGCGAAGGCGTTTTTTTCCCGCGAGAGAAATGAAAGAAGCTAATTTGTCGTGGGTATTTTCGTGCGACAAATCTGCAGTGTAATACAGAACCAGCAAAGTAAATGAGATCAAGAAATCTCATTTACATGTCGATTTTCTGCACAAAAACTGACCTGCGGTGCGTATTTGAAAATATGCTACATGTCAATTTATCTTGCGTTTCCGCTTGCGAATTGTTTCTGACTAGTTTAAAAAAGAATAAAAAAATCTGCAGCATAAAACCTGCACCTATTTACGCATCAAAAAGTAAAAACCGCAGCTAAAAACTTATAAAAAAACGCACTATTAGGTGCAGATTTTACCTGCGGAATTACCTGCGGTTTTGATACGGATTTTGTGCACCAAATTCCTCAATGTGTGCGTTACAGAATTTGCTGGGGATTTACAGCAAATTAACCCTTTACATTGTAAAAGATTAAATACGTTACAATTCTGCAACATTAGGTTATGTTCACACAGCTTATTTTCTGCCGTTTTTCTTGCCGTAAACGTCTGAAATATCAGAACAGAACGCCTCCAAACATTTGCCCATTGATTTCAATGAGAAAAAAACGGTGTTGTGTTCCGATGGGCCGTTCTTTTTACAACGGCCGCGTAAAAAAACGGCCGCGAAAAAGAAGTGCAGGTCACTTCTTCAGACGTTTCTGGAGCCGTTTTTCATTGACTCTATAGAAAAACAGCTCCAAAAACGACCGTAAAAAAACACAGCGAAAAACACGAGTTTGCTTAAAAAACTTCTGAAAATCAGGAGCTGTTTTCGGTTGAATATCTCTGTATTTTCAGACTGTTTTTGCTTATTGTGTGAACATACCCTAATAGCAATGCAGCTTATTTAACCCCTTCCCTTCTCAGCCATTTTTTGGATTTTAACTTTTGTTTTTTCCTCTCCACCTTCCAAAAGCTATAATTTTTTTTACTTGAGGGCTTGTTTTTTGCGGTACAAGTTGTAGTTTTTCATGGCACCATTTATTGTACCGCATAATGTACTGGGAAGCTGAAAAAAAATTATTTGTGGGGTGAAATGCTGCACGTGCATGAGGTTCTGACAAACCGCATTCCCAGGGGTTAGGGCTTATTCAGACTAACGTGTTAATCGTCCGTGTGAAGGACGTTTTTTTTAATGGCCGTCACACGGCTGCATGTATTTCTATGGGGTTATTCACATGGTTGTTGTTCTAACGGACCTTGTGAAGGGCCTGTAAAAAAATAAGACGTCCTATTTTTGTGCGTTTTCACGGATCCCTCAATAGACTCAAGTCTTTGAAAACGGGTCCCGCACGGCTGCAAATCGGCGTTCTTCACGTCTGATTTCACACACGTTGGTCTGAATATCGCCTTAGGCCTTATTCACATGAACGTGTCCATTTTGCACGTGCAAAAAATGCTGCATTTTGCGCGAGCAAAAGTTCGGTGTGGCATCAGCATATGGTGCGTGGCTGCGTGATTTTCGCGCAGCCGGCATCATTATGACACTCTGTTTGATGTTACAACACAGTAAAGAAGGAGGGGCTTTTATGTTTCCCTTCTCTTCTTTACCAGCTGTAGCGCGAATCACGCGCGTCACCCGGAAGTGCTTCCGTGTGCCGTGCGCGATTTGCACGCACCCAATGACTTCAATGGGTGCGTGCTGCGCGAAACACGGGCAAGTATAGGACATGTCATGAGTTTTACACAGCGCACACTCGCTGCGTGAAATTCACTGACAGTCTGAACGGCCCCATTCACTAACATAAGTCCGTGCGACGTCCGTGAAAATCACGCTAGTAGCACGGACGTATAACACGTTCGTGTGAATAAGGCCTTATATTGTAATTTGTAGTGAATTTTCAGTGCGCAATCCGCACCAAAAATAGGAGGCAAGTAAGTGGCCTTATTCAGACGTCCATGTTCGGTTTGTGACATACGGAGCGTGTATCGGCCATATTTCCCGGACCGACCACAGTTCAGGGAGCCGGGTTTCTAGCATCACAGTTATCTATGAACATAGTCCCTCCCTTCCCGTGGGAATATTGTCCCTGGTCCCGTACTGAAAGCATCATTACCGTATGGGACAGTATACCCACGGAGAGGCAGGGACTCCCAGCAACACTGATAACTATGATGCTAGGAGTCCGGCTCCATGAATTGTGGTCAGCCTGGGAAATACGGCCGATACACGCTCCGTATGTCACGGACCGAACGCGGCCGTCTGAATAAGGCCTTAGTCTAGTTACACAGTGCGGTGAAATCACATTTTTTTGCCACAATTTTTGCAAAATCGCGGCAAAAACGTGATTTGACCGCACTGTGAGAATATAGCCTAACAGCATTTTCCATGTCTTGTATCCTTTTTTTTAATGCAATTTTCGTAATTGCGGCACAAATCACGCGGTTTTGCCACGATTTTTATATAATCGCGGCAAAACTGCTCCATTTTTGCCGCGATTACGAAAATCGCGGCAAAAAAACCGCTAGGAAAACGAAAAAATACCAAAAAACATTTTAATCAACTTTATACATTCTACAAATAGGGTGAGGGGAATGGGAAGCAGGATGGATAGGGGAAAATACTCACCAGCCTGCAGGTCCGTTCGGCAGTGTAGAGGAGCTGGCTGGGGGGCGGGATCTCCACACGGAGCTTCAGCACATGCTGCATCTTCCCCTTCCACTGAAGCTACAACAGGTATGCAGGGGCTGCCGCGGGCGTTGCTAGGGGGGTGCCGCGGGCGTTGCTAGGGGGGTGCCGCGGGCGTTAGTAGGGGCGGGGCGCGAGCGTTGCGAGGGGGGGGCAACAGTCCAAGGGGGGGGGCAACAGTCCGAGGGGGGGGGCAACGGCAGCCCGGCGGGCCCCTTTTCTTCATCCATGTGGCCGGGCCCCTGACAGGAGTACCAGTAATACCCCCCTGATGGCGGCCCTGCCTGTATATAGGTCAGTCAGGGTTTGTGTGACAGGATACTGTAATCTGGTGATAAATATTTGTCTTTATAATACATCTACATAGATGATGAGGTTGAAAAAAAACATGGGTCCATCAAGTCCAACCTATAATCCTACCATGTTGATCCAGAAGAAGGCAAAACCCCCATGAGTTTCATGGCAATTGCCTTATTAGGGGAAAAATTCCTCCGACTCTAAAGCTATGTTCACATGGCAAACCAAAAACGGCTGTAAAATACGGAGCTGTTTTCATGCAAAAACAACCCCTGATTTTCAGCTGTTTTTTAAGAAAGTTGGTTTTTTTTGCGGCTTTTTTACGCCCGTTTTTGGAGCTGTTTTTCTATTGACCCAATGAAAACTGGCTCAAGAAGCGACATGCACTTATTTTTTACGGGGCATTATATTACGCGCCGTTTTTACAAATGGCACGTAGAAAAATGCCCCGTGGGAACGATACGCCGTTTTTCTCATTGAAATCAATGGGCAGATGTTTGGAGTCGTTCAGCCCCCGTATTTTAAGCCATTGTTCGGGGCGTTTACGGACCGAAAAATGGCTGAAAGTAGGCCGTGTGAAAATACCCTAAATAGGAAAATCAGAATAAATCCCTGGAGCAATGTCCCATCTCCAGAATCTAGTACTCATAACTCATTGTAGTATATTTTTGAAAAAAGGCATCAAGGCCCTTCTTGTACTTGTTTTATGAATCAATCAACACAAAATCCAAAGTCTAACTGCTCTTACAGTAAAGAATTCCCGTCTATGATGATGGTGAAACCTTTTTCCCTTCTTTTTTTTTGCGTACACTGGTATGAATTATAGGACAGTTTGTGGTGGCTATATTCAAGACACGTTACAACAGACAACATTTCTAAAAGGGCAGGTTACACTAAGATATTAACCCCTTCCTGACATTTGCCGTATGGATACGTCATGGAACGCTAGTGCTTCCCGCATTTTGCCGTATCCATACGACAAATGCATGGCACTGACTCAGAAGCTGAGTTGTGCCATCATCGCCGGATCTGTATTACAGCTGACATCCGGCTGTAATGGTGGGGACCAAAATTAGCTTCGATTCCCGCCATCAACCCCTTAAATGCAGCGGTCACAAGCGATCGCTGCATTTAAGTTGTTTGCAGCTCATCGGCACCCCAGCAATGAAATTCCCGGGGTTCCGATGGCTGCAATGGCAACCGGAGGCCTAATACTGACCTCCCGGTCTGCCTAGCATGGGAGGCGTTCATGCTCCTGCCTGAAAGGCTTCCGTAGCCGACGGCTAGATGGCGCCGTCTCAGGAGCTGAGCCGGCGTCATCAGCAGTGTATATCAGCTGTATGTTACAGCTGACATCCACCTGTATCAGCAGGAACCGGAGCTAGCTCTGATTCCTGACATTAACCCATTAGATAAAGCGATCGCTGCATCTTAGAGATTGCTAGCAGATTGGCAGACCTGCCATGCAATCAGGGCTGCCGATGCTGCTATAGCAACAGGAGGCCTAACAATGGCTTTCTGCTCTGCCATTATGGAAGCTGATCAGGCCCCGCCGGGAGGCGAAGCCTAATCGGCTTGCTGTCAGTGAATGACTGACAGATCTAATACATTGCACTACATAGGTAGTGCAATATATTAGAAAAAAAAACATCAGACAGTTGGACCTTCATGTCCCCTAGTGGGACTAAAAAAAAGTTTAAAAAAAAGTATAAATACAGTATAAAAAAAAAAAGTTTTAAAACATAATAAAAGTTTCTAGCAATAAAATAAAATGCAATCGCCCTTTTCCCTTATCAAGTCATTTATTATTAAAAAAAAACAAAATAAACCATATATATTTGGTATCGTCGCGACCGTAACGGCCTGAGCTATAAAAATATTATGTTATTTATTCCAACGTAAAAAACTATACCAGAATTTGTTTTTTGTTCACTTTGCCCTACGAATATTGGAATAAAAAGTGATCAAAAAGTCGCATGTATCCAAAAATGGTACCTATATAAACTATAGCTCATCTCACAGAAAACAAGCCCTCATACAGCTCTGTTGACGAAAAACTTAAAACGTTATGGTTCTCACAACTTGGCGACAGAAAAAATACATTCTTTTTACAAGTTGTAAAACATAAAAAAGTGCTATAAATTAGGTATCGCCAGAATCGGACTGACCCGCAGAATAAAGTTAATATATAATTTATAATGCATGGTGAACGCTGTATAAAAAAAAAACTAAATAACTATGCCAGAATTGCTGTTTTTTGGTCACCTTGCCTCCCAAAAAATAGGATTAAAAGTGATCAAAAAGTACCCCATGGTACCAATAAAAACTATAGCTTGACCTGCAAAAAAAAACAGCCTTCGCTCATACCACTACGTCTATGAAAAAATAAAATTAGTTAAGGCTCCAATAAGTCAGGAAATAAAAAAATATGCAGTTGTGCAGGCCCGAGGGGAACATTTCTTCTGTTTCAAGAGGCGAATCATCAAGGCCCTAAAATTAGGGAACCAAGAAGGGGAGGGCCCAAACATATCTGCTGGAAGCGAGGGCAATTATACCAGGACAACACTTCCCAGCAAAATTCCCCAAACTGCAAAGGTGCGGAGCGTGGACCAAAAGGGCGATAAGAAAGGAGATTTATGAGTGCGACACCGGCCTGAGCAGAAAGGTTTGCTTCACAGCGTAACACACATCTATGGATTATTTTACTGTTTTTTTTTAACACAATTATTATACCACCTGACTATGCCCCTGATGTACTTTGCCCAGCTTACATATGCCCCACATTATAAACGGAAACACCAGCAATACTCAAACAAAACTACTACCAAGCAAAATCTGCGTTCCAAAAGCCAAATGGTGCACCCTCCCCTGTGAACCCTACAGCGTGCCCAAACATCTGTCTACTTCCACATATATAGCATCGCCATACCCGGGAGAACATTTTTAAACATTTTTGGGCTGTGGGTCTCTCCAGGGGCACAAGCTGGGCACTACATATTTGCCACTGAATTGGAATATCTAGGGAAAAATTTTAATTTTTACTTTGCACCATCTGCAATCATTTATGCAAAAGTCCTGTAGGGTGAAAATGCTCACTACACCACTTAATAAATGCCTTGAGGGGTGCAGTTTCCAATATGGGGTCACTTCTCAGGAGTTTATTTTATTATTTCACATCAGAGCTCTGCAATTGTGAACCAATACTTTGTAAATCGCCACATTAGGCCTCAATTTAATAATAATTAGAGCGCTGTCTTGTTACGGTGGCACGAGCTGGGCACCACATATTGGCATACCTATGGAAAAAATACTATTTTCACTCTGCAACTAATTTCTGCAAAACACCTGCGGGGTTAACATGCTCACTACACCCCTAGGTGCATACCTTCAGGGGTGTAGTTTCCAAAATGTGGTCACTTCTGAGGAGTTTCCACTGTTTTGGTCCCACAGGGGCTTTGCAAATGCGACATAGCGCCCAGAAACCAATCCAGCAAAATCTGCACTCTAAAAGCCAAATGCCGCTCCTTCCCTTCTGAGCCCTGCCGTGTGCCCAAACAGCAGTTTATCACCATATGTGGGTTACTGCCGTACTCTGGAGAAATTGCTTTGCAAATGTTGGGGTTCTTTTTTTCCTTTATTTGTTGAGAAAATGAAAAATTTTGAGCTAAAGCTACGCCTTATTGAAGAAAAGGGATTGTTTTTATTTTCATTGCTCAATTCTAATAAATTCTATGAAACACCTGTGGGGTCAAAATGCTCACTACACCCCTAGATGAATTCCTCAAGGGGTGTAGTTTCCTAAATGGAGTCCTTTGTGGGCGTTTCCATTGTTTTATCCTCTCAGGGGCTTTGCAAATGCGACATGGCCTCCGCACATCATTCCTGCTAAATGTGATCTCCAAAAGCCAAATAGCGCTCTTTCCCTTCTAAGCCCTGCCGTGTGTCCAAACAGCCATTTATGACCACATGTGGGGTATTGTTTTACTCGGGAGAAATTGATTTACAAATTTTGTGGTGCTTTTTCCCTTTTAGTCCTTGTGGAAATGAAAAAAAATTAGCTAAACCTACATTTTCTTTGAAAAAAATGTAGATTTTCATTTTCACGGCCTACTTCCAATAATTTCTGCAATAAACCTGTGTGGTCAAAATGCTCACTATACCTCTAGATCAGGGGTCTCAAGCATGCGGCCCGCGGGACACAGAGTCGCTAGTATCGGCTCTGCTCCGAGACTCTTGAATTCCCTGACATCGCTGTCCACATATGAACAGCGATGTCTGGGGCTTCCCCAGAGCGGAGTCCCGGGCAGAGCGCTAGTAAAGGCTCTGCTCCGGGACTCTGTGGAATTCCCTGACATCGCTGTCCATATATGGACAGTGTTGTCAGGGTCTTTCCCAGAGCGGAGTCCCGGGCAGAGCGCTAGTACAGGCTCTGCTCCGGGACTCTGTGGAATTCCCTGACATCACTGCACATATATGGACAGTGTGTCAGGGTCTTCCGAAGAGCGGAGACCCGGGCAGAGCGCTAGAATCGTCCATGTTTGGACGCACGATGTCTGGGGCTTCCCCAGAGCTGGAGTCCCGGGCAGAGCATTAGTATAGACTCTGCTCTGGGACTCTGGGGAAGCCTCTGACATCGCTGTCCATACATCGACAATGATGTCAGGGGCTTCCCCAGAGCAGGAGTCCTAGTGATGTCAGGAGCACAGCATATATGGACAGTGTGTCAGGGTCTTCCCCAGAGCGGAGTCCCTGGCAGAGCGCTAATATCGGCTCTGCTCCGGGACTCTGTGGAATTCTCTGACATCGTTGTCCATATATGGACAGTGTGTCAGAGACTTCCCCAGAGCGGAGTCCCGGGCAGAGCGCTAGTATCGGCTCTGCTCTGGGACTCTGTGGAATTCCCTGACATCGCTGTCCATATATGGACAGTGTTGTCAGGGTCTTTCCCAGAGCGGAGTCCCGAGCAGAGCGCTATTACAGGCTCTGCTCCGGTACTATGTAGAATTCCCTGACATCGCTGTCCATATATGGACAGTGTGTCAGGGTCTTCCCCAGAGCGGAGTCCCGGGCAGAGCGCTAATATCGGCTCGGCTCCGGGACTCTGTGGAATTCCCTGACATCGCTGTCCATATATGTACAGTGTGTCAGGGTCTTCCCCAGAGCGGAGTCCCGGGCACAGCGCTAGTATCGGCTCTGCGACTCTGTGGAATTCCCTGACATCGCTGTCCATGTTTGGACACACGATGTCTGTGGCTTCCCCAGAGCCGGAGTCCCGGGCAGAGTGCTAGTATTGGCTCTGCTCTGGGACTCTGGGGAAGCCTCTGACATCGCTGTCCATACATCGACAATGATGCCAGGGGCTTCCCCAGAGCAGGAGTTCCAGTGATGTCAGGAGCACAGATGAGTCCCAGGAAGAGCCTACTAGTGCTCTGCCCGGGACTCCAGCTCTGGGGTTGCCCCTGACATCTCTGTCCATATATGGACAGTGATGTCAGGAGCAGAGCTGGAATCCCTTGCAGAGTGCTAGAAGCGGCTCTGCTCCAGGACTCCAGCTCTGGGCAAGCCCCTGACATCACTGTGGCAGCATCTGCGGAGGGCACTGTAGCAGCATCTGCGGAGGGCACTGTGGCAGCATCTGCGGAGGGCACTGTGGCAGCATCTGCGGAGGGCACTGTGGCAGCATCTGCGGAGGGCACTGTGGCAGCATCTGCGGAGGGCACTGTGGCAGCATCTACAGAGGGCACTGTGGCAGCATCTACAGAGGGCACTGTGGCAGCATCTGCAGAGGGCACTGTGGTAGCATCTACAGAGGGAACTGTGGCATTATCTAGGGGTGTGTTGCATTATCTACAGAGGGCACAGTGGCATTATCTACAGAGTGCACTGTGGCATTATCTATTGGTGTGTTGCATTATCTACAGAGGGCACTGTGTCATTATCTTCAGAGGGCACTGTGGCAGCATCTACAGAGGACTCTGTGGCAGCATCTACAGAGGGAACTGCGGCAGCATCCAAAGAGGGCCCTGCGGCAGCATCCACAGAGGGCACAGCGGCAGCATCCACAGAGGGCACAGCGGCAGCATCCACAGAGGGCACAGCGGCAGCATCCACAGAGGGCACAGCGGCAGCATCCAGAGGGCACAGCGGCAGCATCCACAGAGGGGACAGCGGCAGCATCCACAGAGGACACAGCGGCAGCATCCACAGAGGGCACTGCGGCAGCATCCACCGAGGGCACTGTGGCACTATCTAAAAAGGGGCTGCCCAATCTTGACATGTGTGTCTGCCAAACGCTGCTAACTGAGCCGCCGGACTGCATTTAGTGACACTTAAACTGGAAAACTGGATTGTTGAAATAAGCACATGGAGAATGCTCTAAAATTTTAACCTAGCGGTATTAATATAGTAATATAGTATTATTATTATTATTATTATAGTAATATAGTATTATAGTAGTTCAAATAACGAATTGATTAACAATAATTTTGTATTGTATCGAATTTGAAAGTAATTTGGCCCATCAACTTCCCATTTTTTCTATAAGTGGCCCACTTACCCGGCCGAGTTTGAGACCCCTGCTCTAGATAATTTCCTCAATGGATGTAGTTTCCAAAATGGGGTCACGTGTGGGGGGTTTCCACTGTTTTGTCCACTCAGGGGCTATGCACATGCAACATGGCCTCCGCAAACCATTTCTGCTAAATTTGAGCTTCAAAAGCCAAATAGCGCTCTTTCCCTTCTAAGCCCCGTCGTGTGTCCAGACCGCCATTTATAACAACATGTTGGGTATAGTTTTACTCGGGAGAAATTGCTTTATAAATGTTGCAGTGGTTTTTCACCTTTAGTCCTTGTGGAAATGAAAAAAAATTAGCTAAACCTACATTTTCTTTGAAAAAAAATGTAGATTTTAATTTTAACGGCCTACTTCCAATAATTTCTGCAATAAACCTGTGGGGTCAAAATGCTGACTATACCCCTAGATAATTTCCTTAAGGGTATGTGCCCACGCTAGCTACCTTTTACATCTGAAAAGACAGACTGTTTTCAGGAGAAAACAGCTGCGTCGTTTCAGACGTAAAAGCTCCTCCTCGCATTATGCGAGGCGTCTTTGACGCTCGTAAATCTTGAGCTGCTCTTCATTGACTTCAATGAAGAACGGCTCAAATTACGTTGCAAAGAAGTGTCCTGCACTTCTTTGCCGAGGCAGTCATTTTACGCGTCATTGTTTAACAGCTGTCAAACGACGACGCGTTAATGACAGGTCGTCTGCACAGTACGTCGGCAAATCCATTCAATGATTGCCGACGTATTGTAGCCCTATTTTCAGACGTAAAACGAGGCATAATACGCCTCGTTTACGTCTGAAAATAGGTTGTGTGAACCCAGCCTATGGTGTGTAGTTTTCCTAAGGGGGTCACTTTTGGGGGATTTCCACTGTTTTCGCACTGCAAGAGCTCTTCAAACCTGGCATGGTGCCTAAAATATATTCTAATAAAAAGAAGGCCCCAAAATCCTCTAGATGCTCCTTTGCATCAGTCCATAAGCACACTAGGACAAGTGGGATATTTACTAAATCTGCAGAACCTGGGAAATAAATATTGAGTTGCGTTTCTCTGGTAAAACTTTCTGTGTCAGGGTATGTTCACATGCTTACTAAAAAACGACTGAAAATACGAAGCTGTTTTCAAGGGAAACCGGCTCTTGATTTTCAGCCGTTTTTTATTCAAACTCACGTTTTTCACGCCCATTTTTATAGCTGTTTTTCTGTAGAGTCAATTAAAAACGGCTCAAGAAGTGACATGCACTCCTTTTTCGCGAGCGTTCTTTTTTTTTACGTGCCCGTTTTTCAAAACGCTCAATCGGAACATGCTTCGGATTTTTCGGCCATTTTTCGTCTGTTTACGGCCCGAAAAACGGCCGAAAATAAGCCGAGTGAACACAGCCTTACAAAAAAAAATGGATTAAAAAATGAATTTCTGCAAAAAAAATATTTGATTTGTAAATTTCACCCCTACTTTGCTTTAATTCCTGTCAAACATCTAAATGTTTAGGAAACTTTCTAAATGCTGTTTTGAATACTTTGAGGGGTGAAGTTTTTAAAAAAGGGTGACTTATTGTGGGTTTCTAATATATAAGGCCCTCAAAGCCACTTCACAACTGAACTGGCCCCTGTAAAAATGGCCTTTTGAAATTTTCTTCAAAATGTGAGAAATTGCTGCTAAAGTCCTAATCCTTGTAACGTCATAGAAAAATAAAAGTATGTTCAAAAAATGAAACATATCAGATTTGAAAATTGAGGCTCGGTCAGGAAGGTCAAAAGTGACCAAAGAGGGAAGGGGTTAAGGAATTGCATAAACAGAATTTCCTAATATAAACTTAGTACCAGAATTGCTCATACTCTCTACAAATCCCTTTGCTTTTTCTTGTCACCTTGTGTCTTCTGCTCCATACATTTCACCATAAACAGCATCTGCTATCTGCTGACAGTTTCTCACGTCAACCATTCCTGCAAATTTATTATGTTAGATCTCCCCTGCAAAGGGAATAGTTCCAAAAATAGCCATACAAACATACAGATGAATCCACCCTCACCTTTGCTTGTATTTGGTTAAGAACTTCATGTCCTCACAAAACAAATTTAATACAATATCGCGACATGTTAGCAAAACCCTTGACAGGCTGCAACATACACCACAATCACTGGGTGACCACACATGGACACACATGTAGCATAGTCATCTCGTGACAGAGTATCACAAAATCCTGTTTTTCTTTTTCAAAGCTGGTCATCTCACGCCACACATCTCAGGATATGAGATATCATAAAAGATAGAGAAGGACACATCTGCATCAGGGAATTCCTGTGCGTTTTTTATGTGTTTTTCGGCACGTTTTCATGCTGCGGATTTTGGTGCAATTTTTCTACAGCACTAGACAGATACAATTCGCAAGTGCAAACGCAAAATAAATTGACATGCTGCGGATTCTAAAATATAATGTGTACATGAGATTTCCTGGAATCTCATTGACTATGCTGGTACTGTATTACGCTGCGGATTTTCCGCACGCAAAACCACACGTAATATGCATCGTGTGAATTGACCGTTACAGATGTCGCGGCTCTGTTCACTTCTGTGTTGTGGCTTCCCTGCATCAGCATGGTGCACTCTACGTTACCGTGTGACAGGCAACCTATAAAAGCCTAATCTGTGTGCAAGTGTAAGGATATGTTCACATCGAAAACGAAAAACGGCTGTAAAATACAAAGCTGTTTTCAAGGGAAAACAGCCTTTGATTTTCAGCCGTTTTTAAGCATCAAATGTTTTTTTGCAGCCGTTTTTTGGAGCTGTTTTTCTATTGACCCAATGAAAAACAGCCGCGTAAAAAAACGCCCCGTCGAAGCGAAACACAGTTTTTCCCATTGAAATCAATGGGCAGATGTTTGGAGGCGTTCAGCTTCGGTAATTTCAGCCGTTTTCCGGGGGCTTTACGGCCAGAAAAACGGTTGAAAATAAGCTGTTTGAACATACCCTTATACTAATCAGCCCCCCTCACGGATGATAGGTGTGTGAGTGGATGTTTATCAGTATTTTGTACCTGTGCTACCTCCCCCAGTTTGTTTTTACCGGCCCCTTTTTCTGTCAAGATTTGATCCCATTTTCTGATTTGTTTCTCCTAATAGTGTGACAGAATTACACCCATTTTCGCCTTATTTCTGTATGGATTCTTCCTTACCAGTTTGATCTAATAGAACACATGTAAATAGAGATAGTTCTGGATCAGAAAAACAGACTTGTGTTAAGTGTGGGCAGTTAGTTCTATGTGAACAACCTGTATGTGTGAAACTAAAATGTGCAGAAGAGAGCAGGCGGTCAGACACGCTGTGTACATTGCCACACCCGTGTCCTGCAGTCTGCCCGCACACTCCCCACGAGAGCTGTTATGTAAGAGCTGCAGCCTGAGAAACTTTCCCAGAAATCATCTCTCAGCGTCTGCTCTCTAAGGACGCAGCTCACGGAATGAACTTCACTTCTCTCTATGGAGCCAACCTCTGAAACAGAGTGGAAGACTGGATCAATTAACCCATTAATAAGATGTAACAGCTTAAAGAGACCCATACCACAAAAAATATGGAGCACAGTCAACTCCTTCCTTCCTGGTTTTTGAGGCAGATTTTGCAATGCACGCGTTTTTTGAGGCTTTTTATTTAGCAAATGTCAGGGTATGTTCACACGCTAAACGAAAAACGGCTGTAAAGTACAGAGCCGTTTTCAAGGGAAAACAGCCTCTGATTTTCAGCCGTTTTTATGCATCAAGCGTTTTTTGATGCGTTCCATTGACCCAATGAAAAACGGCTCCAGTGACATACACTTCTTTTTTACGGGGCATTTTATTACCCGCCGTTTTTACAAACGGCGCGTAAAAAAACACCCCGTGGGAACGAAACACAGTCTTTCCTATTGAATTCAATGGTCAGATGTTTGGAGGCATTCAGCCCCTGTGTTTTCAGCCGTCTTTCGGGGTGTTTACGGCCCAAAAAATGGCTGAAAATAGGGCCTGTGAACATAGCCCTAAGGGTTTGTGCACACACAAAATCAAAAACCTCTGAAAATACGGAGTTGTTTTCAAGGGAAAACAGCTCCTGATTTTCAGATGTTTTTTAAGGCACTCGCGATTTTTGCAGCGTTTTTCACGGCCGTTTTTTGGAGCTGTTTTTCTATAGAGTCAATGAAAAACGGCTCCAAAAGCGTCCCAAGAAGTGACATACACTTCTTTTTCACGGGCATCTTTTTACATGACGTTTTTGGAAAACGAGGCGTAAAAAAACACCCCGTCTGAACAGAACGCCGTAATTTCCCATTGAAATCAAATGGCCTGAAAACACTCCGTCTGAACATACCCTAAAGGTTAAAAAAACGCTTACAAACAAACAGCACATTTTTTTTCTGCCTCCCATTGATTTCAATGGAGATACAGAAGCACAAAACGCTTCAAGACAGGTCGTGACGGTTGTTTTTTTACGCGAGTGGACAAAAACACCCAGGAAAGAAAATCACCTCAAATGAACGGAGGGAGATTTGGGGAGTTTTTTGGGGACTGATTTCGACACAGCTTCCGTGTCTAAATCAGGGCAAAGGAACGGCATGTGAACTAGGCCTAAGGGCGGATTCAGACGAACGTGTTTTGCGTCCGTGCCGGCCACGTGGTTTTCACGCGGCTCGTGCGGACCTAGAGAAGTCTATGGTGCAGTGCAGACAGTACGTGAGTTTTACGCGTTAGTCCGCTGCGTAAAACTCGCGACATGTTCTATGAAAATCACGCATGCCCCACGGAAGCACTTCCGTGGGACAAGCGTTATTCGCGCAATAACAGTAAAAGAATGAATGTAAACAGAAAAGCACCACGTGCTTTTCTGTTTACAAACATCCAAACGGAGTGTCATAAAGATGGCGGCTGCGCGAAAAGCACGCAGCCGCGCATCCATATGAACAGGGCACACGGAGCGGTGAAGTGCCTTTTGCGCACGCAAAACGCCGCGGTTTTTGCGTGCGCAAAAACGGCACGTTCGTCTGAATCAGCCCTAAGGGTATGTGCACACGGCCTATTTACGGACGTAATTCGGGCGTTTTTGCCCCGAATTACGTCCGAAAATAGCGCCTCAATAGCGCTGACAAACATCTGCCCATTGAAAGCAATGGGCAGACGTTTGTCTGTTCACACGAGGCGTAATTTACGCGCCGCTGTCAAATGACGGCGCGTAAATAGACGCCCGCGTCAAAGAAGTGACCTGTCACTTCTTTGGCCGTAATTGGAGCCGTTATTCATTGACTCCAATGAATAGCAGCGCCAATTACGTCCGTAATTGACACGGCGTTTAAGCGCCTGCGCATGCCGTTACGGCTGAAATTACGGGGATGTTTTCAGGCTGAAACACCCCCGTAATTTCAGCCGTAACGGACGCCCTCGTGTGAACATACCCTAAGAGTATATTCCAACAGGCAGGATATGTTGCAGATTTTTTGCAATGCGAAATCTGTACCGGAATATAAAAAAAATCTGCAGCAAATAGCATGTTTTTGCTGTCCATATTGATGCGGAAACACAATGTAGCAGCGGAAATCATTGCGGATTTTCAGCAGCGGTTTTACCTATGGATTTAGTGTGAAGCATTGATTGTAGCAAACTGGCTGTTGCGGACTTGATGCGTACTTGTGGCGGAATTTCTCCATTGGCTTCAATGGAGTTGCAAAATTCCGCAATGAAATCCGCAGATGTTTTGTGTGTTGCGTTGCGGATTGCTTTCGCGAACAGGATATTTCATCCTTCTGGCTGGACCTATGTGTTTCGAGGTCTATAGCCAGACTGAGATGGAATGTTTTAAAAGAGAGCAGGATGTGCTCTTCACCTGAACCCGCAACGACTAATCCGCAGCAATTTACTGCACATTTTAGACAAGTCTGCGGCATTGATACGGACAGTGTCTGCAGAAATCCTTAGGCCGGGTTCATACATAGAATAAATACTGCAGATTTTCTGTAGCGGATTTCATTGCGGAAAATCTTCAGCGTATTACAGTAGCAGCAGAGTGGATATCCACACACTGAGAAAAAAAACCGCAGAAAACACTTTCGTAAATTGACCTGCGGTGCAGTTTTTTTTAATCCACAGGATGTCAATTTATGCTGCGGAATTGCTGGTTTTCTGTTGACGGGTTTTCCCCATTGGAAAGTAAAACCCGCAACTAATCAGATGTTGCGATTTTTGGCAACTTTTCCGCCGCAAAAAAATTATATTTAGCTAGAACTCTCTGCAACCAGTCGGTTCTTCATGGATGACATTTCATCCATGTGACTGCTGCAGCGGTCACATGGATGAAATGTCACCCCAAGAGGCCAGGCTGCAGGATGTCAGAGGGACGCATTGCCATCGCTACGAGTAAGGCCGGGTTTACACGAGCGTGTGCGTTTTGCGCACGCAAAAAACGCTGTGTTTTGCATGCGCAAAAGGCACTTAACAGCTCCGTGTGTCATCACCATATGACGCGCAGCCGCCATCATTATGACACTCCGTTTGGATGTTTGTAAACAGAAAAGCACGTGGTGATTTTCTGTTTTCATTCATCGTTTGACAGCAGTTGCGTGAATCACGCTCGTCCCACGGAAGTGCTTCCGTGAGGCATGCGTGATTTTCACGCACCCACTGACTTCCATTTAACTTCGGATACACTGTGTGCTTTTACGCAGCATATCCACCCGGTGTGAACCCACTCTAATGCATCAGTATTTTGAAGCCAAAACCAGGACTGAATCCTAAACACAGAGGAAACAAATGAAAGATTTATACTACTTCTCTTCTATGTCCATTCCTGATTTGGGCTTTAAAATACTAATGCAAAATCCTGACCAAATCTGCAATGTGTGAATGAGGCCGAATAATTGCTCCGTTACTCTAGCAATATCTGTATAAAAGTCTGGAACTAATACTATATAGACTAAATAATGACACTGCCTCAGACTGCGCTAAGAAAAAGTGGACCAAATAAATACAAAAAAGGGTTACATTTGTCAAAATGAAGTGTAATATAACCCCCTCCTACACAATTGAACTAGATCAGGGGTCTCAAGCACGCGGCCCGCGGGCCGCATGTGGCCCCTGGGGCTGTCATCTGCGGCCCGCGGGACACAGAGCCGCTAGTATCGGCTCTGCTCCGAGACTCTGGAATTCCCTGACATCGCTGTCCACATATGAACAGCGATGTCTGGGGCTTCCCCAGAGCCGGAGTCCCGAGCAGAGCGCTGGTGTCGGCTCTGCTCCGGGACTCTGTGGAATTCCCTGACATCGCTGCCCATGTATGGACAGTGTGTCAGGGTCTTGCCCAGAGCGGAGCAGAGCGCTGGTGTCGGTTCTGCTCCTGGACTCTGTGGAATTCCCTGACATCGCTGTCCACATATGAACAGCGATGTCTGGGGCTTCCCAAGAGCCCGAGTCCCGAGCAGAGCGCTGGTGTCGGCTCTGCTCCGGGACTCTGTGGAATTCCCTGACATCGCTGTCCACATATGAACAGCGATGTCTGGGGCTTCCCCAGAGCCGGAGTCCCGGGCAGAGCGCTAGTACAGGCTCTGCTCTGGGACTCTGTGGAATTCCCTGACATCGCTGCCCATATGTGGACAGTGTGTCAGGGTCTTCCCCATAGCGGAGTCCCGGGCAGAGCGCTAGTATAGGCTCTGCTCCGGGACGCTGCGGAATTCCCTGACATATCTGCCCATATATGGACAGTGTGTCAGGGTCTTCCCCAGAGCGGAGTCCCGGGCAGAGCGCTAGTATCAGCTCTGCTCCGGGACTCTGTGGAATTCCCTGACATCGCTGCCCATATATGGACAGTGTGTCAGGGAATTCCCCAGAGCAGAGTCCCGGGCAGAGCGCTATTATCGGCTCTGCTCCGGGACTCTATGGAATTCCCTGACATCGCTGTCCACATATGAACAGCGATGTCTGGGGCTTCCCCAGAGGCGGAGTCCTGAGCAGAGCGCTGGTGTCGGCTCTGCTCCGGGACTCTGTGGAATTCCCTGACATCGCTGCCCATATATGGACAGTGTGTCAGGGTCTTGCCCAGAGCGGAGCAGAGCGCTGGTGTCGGCTCTGCTCCTGGACTCTGTGGAATTCCCTGACATCGCTGTCCACATATGAACAGCGATGTCTGGGTCTTCCCCATAGCGGAGTCCCGGGCAGAGCGCTAGTATAGGCTCTGCTCCGGGACGCTGCGGAATTCCCTGACATATCTGCCCATATATGGACAGTGTGTCAGGGTCTTCCCCAGAGCGGAGTCCCGGGCAGAGCGCTAGTACAGGCTCTGCTCTGGGACTCTGTGGAATTCCCTGACATCGCTGCCCATATGTGGACAGTGTGTCAGGGTCTTCCCCATAGCAGAGTCCCGGGCAGAGCGCTAGTATAGGCTCTGCTCCGGGACGCTGCGGAATTCCCTGACATCGCTGCCCATATATGGACAGTGTGTCAGGGTCTTACCCAGAGCAGAGTCCCGGGCAGAGCGCTATTATCGGCTCTGCTCCGGGACTCTGGGGAAGCCTCTGACATCGCTGTCCATACATCGACAATGATGTCAGGGGCTTCCCCAGAGCAGGAGTCCCAGTGATGTCAGCAGCACAGCTGGAGTCCCAGGAAGAGCCTACTAGCGCTCTGCCTGGGACTCCAGCTCTGGGCAAGCCCCTGACATCACTGGGGCAGCCTCTACAGAGGGCACTGGGGCAGCCTCTACAGAGGGCACTGGGGCAGCCTCTACAGAGGGCACTGTGGCCTTATCTACAGAGGGCACTGTGGCCTTATCTACAGAGGGCACTGTGGCCTTATCTACAGAGGGCACTGTGGCCTTATCTACAGAGGGCACTGTGGCCTTATCTACAGAGGGCACTGTGGCCTTATCTACAGAGGGCGCTGTGGCCTTATCTACAGAGGGCACTGTGGCCTTATCTACAGAGGGCACTGTGGCCTTATCTACAGAGGGCACTGTGGCCTTATCTACAGAGGGCACTGTGGCCTTATCTACAGAGGGCACTGTGGCCTTATCTAGGGGTGTGTTGCATTATCCACAGAGGGCACTGCGGCAGCATCCACAGAGGGCACTGCGGCAGCATCCACAGAGGGCACTGCGGCAGCATCCACAGAGGGCACTGCGGCAGCATCCACAGAGGGCACTGCGTTAGCATCCACAGAGGGCACTGCGGCAGCATCCACAGAGGGCACTGCGGCACTATCTAAAAAGGGGCTGCCCAATCTTGACATGTGTGCTAACTGAGCCGCCGGACTGCATTTAGCGACACTTAAACTGGAAAGCTGGATTGTTGAAATAAGCACTTGGAGAAATATTTCACATTTTAAACCTAGCGGTATTATTATAGTAATGTAGTGTTATAGTAGTTCAAATAACTAATTGATTAACAATAATTTTGTATTGTATCAAATTTGAAAGTAATGCGGCCCGTCAACTTCCCATTTTTTGTATATGCGGCCCACTTACCCGGCCGAGTTTGAGACCCCTGAACTAGATGGTGCAGAAGTTTGATCTTTTCCATTCATACTGCGCACACACGGTCTATATAAATCACCTGTCAGCCGGGATGGTTAATACTTCCCGCTACTAATTCATTTATATCCTTACAACTTTTACAGTCCCTCCTTGGTTCCCCCAGGCTGTCTGGCATGGCGAGACGTGAACGGAAAATCACTTGCTAAATTACCTTTTTCTAATTCCATTGCATTTGTTCTTTGGGCATTTAACATTTACTTAGCGTTTTCTCCTTTATAAACAGAGGATAGAATATTGTCTATACTGCACTCCAGTACGCTCCTAAACATCAAATGCACACACACAATGCTACATGTAGTAGAATTGATATAATACCTAGTATTAAATATCTGCTGCTAGTCGCAGAAAAACGCTAGAAATGTCTTCCTCCATACTATAATCTACCCTTACATAGCAGAAAACAGAATAGTGTTGATTTCTTTGCGTAATTATTCCTTATAAGCATATTTACCATGGCCATGTGATAGCAAGGTGACTACCATTTCTGTGCTTTAGGCGAAATTCACACGAACGTGTGCGTTTTGCGCACGCAAAAAATGCAGCGTTTTTTGCACGTTGCAGTTCCGTGTGTCATCAGTGTTGGCTGCGTGATTTTCGCGCATAGGCCATCCTTATGACACACGGTTTTGAAGTTTAGAAAAAGAATTGAAGGAGGTGGATTTATGTTTCCCTTCATTCCTTGATCTACTGTTGCGCGAATCACGCGCAGCACACGGATGTGCGTCCGTGTGCTGCGCGTGATTTTAACGCACCCATTGACTTCAAAGGGTGCGTGATGCGCGAAAAACGCTCAAGTATAGGACATGTCGTGAGTTTCACACTGCGTGAAAAACACGGAATGTCTGAATGTCCCCATTGCCTTACATACGGACGTGAACTACGCTCGTGTGAATAAGGCCTTACGGTTAGTATAATGTTGTGGTCACCTTCCTAGGGGGGGCAGTATATATTTTACTTAAAGGGAACTTGTTCGCGACTTTATGCTGCCTTCTCTGAGTAAAGAATAACGTAGTGACAGAGACGCTGATTTCAGAGGTCTGTCACTTATCGGTGAATGTGCTGTGATATTTCAAAAAGTACAGTTTAATCGCTGCAGCGTGATGCGGGAGCTGTGAGGAAGGAGTCTGGCGTAGTCATGATATGCACGCTTCCCCGCCTCCCAGCCGCTGATTGACAGCTTTCTCCCTATTCCTGTGCATAGCATTCCGCCACTGGAGGGCAGGGGTAGCAGCTGCTCATGAATATGCCAGACTGCTTTCTCACAGCCCAATGCGAGTGCTGCAATGATTAAACTGTAAGGTCTCAATAATTACAACACATGCTCAGATAGGGCAGCGCAAAGTTGCTGACAGGTCCCCTTTAAATGCTATGTACACATTTGAAAACAATATTTTGTTTTTTTAAATAAAACAGTGTGTTTGGTGAAACTTTGAAATTACTTTTTATTAAAAATATTTTTTTATTTTTTCAGATACAGCTGCTTTGTATCCTGGATACACAGCAGCTGTACCGTGCGCTGCAACCTGTATCTGTAAGGTCAGCGGCACTGACGGGTTCAGTGTTGGTGGGTCCTGCGTGATCTCTGACACGCAGGATCGAGCTGTTCATAACTTAGATGTGATCGATAACAGGTGGATCCTGCGTGACCCGCTGTCACTGAATCTGTCCGTCCCGTTGCCCTGACGGATTCAGGTCTTAGCGCAAGATACAGAAGTAGCGAGGATAGAAAGCAATTGTAGTTTACTGTATCTGAAAAAGTTATTTTTTAATAAAATGTAATTACAAAGTTTCACCAAACACACAGTTTTATTTAAAAAATAAAAATATTAAAAAAAATATATATATCACTTTATGTACACAAAGATGGTACCATTTCTATGTCTCTCCCTGTGTGGTGGATCATGCTGCAGTTTCTCTTAACACCTTAATGACTAAGCCTGTTTGGGTTTCATACAGTCACATCAATGAAAAAATGAAAAAGTTATGGCTCCTGAAATGAGGAGAGGCAAAAACAAAAAAATTCAGTGCATCATTAAAGAGGCTCTGTCACCAGATTTTGCAGCCCCTATCTGCTATTGCAACAGATAGGCGCTGCAATGTAGATTACAGTAACGTTTTTATTTTTAAAAAACGAGCATTTTTGGCCAAGTTATGACCATTTTTGTATTTATGCAAATGAGGCTTGCAAAAGTACAACTGGGCGTGTTGAAAAGTAAAAGTCCAACTGGGCGTGTATTATGTGTGTTACATCTGGGCGTTTTTACTTCTTTTACTAGCTGGGCTTTCTGACGAGAAGTATCATCCACTTCTCTTCAGAACGCCCAGCTTCTGGCAGATCACACTGTGACGTCACTTCCCCAGGTCCTGCATCGTGTCAGACGAGCGAGGACACATCGGCACCAGAGGCTACAGTTGATTCTGCAGCAGCATCAGCGTTTGCAGGTAAGTAGCTACATCGACTAACCTGCAAACTCCGATGCTGCTGCAGAATCATCTGTAGCCTCTGGTGCCGATGTGTCCTCGCTCGTCTGACACGATGCAGGACCTGTGAGTGACGTCACAGCGTGATCTCTCGAGAACACGCTCTGTGTCTGCACTGCCAGAAGCTGGGCGTTGTGTAGAGAAGTGGATGATACTTCTCGTCAGAACGCCCAGCTAGTAAAAGAAGTAAAAACGCCCCGATGTACGCACATAATACACGCCCAGTTGGACTTTTACTTTTCAACACGCCCAGTTGTACTTTTGCAAGCCTCATTTGCATAAATACAAAAATGGTCATATCTTGGCCAAAAATGCTCGTTTTTTAAAAATAAAAACGTTACTGTAATCTACATTGCAGCGCCTATCTGCTGCAATAGGAGATAGGGGTTGCAAAATCTGGTGACAGAGCCTCTTTAAATGGGTTGTCTGGTTTCAGTAAATTAACTGTATCTAATATATATTTTGGAAAGTTTGTTTGAAGCCCGATTTTTCATTGGTTTAAAAGCAGTCCATTTGATAGCTGCAGCCTGTGATTGGCTGCAGCGGTCACATGGGATGAAACGTCATCCTGGGAGGCCGGACTGGAGGAAGAAGCAGGAGTTCTGGGTAAGTTAACTTTTAAGGGCAAAGCCCCACGTGGCGGAATTGCTCTGGAATTCTGCTGCGGATACTCCGCAGCGTTAATCCGCAGCGGACCCGTTTCTCCATTGCCTTCCACTTCTTTTTAGTAGGCTTCGTTTAGACGAGGCGGAAAATTCCACTGCGGAGCATAGGCTGCGGTGCGGAATTTGGTGTCCGCAGCATACAATGGATGTTGCGGACCTGTGGCGGACTGGTTGCGGACTCATTGCGGAAGTTCTCCATTGACTTCAATGGAGATTCTAAGTTCCGCAATGAAGTCCGCAGATGTCATGTACATGTTATGTGTGCTGCGGATGCGTATTGGTTTTTTAACATGACATTTCTTCATTCTGGCTGGACCTATGTGTATTTCTAGGTCTACAGCCAGACTGAGGAAGTCAATGGGGCTCCCGTAATTACGGGTAACTACGTGTGTGCACCCGTAATTATGGGAGCGTTGCTAGGCGACGTCAGTAAATAGTCACTGTCCAGGGTGCTGAAAGAGTTAAGCGATCGGCAGTAACTGTTTCAGCACCCTGGACAGTGACTACCGATCACAATATACATCAACCTGTAAAAAAAATAGAAGTTCATACTTACCGAGAACTCCCTGCTTCTGTCTCCAGTCCGGTTTCCCAGGATGACGTTTCGGTCTAAGTGACGGCTGCAGCCAATCACAGGCTGCAGCGGTCACATGGACTGCCGCGTCATCCAGGGAGGTCGGGCTGGATGCCGAAAGAGGGACGCGTCACCAAGACAACGGCCGGTAAGTATGAAATTCGTTTACTTTCACTAGGGAAAGGGCTGTCCCTTCTCTCTATCCTGCACTGATAGAGAGAAGGGAAGTACTTTCACCACAATACGCAACGGCCAGTCCGCATCAATTTACTGCACATTTTGGGCAGATCCGCCACAGAATCTGCAACGCAGATTCTGTGCGGCATTGATGCGGACAGTTGCGGAAGAAATACGCCACGTGGGGCCATGCCCTAATACTTTTAACTCCAGCGGTAGTCACTTTCCCGGGTGCTGAAAGAGTTACTGTCGATCAGTTAACTCTTTCAGCACCCTGGAAAGTGACTATCCCTGACGTTTTATATTTTACTATAGACTAAGGCTGGGTTCACACGACCTATTTTCAGGCGTAAACGAGGCATATTATGCCTCGATTTACACCTGAAAATACGGCTCCAATACGTCGGCAAACATCTGCCCATTCATTTGAATGGGTTTGCCGACGTACTGTGCCGACGACCTGTCATTTACGCGTCGTCGTTTGACAGCTGTCAAATGACTACGCGTAAAATGACTGCCTCATCAAGGAAGTGCAGGACACTTCTTTGAAACGTAATTTGAGCCGTTCTTCATTGAATTCAATGAAGAACAGCTCAAATGTTCGTCCGTCAAAGACGCCTTGCATAATGCGAGGAGGAGCTTTTACGTCTGAAACGACGCAGCTGTTTTCTCCTGAAAACAATCTGTAATTTCAGACGTAAAAGCCTCTCATTGTGTGCACATACCCTTAAATGTAACTGGTCGAATTGAAAAATGTGTAAAAAAATGCTATGCCAGACGTATGCAACACAGAACCAGAACGAAAACAAAGAACGCAGTGTGAACTTAGCTTAACATCTATGGGTAAATAATATATTCAGCAAGGTCCTGTCTCAATTTCCTGACTTTTACTAAACACCAATCAGTCTGTTCTGGATGTCAGTCCTTTTTAAGGGCTTGTCCACACATAGCCGAATTGCTGCGTTTTTCCCATCCGGAATTGCAGTAGCAGCAAAGAGGGTGAGATTTAACAAATCTCATCCACATGTTGCGTAAAAATTTAGACCAGAATTGGGCCTGTGGTGCATATTATTCGGACCGCAGCAAGTAAATTCCTGCTGCGGAAAGTGGACTGAATTGTTTCGTTTTTAAGAGGAGATTTCACCATCTCCCAAGATTGAGAAAAACGCAGCAAAATCGGCACCATTTTCTGCAGTAAAAATACACAAGAAATGGTGCGGTTTTCTCACAGCGGAAAGTCTGCTACTTTCAACGGAATTGCTGCAGAAATTTTGATGTGCCGCTAATCCACATTTGTAAATTTGCCGGCTTTTCCGCATGGAATCCGCGTCAAAGAGTGACATGTCACTTACTGATTTAGATTTAAATCCGGGTGGGAAATTTTCCGCCATGTCTGAACAGAGCTGCAGATTTCCCATTGATTTCGATAAGGAATTTGTGTCAAATCCAAAATGTGTAAATGGGGCCTAACAGGTCCACCACACTTCCGGCAGGATAAGGCTGGGTTCACACAGTTTTTTGCAGGCAGAAAATCTGCCTCAAAATTCAGCTTTCTCTGCCTCCCATTGATGTCAATGGGAGGTCAGAGACGTAAACTCCAGAAGATAGGGCATGTCCCTTCTTTTTCCCATGGGCCGTTTTTTCCGCTCGCGGGAAAAAAACGCCTCCGCCTCCCGTTTTCGGCCGCATTTTCGGCGCGTTTTCCAACATTTTTCAAAAAACTGTGTGAACTGACCCTAAGTAGCTCAAGAGCATATATATATATATATTTATATATATATATATATATATATATATATTGCCCCTGCATGCTGAGCTCACTGTTCATTGTTAGTATTCCCTTCACCATAATCCATTTATCTCCTCCCAAAGCTCTTCTGGCAGACATGATATTCATCTCAACATGTAATAGCTTGGATCCAGGCCTAGTGTAAATGATGTAATTGGAGGAAGGATTTAGCATTATTGATGCTGTCCATAGAAATAGTTGTTTTTTTTATTGTTAAACGATGATCAAAATATTCTTTTAATTATTCAATGTCCGTTAGAAGATATACAATCAATTACTCCACAAAGATTTTTTTTACTGCTAGGATCTCACCAATTTTACCCACTTTCAAAACATTACAAAATAAGCACCTGATTGATCCGCATGTAAAGTTAGGGCATGTTCACACGATTAGCAAAATACGTCTGAAAATACGGGGCTGTTTTCAAGTGAAAACATGTCCTGATTTGCAGACATTTTTTGAGCAACTCGCATTTTTCGCGGCGTTTTTTACGGCCGTTTTTGGAGCTGTTTTCAATAGAGTCTATGAGAAAATGGCTCCAAAAACGTCCCAAGAAGTGTCTTTTGACGAGCCGTCATTTTACGCGCCGTATTTTGACAGCGACGCGTAAAATGACAGCTCGTCTGCACAGAACATCGAAAGACCCATTGCAAGCAATGGGCAGATGTTTGCCGACGTATTGGAGCCGTCTTTTCAGGCGTAATTCGAGGCGTAAAACGCCTCCATTACGTCTGAAAAGAGGTCGTGTGAACATACCCTTATAGTCACGTATCACAATTCAATGATAACAATCATCCTCAGAGAGAGAAAATGCATTCATGTCAACATAGATTCACAGTTTCATGCTTGCCAAATTATCTATATGTCTAGAGCTAGGATATAGCTATACCTACTCGCCTCTAGTGGAATGCATAGGAACACACTGAAAAATAAAAGTATACAATTAAAGCCTCCTTCACACACAGAATTTTTCTTTCAATTTAAACTGCATCAAACACGCTTCTAAAAAAAGCT
Organism: Rhinoderma darwinii; assembly: GCF_050947455.1. Lineage (NCBI taxonomy): Eukaryota > Metazoa > Chordata > Amphibia > Anura > Rhinodermatidae > Rhinoderma > Rhinoderma darwinii. Next base: position 98,326,954 of record NC_134688.1, read on the forward strand.
AGTGTTATTAAAATGTTACAGCGGTTTTTAAAGCCTTTTTAGTGGTGTTTTTGGTCACGTTTTTGATTTGGTGTCATTTTGTATATGCTTTTTTGCTACCATTTTTGAAGTCCAAGGCCGGGTTCCCACGGGTTGGATACACTGCGTAAAACTACGCAGCGTATCCGACCTGGAACCAACAGTACATTTAGTCTGAAAAACCGTACCACATTGTGGTGCAGTGTTTCGGGCAGAATTTCCTCTGCGGAAAGCAGCAGTTGAAAAAAAACAAAAAACGATCATACTTCCCCCGGCCGTTGTCATGGTGACGCGTCCCTCCTTTGACGTCCAGTCCGGCCTCCCTGGATGATGCTGCATGTGACAGATGCAACCTATGATTGGATGCAGAGGTCACATGGGTGAAACGTCATCCCAGGAGGCCGGACTGAAGGAAGAAGCAGAGCGTTCTGGGTAAGTATAAAGTTTATTTTTTTTCTGACTTGCAAATCGCAGCAGTACCACCGCATGGTCGCAACACTTGGCTATGTATTGCATTCCCATTGAATTCAATGGGGAAAACCCGCAACAGAAAAGCAATGAAAACGCAGCATAAATTGACATGCTGCGGACTAGGCAACAAGATAAGGAGATCCTTTCGTTACAAAACAGCAGTGAAAATAAAAAGGCCCAAATGTCAAATAATCACATTTCTGATAGTGAAAGTGAAACATTTAAAGGCAAGTTAAAGTGAATGTTCACAAATGCCAGAAGTCTAGCAAGCAAAATGGGGGAGCTGGAGGCCTTAATACTGGAAGAAGATATAGATATAGTTGGTGTTGCTGAAACATGGCTGAACTCTTCACATGACTGGGCTGTAAATCTACAGGGTTTTACACTGTTTCGGAAAGACAGGGCAAATAGGAAAGGTAGTGGTGTATGTCTGTATGTGAGAAGCGATATGAAGGTGAGTGTAAATGAGACATTACTGGGTGAAGACTGTGAGGAGGTTGAAACCTTGTGGGTGGAATTACAAAGGGAAGTAAACACTGAAAAAATTACTTTTGGTGTAATCTATAGACCCCCCAATATAACTGAAGAGATAGAAGGTCAAATATATAAACAAATGGAGCGGGCTGCACAGGCGGGTACTGTTGTGATAATGGGAGATTTTAATTATCAGGATATTAATTGGTGTCATGGTTCGGCTTCAACTGCAAAGGGGAGACATTTCCTCAACCTGTTGCAGGAAAATTTTATGTGCCAGTTTGTGGAAGACCCGACTAGAGGTGAAGCTCTGTTGGATCTGGTCATTTCTAATAATGCAGAGCTTGTTGGGAATGTCAATGTTCGTGAAAACCTTGGTAACAGTGATCATAATATAGTTATATTTTACCTATACTGTAAAAAACAAACGCAGGCTGGGAGGGCAAAAACATTTAATTTTAAGAAGGCCAATTTCCCCAGGATGAGGGCGGCAATTCAGGATATAGACTGGGAAGAACTAATGTCAAATAATGGGACAAATGATAAATGGGAGATTTTCAAATCTACTTTGGGTAATTATAGTGCAAAATGTATTCCTACAGGTAACAAGTATAAACGACTAAAATGAAACCCCACATGGCTTACACCTTCTGTGAAAGGGGCAATACATGACAAAAAAAGGGCATTTAAAAAATACAAATCTGAGGGTACATCTGCAGCCTTTGTAAAATATAAAGAGCTTAATAAAATCTGTAAAAATGTAATAAAATCAGCAAAAATACAAAATGAAAGGCAGGTGGCCAAGGATAGTAAAACAAATCCTAAAAAATTCTTCAAGCATATAAATGCAAAAAAGCCCAGGTCTGAACATGTAGGACCCTTAGATAGTGGTAATGGGGAGTTGGTCACAGGGGATCAAGAGAAGGCAGAGTTACTAAATGGGTTCTTCCGCTCTGTATATACAACAGAAGAAAGAGCAGCTGATGTAGCCGCTGCCGGTGCTGTTAATATATCAGTTGATATACTGAATTGGATGAATGTAGATATGGTCCAAGCTAAATTAAATAAAATAAATGTACACAAGGCCCCGGGACCAGATGGGTTACACCCTAGAGTTCTTAAAGAGCTTAGTTCAGTTATTTCTGTCCCCCTCTTCATAATATTTAGAGAGTCTCTCATGAGTGGTATAGTGCCAAGGGACTGGCGCAGGGCAAATGTGGTGCCTATTTTCAAAAAGGGCTCTAGGTCTTCGGCGGGTAATTATAGACCAGTAAGCTTAACATCAATTGTGGGGAAAATGTTTGAGGGGCTATTGAGGGACTATATACAGAATTATGTGACAATAAATAGTATTATAAGTGACAGCCAGCATGGTTTTACAAAGGACAGAAGCTGTCAAACCAACCTGATTTGTTTTTATGAAGAGGTAAGCAGAAGCCTAGACAGAGGGGCCGCTGTGGATATAGTGTTTTTGGACTTTGCAAAGGCATTTGACACTGTCCCTCTTAGACATCTAATGGGTAAATTAAGGACTATAGGTTTAGAAAGTATAGTTTGTAATTGGATTGAGAATTGGCTCAAGGACCGTATCCAGAGAGTTGTGGTCAATGATTCCTACTCTGAATGGTCCCCAGTTATAAGTGGTGTACCCCAGGGTTCAGTGCTGGGACCACTATTATTCAACTTATTTATTAATGATATAGAGGATGGGATTAATAGCACTATTTCTATTTTTGCAGATGACACCAAGCTATGCAATATAGTTCAGACTATGGAAGATGTTTGTGAATTGCAGGCAGATTTAAACAAACTAAGTGTTTGGGCGTCCACTTGGCAAATGAAGTTTAATGTAGATAAATGTAAAGTTATGCATCTGGGTACGAAAAACCTGCAAGCATCATATGTCCTAGGGGGAGCTACACTGGGGGAGTCAATTGTTGAGAAGGATCTGGGTGTACTTGTAAATCATAAACTAAATTTCAGCATGCAGTGTCAATCAGCTGCTTCAAAGGCCAGCAAAATATTGTCGTGTATAAAAAGAGGCATGGACTCGCGGGACAGGGATGTAATATTACCACTAGTGAGGCCTCATCTAGAATATGCAGTCCAGTTCTGGGCTCCAGTTCATAGAAAGGATGCCCTGGAGTTGGAAAAAATACAAAGAAGAGCAACGAAGCTAATAAGGGGCATGGAGAATCTAAGTTATGAGGAAAGATTAAAAGAACTAAACCTATTTAGCCTTGAGAAAAGACGACTAAGGGGGGACATGATTAACTTATATAAATATATGAATGGCGCATACAAAAAATATGGTGAAATCCTGTTCCATGTAAAACCCCCTCAAAAAACAAGGGGGCACTCCCTCCGTCTGGAGAAAAAAAGGTTCAACCTGCAGAGGCGACAAGCCTTCTTTACTGTGAGAACTGTGAATCTATGGAATAGCCTACCGCAGGAGTTGGTCGCAGCAGGGACAGTAGATGGCTTTAAAAAAGGCTTAGATAATTTCCTAGAACAAAAAAATATTAACTGCGATGTGTAGAAATTTTTTACTTCCCCTTTCCCATCCCTTGGTTGAAGTTGATGGACATGTATCTTTTTTCAACCGTACTAACTATGTAACTATGTAACTATGTAACCACAGGTCAATTTATTAACGTTTTTGCTGTGTTGTATTTTTCGCAGCGAGGGCCTGATTTTCAAAATCTCATCCACTTTGCTGCTACTGTAAATGCTGCAGAATTTCCACACAGAATTCAATTGTGGAAATTCCGCAGTGTTTGCGCTAGGTGGGAGCCCGGCCTTATAGGGAAGCCTATTGAAAATTGCCTCAAAAACGCCACAAACCAAAACGCAGTTGTGTGTAGTGCATTTTATATTTTGCTCTACACTTTAATGTAACATCTGTCCGCGCTAAAACATCAGCAAAAAAACATGGCATGCGTCGTATACAGTTTTTCTTCGTTTTTTTTTACATGTTTGTTTAACATCTGGTGCCATACATCTCGGAATACTGTATGTCGGGTTTAGAGATAAGTTAAGGCAGGACACATCTGTATCTTAAGAGTTGTTAAAGCACCGCATCCCTGCTTCCTTTCACACAGCCATAGAGTTAAATGATAAAATTCTGTTTGCCTGCAGCCATGGGCGTAACTTTACCAGCTGCTATGGGGCCCATGGGTTAAGGAGGCCCATTCAGGAGCAAGAACATTGCTGCTTTTTGTGGGGAATAGCAAGTTGACAGCTTTCTGCTATCTAGAACTATGTGGGTTCTCGGACATATGGGGCTATTATCCTTATTATAGCTGCAATTCTTATGCTGCTGTTTCATTTTCGTGTCACTAGGTGGTGGTGGAGGCCCGTCTCATTTTGCTATGTGGCCCCTATGAATTCTAGTTACACCCTTCCTCCAGCTACCACTAGATAGAGCGTAGGAGCTTACTGAAGATTTATCATTGAGTTCAGTAGATGTTGTATAGATTTGTCTGCAGTGAGCATCCCCTAGTGGTGGCTGCAGGCAGAAATCCCCTGGTTAATCCTAACGCAATCTACATATATTATTCATGTGCAAAACAATAGGTGCACTTTAGTATAACTAGCAGTCCTTTGGAAAAACAGATACGTTAATGTACTAAACGACAAGCTTCGCTCTGCTGCAATGACTGCTATTATTCTGTATATACATACCCTAAAGCCATTGTCAAGCCTGGAACAGATAAAAACATAACACAGAATAAACAAAGGCCTCTTGCACACATTTTTTAATCCGGCATCTGATAATCCAGAACTTCTGATAACCCGACACTTATTTCCAGCAAAGAATTGCAATATAATATGTAATTTCACAAGACCACAATCAGAAGAATGAGCATGGATTACAAATTAGGAACTTCCTCTGATTACAAAAAATAAAATTATAGTAGCATATTTAGCATTAAAACTAGTTTAGGCTTTCTTGCTGAAGGTTATGAATTTTATATACTTTGCTCTGATCAACCAATAATCCAGACTATCTGATAATCTGGCACCTAACAGGTCCCATTCATACCAGATTTAGGCCAGGGCTAGACCTAGACTTTTTTGTAGCGCTACTGATTTTAACTCTTGAGTGATAGCTGCAGTCCACAAGATTGCATGCAACTCAATGTATTCATTTAGACTGCTGCTGCAACTCAATAGTCCACAGGATAGGTGACAATTATCTGATCCCTGGGGGCCCCTCCAGAGATTTTTAGAACGGGGTCCCGAACTTTGAATGGAGCGGTGGACGAGCATTCGCGCTGCCACTCCATTCAAAGTCTATGAGAATGATGGAAACAGTCGAGTACAGGGCTCGGCTGTTTCCATCAGTACCATAGACATAGTACCATTTTAGCTCCTCCTCACTTTGGGGGGGGGTGCAGTGAGTAGAAACGGGGGTTTGGGACAGAGGACGTGATGTCATCAGCGTAGAGATGGTACTCAAAGCCAAATCTGCTTTTCAGTAGGTCGTGACCAGGAGCTGCTCAGCCGCTGATGCATAGAGAGATTCTGTTCCTGTACAGTTAAGGTCTGACGGAACTGCTTGTATTCCCTGACTGCACACAGAGCTGTTCACATGGGTACAGCAGAGACATGACAATGGGAAATAGTGGGAAAACAAAACTGGAAAATCTAATTATTTCGGAAGGGAGGGCGCACCTTCATTTTTGTGTTTGCCGCTCCTTTAAATACCAAATGATGATTTTAATTTTAATTTAACCTAGTGTCATGCTGATAACTTAGGCCACTTGTGCACGGACATGGACGAGATACTTATAAAAAAAAAATATATAAGCGTGCAAGAAACTGCCTTATTGACGTCTGACATCTACCACAGTATAGTCCAGGCAGAACTATCAGGACAAGCCAGAGGGAAGGTAGAGTAGAGCTGCATATATTGCGCAGCATTAATAGCAAGGGTAGGCAAAATGTGAGAGAGGATTCAGCCGTTCCCTCCAGTGCTGGATCTGGGAGCATCGGTCCCCTATTTATGAAGAAGGACTGAGCTCATTAAAGTGGTGAAATCTCTGTGCATGTTTCCCTGGTTGCCTCAGCCCTCATCCCCTAGTAACAGTGCTCGCACAAAATGCAATTCAGCCATTCAGCACTATCCATCCAGCCTGTGACCAATCTGCACTGATCCAATTCTACTTCTAGGTCAAATGACAGCTTCTCACACAGATACTCATTATTTAACCCGGTTTTATGCCATATCTATTAAAACCCAATGCAATATTTTTATAACATGAATCTAAATGTCACTGCAGTAAAGGATTCCTTAAAAAACAGGATTAGTAGTATAGGCTCCTATGTTGCGCATATAAACAGCTAGGGAAGAATTCACCATCTAAAAAGCAAAGAAGTAAATAAAATGATATAACGTTGTTCCTCCGTCACTGCAGCCACATTCAATAATGCATTCAGGGATCGGATAAAAAAATGGAACTTCCTACTATAAATGTATTATTATGCTCCATGTGGCTCCAAGAGTTCTTATAATAACATGCAAAATGTCTACAGTGTATCTAAGAATCTATTATCAGTACAGTAATAATACAACCGTTGTCTGCTGACAGGTCAAGACAGAGTATTGAAAATCACTGCAGTCCTACAAGTTCTTACACTATTTCTTTGCTCCCACAGCTAAAGGGAGCATTTTGACAACATTATACTAGGCAATTACTATTTGTGTCATTTCCATAATATTCTTTAAAGCCATGCTCTATCCAAACTGAATTCATTAGGGCAGATTTACTAGCATAAAATTTAGGCCAGGCAGTGTGAAGATGCAACAAATTGATCACAGGGGTGAATGCTGTAGGATAAATTTGTTGAATCTAGCTAGATATGCTAGAAACGTTTAATTTTTTATAACGCTTCTTGGCTTAGTTGTTTTTATTTGCCAGATTTTAAGCCATGCCCCTTTCCCACAAAGCCACACACCCTGTTCCAGACATTTAAGGTGCAAATACCTAGTCTTAAATTAGTCTAAAATGAAAAGCCCCAAATTCCGTGAAGGTTTCAGTTGTTTTGTCAAAACCAATAGCGTAGTCAACTGCGCTATTGATTCAGTCAAAAAAACGGAAACCTTTAAGGAACGGAGACAAATGGAAACCATTAGCAACAGAAGCATTACCATTGAAATCAATGGTAATGAAAACGGAAGCTATGGTTTCCGATTGCCTTTCCGTTGACGGGTTTCTTCAACGGAAAGGTCTGACCGAACCCATCAACTGAAACTGAACGATGATGTGAACAGGCCCTTAAGGAAATTAATAAAATACAAGGAGAACTATTTGCATTACTATTTCTAGCATGGAGCAGCACCTCATGACTTCAGATGGTGTATGGACTTGACCTGTGGACTTCTTATGGATATGGTACGTGATTTATTTGTAAATAAAATTTTAAAAATGTATAGATAATAGATATGAAATATAGATAGATGGTTGGGCGAATAAACAGACGTACTATGTGTCTAATAGAATACGGGGTGCCAATGGCATTGCCACTAAGCACATTTTCCATGTCCTCACATTCCAAGCTGATGTAAGCACTCTCAGGCGTGCTCACTATGTATGAGGGCACACTGGCTGTACTGTGGATGGAGGCACTCTTAAAGCAACGGTGTATGGGGGCACTTTGGCTATACTGTGCATGGGGGCACTCTGAAAGCCACTGTGTATGGGGTAATCTGGCTATACTGTGTATAGGGGCAGGTTGGCTATACTGTGTATGGGGGCAAACTGGAAAGCAATGAAGTGGGTATTCTATGGCTGTACAATTAACTGGGGTACTCTGGTTGCACTGTGTATGTGGCCACTATCTGGCAGAACTTGTTTATAGGGATCCTGGCAGGCACATTTACGGGGGACCTCAAAGCTGAAATAATCCTCCATAAGGGTTGGATCCAGAGGGAGAAAAAAAGTAAACTACGATCAGAGAAGATGTCAACCGTGATCACTGGATTAAAATATTGTATATTGTGCGTTTTGATTGCACCTGATCAATACTGTAAGCTTTGTTTGGTTAGCACTGCGATAAGTCTGTGCATATCACCTGTATGACACTGGTTTTGGCCTTCAGTGGTATTTTTGACCACTGTATGGCGGTATTATTCAGTGATTGTATAGTGTTTTTATTCAGTAATTGTACGGAAATATTATTTGGTAGAATTATGCAGGTATTTTTCACTAAAAGCTGGGGCAAAGACCTGAAAACAAATTGCATGCAATATTAGTGCCACAGGTGTTTGAGATTCTAGCAACAACCATGGCTACAACTAAAACTGGTATTAAGTAATATTGAATGAAGCTGGAAATATTGTATTTACATGACATCCAGTACTGTTTTATCGGAACAACATCTGTAAATGCAGTTGTTGTTGTTGTTGTGGAACCGTTGCCCATGCATTCAGGGGCAAAGCCTGCAAAATTCCTGTCTACCCTCATGGCCGACGAGGCACTCCCTAATAAGATAGGCTGCACATGCCTATGACAGATAGACGTATAGCCTGATAGACAGAAAGTCAGATATCACCTCAAAATCTTACACTTGCCTATCATTGAATCAAATTTCATCAAATCAAATGTGTTCCATGTTAGAATTTCCTAGATGAAATACAGGATTTTGAACAGAAGAGAGACTCTCAATCACTCGTACCCTATAAATAACTCAGGGACATAATGGGAAAATGACAGGCCAAATAATAAGGTCTGTTTGGTGCATATGTGCTATTAAGTGATTGGCTAGTAATTTGATGAGCTTGGCTTTGGGAAATGAAAAAAACATTAACATAATGTTAAGATTCTTAATCAAGAGAGATGAGAGAATGGTAGCTTTCTTGCAGAGATCGGAGCTGAAACCATATGGTAGGTGGGAGTACAGCTCTTTTCCCTCTATGAAATAACAGATATAGCCCTTGAATCATAGTTATCTTTAGCTTAAAAAAACATAATGCTGAATATTTTATAGTATGTTTTAGCTTCACGCATGACTACACGATTAGCCAGGGAGAACCCCTTCAACTAGGGATACACCTGCCATAGAGGCGACCAAATAGTGTGTATAGAGCCCGTCAAGGGGAAGTGTGGCACTCAACCATGCTCCCCCAAATGCCAATTTCACTTTTTTTATAAATGCAGTATTGGTGAATTAAATTTAAGATTTACATTAAAGCCACATTACAAAATATATTAAATGGGTATAGTCTGATCACATACATTGGTGGCATATAGCTAGGATATTCCGCCATCTGATAGGCGGGTACTGACTGCTATGATCTCCGATGATCGCTAGAACAAAGGGGCAGTGCAGATTTGTCTTCTGTCGGCCCTGATCAGCTTTTTCTGGGTGGCTGCATGGACAGCCATCAATGTTAGATATTAAAAACAAGTATAAACGAATAATTGTATTGGTCCATAGTATAACTTCCAAAATACAAATCCTACTTTCTCTCGAATCTCAGCCATGTGTGTGGAATGTGCTGATAACAAGGAATATACAATACTACTTTCTTATTTTTTAGGTCAGGCAGAAAGCTTAGTGAAAATAGCTTTAACCATTAGGACTTACAATTGTGTATATTAGAGGGGGCAGATCTGGGGGATCAGACTTACATTACTTAATACTTCCAGTTAGGGCTGGGCGATTTTGCCAAAAAATAAAATCTAGATTTTTTTCAACACTTTTCAACACTTTTTTTCAACAGCAATTTTTGATTAGAATCTAGATTTTTATTTTTATTTTTTCTGTTTATTTACCAGTAATACCAAGAGATAATTTAATATTATCATAAATACAATTGGAAAAAATTTATATTGAATTGATTATAACTTCTGTGTTCCCCGGCAGGAAACAGGTTAACAGAATCTATAATCAATGATGCACTGCGTGCACTAAAATCCCTCTCTACCCGTCACCACCTCAGCCGGTCTCAGACATTGCCGGATTCACATGACCGTGATTGGACCGTAAAAAATCTTCTGTGTGTCAGCCGGATTTTGCGGCCCGATCACGGTATATGTGAACGGGACACCTGGCATCAGTCATTTAGGCTACAATCACACGTCAGTGGAAAAAAAATGGCCATTAAAAACTGATCAATTGTCAGTTTTTCATGTCCATTTTGCATCAGTGTCTCCAAATTCTCATCCATTTCCAGTCCGTCTTTCATGGCTGTTAAAAAAGAAAAAAAAGATGGTTTTCATTTGTCAGGGTAGATAGTGCCCCAGTGCCCACATATAGTGACATAGTGCCCACATATAGTAACATAGTGCCACAGTGCCCACATATAGTGACATTGCCCACATATAGTGCCACGGTCCCCATATAGTGACATAGTGCCACAGTGCCCACATATAGTGACAGTGCCACAGTGCCCACATATAGTGCCACGGTCCCCATATAGTGACATAGTGACCACATATAGAGACAATGCCCACGTTGTGACAGTGCCCACATAGTGCCATCCCCAATATAGTGCCACAGTGCCCATGTAGACAGCACCCCCACCCCCATGTAGATCGTACCCCACCTTGTAGATAGCAGCAGCACCCCCACATGTAGATCTCACCCCTACATGTGGATCGCACCCAAACCCCTTGTAAATCACAGCACCACCCCCTCCCTTGTAGATCGCATGCCCCTTCCTTGTAGATCGCGCTGCTGTAGCTGCCACTAGGAGCTGAATCCCCGGCCAGAGGTTGCCGACGCTTTGGCCGGGGATTCAGCTCCTAGTGGGAGCTACATCGGCGCAATCTATAAGGGGGGGGGGTTGTGGTGCAATCTACATGGTACAAGGGGGGTACGATCTACAGCAGGGTGGTATCTACAGGGCAGTGTGGCTATGTACTAGGAGTCCCTGCTTTGCCACGGAACTACTGTTCCGTACTGTATCATTTTGTTCACTAAAGAATAGCGGTTCCATGGGGAAGCAGGGACCGAACGGGGCGGACCAGGAAGTGACGAGGCAGTTGGGCGGATCTTCTTTCTGATCAAGGGCGTGACGGCGCCACTAAAGAATAGATTCTACGATTCTGTTAAAACACAGAATCGTGAGAGTCCTTGAGCGTGAATCAAATTAATTTGATCGCTCAGCCCTACTTCCAGTGCTATACTATGAGTGCATTTGCACATGCATTTTTTTAGTGACACCATTTAAGCCGGGGACAGGACAAGTTCTCCGGGTGATATCACATCCGATTGGTAGTAGATTCAAATTTCAAGGCAGAGAGGTTTTTTTTTTCATTCAGAAATTGCGCCCCAGCACCCCCTTCAATAGCATCCTAGAAGGCTGCCTACTCCACCGTCCCCTCGTCCCAACCCTGATTTTAAGTTAAACAGTAAAGTGCCATATGGACCTGTAATGATAGTGTATTCTGGTATAGGTATGTCTATAAAAGTCCCACACACTGTATTCAGGTATAGGTACATCTATGAATGACCCACACACTGTATTCAGGTATAGCTACGTCTATAAAAGTCCCACACAGTGTATTCAGGTATAGGTACGTCTATAAATGTCCCACACAGTGTATTCAGGTATAGGTACGTCTAAAAAAGTCCCACACAGTGTATTCAGGTATAGGTACGTCTTTAAAAGTCCCACACAGTGTATTCAGTTATAGGTATGTCTATAAAAGTCCCACACAGTGTATTCAGTTATAGGTATGTCTATAAAAGTCCCACACAGTGTATTCTGGCACCACACGCCACTCCCCTCAAGACTAGTGGGAGTGGCTATTATTATTTAATGCACCTGTTGACTCTCCTTCATCAGCGTTTCTGACCTGTCTGTGTCCTTTTGTAAGTATGGCCTTTTTTTGTGGTTTTGTGTATATATGTCCCCTTGTTTTTATCTGTATTCTGGTATAGGTACGTCTATAAAAGTCCCACACAGTGTATTCAGGTATAGGCACATCTATAAAAGTCCCACACAGTGTATTCAGGAATAGGTACGTCTATAAAAGTCCCACACAGTGTATTCAGGTATAGGTACGTCTATAAATGTCCCACACAGTGTATTCAGGTATAGGTACGTCTATGAATGTCCCACACAGTGTATTCAGGTATAGGTACGTCTATAAAAGTCCCACACAGTGTATTCAGGTAAAGGGACATCTATAAAAGTCCCACACAGCGTATTCAGGTATAGGTACGTCTATAAATGTCCCACACAGCGTATTCAGGTATAGGTACGTCTATAAAAGTCCCACACAGCGTATTCAGGTATAGGTACGTCTATAAAAGTCCCACACAGCGTATTCAGGTATAGGTACGTCTATAAATGTCCCACACAGCGTATTCAGGTATAGGTACGTCTATGAATGTCCCACACAGTGTATTCAGGTATAGGTAACAACTATGAATGTCCCACACAGTGTATTCAGGTATAGGTATGTCTATGAATGTCCCACACAGTGTATTCAGGTATAGGTACGTCTATAAAAGTCCCACACAGTGTATTCAGGTATAGGTACATCTATAAAAGTCCCACACAGCGTATTCAGGTATAGGCACAGCTATAAATGTCCCACACAGCGTATTCAGGTATAGGTACATCTATAAAAGTCCCACACAGTGTATTCAGGTATAGGTACATCTATAAAAGTCCCACACAGTGTATTCAGGTATAGGTACGTCTATAAAAGTCCCACACAGTGTATTCAGGTATAGGTACGTCTATAAAAGTCCCACACAGTGTATTCAGATATAGGTACGTCTATAAATGTCCCACACAGCGTATTCAGGTATAGGTTCGTCTATGAATGTCCCACACAGTGTATTCAGGTATAGGTACGTCTATAAAAGTCCCACACTGCGTATTCAGGTATAGGTACGTCTATAAAAGTCCCATACAGTGTATTCAGGTATAGCTACGTCTATAAAATTCCCACACAGTATATTCAGGTATAGGTACATCTATAAAAGTCCCATACAGTGTATTCAGGTATAGGTACGTCTATGAATGTCCCACACAGTGTATTCAGGTATAGGTACGTCTATAAAAGCCCCACACAGTGTATTCAGGTATAGGTACATCTATAACAGTCCCACACAGTGTATTCAGGTATAGGTACGTCTATGAGTGTCCCACACAGTGTATTCAGTTATAGGTACGTCTATAAAAGTCCCACACAGTGTATTCAGGTATAGGTACGTCTATGAATGTCCCACACAGTGTATTCAGGTATAGGTACGTCTATAAAAGTCCGACACAGTGTATTCAGGTATAGGTACGTCTATAAAAGTCCCACACATTGTATTCAGGTATAGGTACGTCTATAAAAGTCCTACACACTGTATTCAGGTATAGGTACATCTATGAATGTCTCACACCGTGTATTCAGGTATAGGCACGCCTATAAAAGTCCCACACAGTGTATTCAGGTAAAGGGACATCTATAAAAGTCCCACACAGTGTATTCTGGCACCACACGCCACTCCACTCAAGACTAGTGGGAGTGGCTATTATTATTTAATGCACCTGTTGACTCTCCTTCATCAGCGTTTCTGACCTGTCTGTGTCCTTTTGTAAGTATGGCCTTTTTTTGTGGTTTTGTGTATATATGTCCCCTTGTTTTTATCTGTATTCTGGTATAGGTACGTCTATAAAAGCCCCACACCGTGTATTCAGGTATAGGTACATCTATAAAAGTCCCACACAGTGTATTCAGGTATAGGTACGTCTATAAAAGTCCCACACAGTGTATTCAGGTATAGGCACGTCTATAAATGTCCCACACAGTGTATTCAGGTATAGGCACGTCTATAAATGTCCCACACAGTGTATTCAGGTATAGGTACATCTATAAAAGTCCCACACAGTGTATTCAGGTATAGGTACATCTATGAATGTCCCACACCGTGTATTCAGGTATAGGTACATCTATGAATGTCCCACACAGTGTATTCAGTTATAGGTACGTCTATGAATGTCCCACACAGTGTATTCAGGTATAGGTACGTCTATGAATGTCCCACACAGTGTATTCAGGTATAGCTACGTCTATAAAATTCCCACACAGTATATTCAGGTATAGGTACATCTATAAAAGTCCCATACAGTGTATTCAGGTATAGGTACGTCTATGAATGTCCCACACAGTGTATTCAGGTATAGGTACGTCTATAAAAGCCCCACACAGTGTATTCAGGTATAGGTACATCTATAACAGTCCCACACAGTGTATTCAGGTATAGGTATGTCTATGAATGTCCCACACAGTGTATTCAGGCATAGGTACGTCTAAAAAAGTCCCACACAGTGTATTCAGGTATAGGTACGTCTATAAAAGTCCCACACAGTGTATTCAGGTATAGGTACGTCTATAAAAGTCCCACACAGTGTATTCAGGTATAGGTACGCCTATAAAAATCCCACACAGTGTATTCAGGTATAGGTACGTCTATGAATGTCCCACACAGTGTATTCAGGTATAGGTACATCTATGAATGTCCCACACCGTGTATTCAGGTATAGGTACATCTATGAATGTCCCACACAGTGTATTCAGTTATAGGTACGTCTATGAATGTCCCACACAGTGTATTCAGGTATAGGTACGTCTATAAATGTCCCACACAGCGTATTCAGGTATAGGTACGTCTATGAATGTCCCACACAGTGTATTCAGGTATAGGTACGTCTATAAATGTCCCACACAGCGTATTCAGGTATAGGTACGTCTATGAATGTCCCACACAGTGTATTCAGTTATAGGTACGTCTATGAATGTCCCACACAGTGTATTCAGGTATAGGTACGTCTATAAATGTCCCACACAGCGTATTCAGGTATAGGTACGTCTATAAATGTCCCACACAGCGTATTCAGGTATAGGTACATCTATGAAAGTCCCACACAGTGTATTCAGGTATAGGTACGTCTATGAATGTCCCACACAGCGTATTCAGGTATAGGTACGTCTATAAAAGTCCCACACAGTGTATTCAGGTATAGGTACATCTATAAATGTCCCACACAGTGTATTCTGGTATAGGTACGTCTATAAAAGTCCCACACAGTGTATTCAGGTATAGGTACGTCTATAAAAGTCCCACACAGTGTATTCAGGTATAGGTACGTCTATAAAAGTCCCACACAGTGTATTCTGGTATAGGTACCTCTATAAAAGTCCCACACAGTGTATTCAGGTATAGGTACATCTATAAAAGTCCCACACAGTGTATTCTGGTATAGGTACGTCTACAAAAGTCCCACACAGTGTATTCAGGTATAGGTACGTCTATAAAAGTCCCACACAGTGTATTCAGGTATAGGTACGTCTATAAAAGTCCCACACAGTGTATTCAGGTATAGGTACGTCTATGAATGTCCCACACAGTGTATTCAGGAATAGGTACGTCTATAAAAGTCCCAAACAGTGTATTCAGGTATAGGTACATCTATGAATGTCCCACACCGTGTATTCAGGTATAGGTACGTCTATGAATGTCCCACACAGTGTATTCAGGTATAGGTACGTCTATAAAAGTCCCACACAGTATTCAGGAATAGGTACATCTATAAAAGTCCCACACAGTGTATTCAGGTATAGGTACATCTATAAAAGTCCCACACCGTGTATTCAGGTATAGGTACGTCTATGAATGTCCCACACAGTGTATTCAGGTATAGGTACGTCTATAAAAGTCCCACACAGTGTATTCTGGTATAGGTACGTCTATAAAAGTCCCACACATTGTATTCAGGTATAGGTACGTCTATAAAAGTCCCACACATTGTATTCAGGTATAGGTACGTCTATAAAAGTCCCACACAGTGTATTCAGGTATAGGTACAACTATGAATGTCCCACACAGTGTATTCAGGTATAGGTACGTCTATAAAAGTCCCACACAGTGTATTCAGGTATAGGTACGTCTATAAAAGTCCCACACACTGTATTCAGGTATCGGTACAACTATGAATGTGCCACACACTGTATTCAGGTATAGGTACAACTATGAATGTCCCACACAGTGTATTCAGGTATAGGCACAGCTATAAATGTCCCACACAGCGTATTCAGGTATAGGTACGTCTATAAAAGTCCCACACCGTGTATTCAGGTATAGGTACGTCTATAAAAGTCCCACACAGTTTATTCAAGTATAGGTACGTCTATAAAAGTCCCACACACTGTATTCTGGTATAGGTACAACTATGAATGTCCCACACACTGTATTCTTTACTCTACTCGATCAATACTTGTGTTAAGTGCCTGATCAAAATAAGTACTGGTCTGTAAAAATGTAAGCTGAGCTCTTATTGGTTGTTATGGGCAACAAAGACAGTTTTATTCTTAGACAGTTTTAATAAATCTGTATTGGAATATTGTAAGTTGTGTTTGCAGTAGTAGCGCATCACAGCACAAATATCCGGCCTCCTAATGTCTCGCCGCACATGAATGAGGTTATTTTTATTAATTCAAAAGGTCTCCACTAAGAAAATAAACAAATGTGTATTGAACCCACAGAGAAAAGAAAGCAGAGGATGACCCTGTCATATTTACCGCGTCGTACTAATTAGTGGTGTAAGATGCTGTACAAATACGTACAGAACGTAAACAGCAAGATCAAGGCTTTCTGAAGCTGTTTATTATTGTGCTTGTGAGCAGATGAGTAGTGGAAATCTTTGCCATGAATTACAACAGAATATGAGCCAGCTTGCTGTTTGTTATCTGCCATTAACACCAATGTACATTTACAATGGACAGGATCTGATTCACACTAAGGGTAAGTTCACAGGTAGCGTAAATAGTGCGGATTTTCCACAACGGATTTAGTATGGTTTTTCAGCCGAAATTCCCTGCAGATGCCAGGGTGGATACGCTGTGTACCTTTACGCAGGATATTAGCCTTGTGCGAACGTAGCCCTGCTGCGCATGGAGGGAGACTGTGCGTCGTGCCACACATGGCAAGCAAGGCACCACCATAATCACTTGAAACGGCAGCCCATTTGCTCCCCCTCACTTATTTGCTAATGTTACAGTGCCTGTAGGAAAGGGGAGCCCTTTGGAGGTACAAACCACATGTTGGGAAGAGCTGGGAACCCCTTTCTTCATAGACACCATAACAGCCATAAGAGTTGCCTCTACGCCATGTTTGACCATGTCTTTCCTTTTTAGGGCCAGTTCACACAGAGTTTTTTTACACGTTTTTTGATGCGGAAACGGCGTCGGAAAATGCGGCCAAAAAACGTCCTAAAATGCCTCCCATTGATTTCAATGGGAGGTGGAGGCGTTTTTTTCCCACGGGCGGAAAAAACGGCTCGCGGGATAAAGAAGGAACATGCCCTATCTTCGGGCGTTTACGCCTCTGACCTCCCATTGACATCAATGGGAGGCAGAGAAAGCGTATTTCGCAGTGCGTTTATGCCCGCGGCGCCCAATGGCCGCGGGTGAAAAACGCAGCGAAAATCGGCGTGCAGGCAGTGCAAAATCTGCCTCAAAATTCCAAACGGAATTTTGAGTCAGATTTTCCTTCTGAAAAAACTCAGTTTGAACCCTGGGTTCACACTGAGTTTTTTGACGCGGAAACCGCGTCCGAAAACGCTCCAAAAAACAGCCGAAAATGCCTTCCATTGATTTCAATGGGAGGCGGAAGCATTTTTTTCCCGCGAGCGGAAAAACAGTCTCGCGGGATAAAGAAGGAACATGCCCTATCTTCGGACGTTTACGCCTTTGACCTCCCATTGACATCAATGGGAGGCAGAGAAAGCGTATTTTGCGCCGTTTTATGCCTGCGGCGCTCAATGTCCACGGTAAAAAAACACCACGAAAAACGCTGCGAAAATCGGAACGGAATTTTGAGGCAGATTTTCCTCCTGCAAAAAACTCAGTGTGAACCTAATGTCAAACCCTACATTTTTATCTTTAAAGATGCTCTGTCACCAGATTTTCAAACCCCTATCTCGTATTGCAGCATATCGGCGCTGCAATGTAGATTACAGTAACGTTTATTTTTTTCAAAAACTAGCATTTTTGGCCAAGTTATGAGCATTTTTATATTTATGCAAATGAGCCTTTCTTAAGTACAACTGGGCGTGTTTAAAGTTAAGTCCAAGTGGGCGTGTATTGTGTGTGTACATCTGGGCGATTTTACTTGTTTTACTAGCTGGGCGTTAGGAATGGGAGTGTATGATGCTGACGAATCAGCATCATCCACTTCTCTTCGTTAACACCCAGCTTCTGGCAGTGCACAGACACACAGCGTGTTCTCGAGAGATCACGCTGTGACGTCACTTCCTGCCCCAGGTCCTGCATCGTGTCGGACGAGCGAGGACACATCGGCACCAGGCGACAGAGGCTACAGTTGATTCTGCAGCAGCATCGGCGTTTGCAGGTAAGTCGATATAGCCTCTGTCGCCTGGTGCCGATGTGTCCTCGCTCGTCCGACACGATGCAGGACCTGGGGCAGGAAGTGAGTGACGCCACAGCGTGATCTCTCGAGAACACGCTGTGTCTGTGCACTGCCAATAGCTGGGTGGTAACGAAGACAAGTGGATGATGCTGATTCGTCAGCATCATACACTTCTATTCACAATGCCCAGCTAGTAAAACAAGTAAAAACGCCCAGATGTACGCACATAATACACGCCCACTTGGACTTAACTTTAAACACGCCCAGTTGTACTTAAGAAATCCTCATTTGCATAAATATAAAAATGCTCATAACTTGGCCAAAAATGCTAGTTTTTTTAAAAAAAAAAACGTTACTGTAATCTACATTGCAGCGCCGATCTGCTGCAATACGAGATAGGGGTTTGAAAATCTGGTGACAGAGCCTCTTTAATCTATTTTTATTAGATTTTTCAAGATAATAACAATTCAACAAAATACACAAAAATAGTGTACAAATGGTCAGGTATCACATAATCAAAACAGTCACATGAGATGTTAGGTAGTCATACACATTAGATGTATGTCGGCCAAACCCGATGATTTTAGCTCGATCGGCCGACCATCTAATGTGTATGGTGGTGTCTCGACGCTCCCCCAATGGTAGATGTTGGGGAAGAGAAGGGTCCGGTACTACTACTACTAATAATAATAAAACATACACAACTAAAAGGCAATAAAAACTATTTTCAGATCATCTTCTTTTTGTGATACATAAATGTTATTGAGATATATTTTAAATATTCCAAACCTTCATCTTTACCTACAGTATATTCATTAATTATAAAAAAATAATTAAGTGATCCCTATAGAGAACAGACAAATATTACAACCAACTCAAAAAAGAGAACCGTACTCTGAATTATAACTAGGTCACATAATTCCCAAATGATAGATATAGATCAGCAGCACAGGACAGATTTTTCAAAAGGGTGCACGTCTCCTGGGTCACAGTCCAAAAGTGACCCCTCAGTCAAGGCAAAAAAGAAATTGAGACAGCACTACCAAATTTTCAAAATGAAGATCCTTTTATTCCACGGTGCAACGTTTCAGCTCAATACGAGCCTTTCTCAAGCATGCTTGAGAAAGGCTCGTATTGAGCTGAAACGTTGCACCGTGGAATAAAAGGATCTTCATTTTGAAAATTTGGTAGTGCTGTCTCAATTTCTTTTTTGCCCTAATTCCCAAATGAGGTGGAGGCGTTTTTTTACCGCAAGCAAAAAAACAAAAAAAGCTTGCGGTATAAAGCAACATGACCTATCTTGAGGCGTTTTCCGCCTCAAACACCCCATTGAAATCAATGGGAGATGGAAATAAACGCGTTTTTTGCGTTTGGTGCAAAACCACTTAAAAAAAACCAGAGCTGATTTTTCCAGGCAAAATTTTCTGCCTGCAAAAAAACTCCGTGTGAACATACCCTGAGGGCCAGTTCACACAGAGTTTCTTGAGACGTTTTTTGACGCGGAAACCGTGTCGGAAAACGCGCCAAAAAAACAGCCGAAAATGCCTCCCATTGATTTCAATGGGAGGCGGACGTGGTTTTTTATACCCGCGAGCGGGGAAAAACACTCGCGGTAAAAGAAGCGTCATGCCCTGTCTTCGGGCATTTACGCCTCTGACCTCCCATTGACATCAATGGGAGGCAGAGAAAGCGAAAGAGTTTTTTGCCCGTAGCACTCAATAAGCGCGGCGTGCAGGAAGGTCAAAATCTGCCTCAAAATTCGTAACGGAATTTTCCTTCTGCAAAAAACTCCATGTGAACTCAGCCTTATTGGTTTTAGGTATTTTGGTTTTTAAAGTATTTATAATTATTGATTATTTTGTAACCCTTAATAAAAACATTGCAGCTTTTTTTTATCCACATATCTGTTTTCTGTGTCTTATTTGGGTTAATTTTAGTTTATTGAATTGTGCCTTGTACCTTCATGTGTGTTGTCTTCGATGTATGAACCTAACCGCAAAAGACCTGCATTTACCTAAAATAAAATGTGCCAGATCTCCTTTTTATTAATAACTCCAGTGTTTAGGCAGATGTAAAATTCAACATAAATGCCCTAGAATCACTGGTTAATAACGCCATACTTCTAGTTCTAGTAACAAGGTCAACCTTAGAATTAGAAAGGCTGAAAAAACTAAAATTCTCGTACATGAGGGATATAACTAAAACCATATAATAATCCAATGAAAACTATGTAAAGCGGGCTAGACAATGGTTGGTTGCCTTGGCCTGGAATATCGGAGGCCTCTTTGGATCACAACACACCGGCAGAGTCTTGAAGTCATGTTGTCTGTGTCTGAAGTCTGGTCGTAGATTTATTAGTCTTGTGCCAGGAAGTTCTGCTTTCTCTCTTTTAATTGCATTGTAGCCCAAAGGAGATTTATTAAATCAGCGGAAGCTGCTGAACGCGGGGCACGGACGTTTTATTTGTTGTTCTTTTGAAAGTTTCGATCCTTAGAACCAGAATCTACCTTGTTACAGGCTGAAACTACAGATTTGTTATTTTTCAGAGCAACCTGCTAAAGTAAAAGTCAACTTAAACCCGTCTACTCCACCGGAAATAAGTTACTGCCCCTATTATTTTAATTTAATCACCCGTGCCGTCCTTTACAATTTTGGTCAGGGGTTCATAAGAGCCATAATTATTCTTCAGAACCAGATTTTTTTGGTCAAAACCCCACACCCATTGACAACCACAATATTATAAATTAGTATGATGGTGTATAATTAAATCTCTACCCAAAATGTTTTTTGTATTTGTCCTGACACAAGGGTCCGTAGTTCCTTGAATGGGATCTATTAGAACTTCAGTTTTGGAGAATATGGGTAAGATGCTGCCATGTTATTAAAATTGTTTGTTGGTTTAGAAAAGTGACATTCAAATGCCCTATCAGGAATATCATGTTTAGGACCCTCAGAGGAATATCATGTTTAGGACCCTCATCTGCAGAGTGGAGAGTAACTATAAAGAGGGTCTCTTGCTCTGGAGGACTCAACATTTCCATGCATTTCACTGTCAACCCATTGACTATAATGACAACTTCATTTTCTCTGTGGCGGCGCTGTAGTTCAATTTAATTATTATTGCATTTTCAATCCTGAAAATGAAGGGGCAGAGCCCCCTATGGTCCTTCAGCAATGTACCATCACTTTCTATTGTAGGGAAAATAACTTAAATATATCTTTATAGCAGTCAGGGCTTTGTTTTCTTATTCTTAGGCTTTGTTCACATCTGCGTTGGGTGCTCATGTAGGGACCTTTGGTCGCAGATCTGGCAGGGATTGCTGGAGACAATATCACAGCATGCTGCGCTGTTGTGTCCGGTAGAATCGCGGACACTCTGACAGAAAGCTGCCAAAACCGTTGCTTCCGTTGTTCCCCTGTTCTGCTCCTCTGACGGAGCAGAATAATGGAATGTCAAAACACGTGTAAGCCAAGCCTTAATTATTTCTTCCTTTTTTTTTATTATTATTGAGTAAATTAGTCAACTCCCTCTAGTGGTGGCTGCAGGCGGACAAAATTCGGAAATGAAGCAGCACAGAATTTTTTTTATCTATTTAGATTTTTTTTTTAAAATGACCAGAGAACATTCACTTTAAAGTTGGGCTGTAATATATATGCAAGGATTATGTAATGATAGGGGTAGGGAAACGGACAAGTGAGCCCTAATCTAACCACCACTCTGTCCCTGCCTACTTGCAATGACCCGCCCTAGGCGACGGGGTACAGCTGGGCGGCGGTCCCTACGCTCAGTAAGTGCACGAGACAAACAGAGAAGGGTACACAAAGCTAAGGGAAATGGGGCAGTTGCCCACGGCAACACCGTGAGCAACAAGAGAGGTGAACGAGCCAAGTCAAACCAGGAGTGTACGAGGTACACAGAGGAGGGTGTACGAGGTACGCAGAGCAGAAGAGTAGTCAGTAAGCCAGGGTCAGTATGGAGCAGGATCAAATAATCAGGAGCTGTAGCTGGGCCAGGAAACCACACGAGAAAAATCACAAGCAAAGGAGGAACAGGAAAGGCAGGTATAAATAGACAGAGGGCGGGAGCTAGCTGAGTCTGGCCAGGCTGCGATAGGCTCTCCCACTCCTAAGCCTGCCAGCCTGAGTGGTGGAAGATGGAGTCAGTCTCAGAGACATAGACTCAGGTGCCGACTGATTACCTATGGGAGTTAACCCCGCTGTGCCTGGCAGATCCTTTACAGATTATTTGTTGGATTTATGGACTTCCACTCACACATGGCTGAAGGAAAAATACCTTTAGATACGCATACAGCATACTTATTACAGTCAAGCAATGCGCTTTTCTGCCTCCTTACACAAATACACATTACAGTAGCTGTGTCTGGTCGTATTTAAATGGATGGCCAAATTTGACAAAAAATGTGAACAAAAAATCCACTCTCCGCTAAAAAAAAATTGTCATAAAGCTAATAAAATATACTCATCACTCCATGTTGAAAATATCAGTAAATCTCTAGTCAAGTCTAGTCTCAGAGATACAAACCTTTCTGGCGAGCACAGAATTGCCATTATATATCCATCCTTTATGTCATAAAATGAAATTAATATTTTTACAATACGAATGGAAATAAGAACAAAGAAATGTATTATTCACATTGTGTTACATTGTGTTTAATACTGTGCCTCAGCGTGAGATCGGGACAAAAGGGCCCACATGTGCCATTTGCTTTAGGTTTTAATATTGTAGGTCCTGGGTAGACCTGTATCATGTCTGTCATCTTGTTAAAAGCCTCTGCCGAGGATGGAAATGTTTATCATCCATCGTGAAACATGTCTGTGAATGTTTCATTCTTGTTTGTTTGATTCTCTGACAAATCATCCAGTACATTGTCGGTTCTTGTTCTATTAGTGCGAAAAATGGAAACCTGTGAATGGTAAAGATCGGATTTTTTTCTACTATTCTAGTAAATATCTGTTTGATTTTGTCCCTGCTGGAGATTTCCCCATCTTTACGGCACTACAGGGTTGATAATTTATATATTAAATACAGACAATAAAGTTTTATAAACAGAGCTAAATGACGACGATCGTTTTCTGTAAAACATGCTATATACTCAGTTGTAGCTGTATGTTAGATGAAAGAACATCACAACTACTCACATTTAGGCCCCATGCACACGACCATGCCCACAATCACCGCCCACGGCCGGCCGCCGACTGCCACCCGCATTTTCGGCCCGTGCTCCCATACAAAGTATGGGAGCACGGCCCGCAAAATGCAAAAGAACGGACATGTTCCATAATTTTCGGAACATTTCTACGGCACGGATACCCATCCGTAGCGCTACGGAAAGGTGTCTGCGTTCAATGAAAGTGAATGGGTCCATTTTTGTGGCTGCGCCTGGTACTGCAGCACATACCTGTTCATTTGAATGGGGCTTAGCTGCATGAACAGGGATAGTCCCAAGAAAGGATATAAATGGGGGGGGGGGGGGTCTGTATCCTATTTAGACTAATGCACATTTAACAAAATAAATTCTTATATGTATCTATATGTGTGGTGGAACACTGATTCAGCTTTTTATGTTTGGTTGTGGTTTCACTGGCGCGGTGCTGTCTCCATGGCAACATTTTGGTTGTTGCCATGGGGACCGCCTCTTGTTTGTTGTGCCACCAACGCAGATTGGTCATCTCTCTATATACTATTCTCTGATATACTGGATGGCAGGTGGAAAGTTCCCCTATTTCTATATTAGTTTTATATATTTCCCCTTAGATATACCTCTAGAAGGATAATATATCCTTCATTAACTTATTTATATGGGCGGTGTAGTGCGCATGCGTGTCAGGTGAAGTTTCCGGCATCGTACCGGAAGTTATGAATATACTGGCGGAAATCTGTGTGTGAGCAAAACAAAACTCTGCTCCCGCGGATTGAAGCGCGGTGTCGACGTTGGGCAGGTTCCTGATGCGTCACGCACCATTGGACGCCGCTTGTTTGGTTCAGTATTTAAAACCTGTGTGGCACTAGCATACTCCTCTCCTGACGAAGGTTGCGTCGAGGTGTCCCCTTAGGTGAACTTTTCCATCTGTCTTCATGCCAGCCACAGGTAAATGATTTATCCTTGTATTGATTATATATATATATATATATATATATATATATATATATATATATATATATATATATATATATCTTTTGGTCTCCTTACTCCTAGAATCTTGTTCTAGACATTGAACCTAGTCTGATGAGCCACTATCACACATACTGTAACTTAATATTTACGTGACTTGGGCTGGGGTGGTCTTCACCTGAGGTTGTTATTAATTATGTTTTTTTTTACTTTTTTATATATTTGTAGGGGGTAGTTTGTTCAAATGTATGGATTTGGTCTGTATGGTGTATTGATTTTTTTGACCTGAGACATTTTTTGGTCTTACTTGTGGAAATATTATTGTGTATTGCTTTTCAAGCGATGTTCAGGATATATATATAGGTCTATAATAAACCAAGAAAGGACATGCCGATGTGCCTGGATAAGCATTAAAAACCCCTTTAACATTTTAAAGTAGCAGAACTACGTTTTTCAGACTTAAAATTCCCATCCATACTCCATCTCCTGCCATCTCAAGCACAAAAACATTGCTATATTCATCCCTTCTTCATACATAACGCCAAAAAGCCAGTCCATGCATTTATATAGCCATCTCAAGGCTAAACTACGGCAATATCTTTATCTGTCCTAGCGGTCTGGCACCCTTCCAGTTTATCATAAAGTTTTCTCCTCCACTAATATTTAGACATAGTAGGATTTATTCTAAGTTCTAATGTAGGTAATGCCTGTATAGTAGAAAGAAGATTAAACCTTTCACACAATTTTAACCAGGTGGCCATACACTAGTGATTTTGATCGGCCAAACATCTCAAATAAAGAATTGTCGTCCATCGATCGTCCATTTTTCGTGCACCAAATAATCATATTCAACAACGACCTATCCCAAAATCTGTAGGGACTCTATTAATCGTGTTGTATTTGTCATGAACAGTCATTGAGACTGTTTACATTTTTATCATTATCATACAACTCTGTTCATATACTTTATTATAGTTTAGGGAACAAGTCGAAGAACAATTAAAAGGGTATTCCGGTTACAACAAGTTACCCCCCATTTGTAGGGTAAGGGGTAACTTGCTGATTGGTGGGTGTCCGACAGCTCAGACCCCCACAGTTTACAAGAACGGGGACCCCTAAGTTGCCCGAACCCCTCGTTTTAACCGAGCGGCAGGTCGGTTGTGCGCACTGCCGCTCCATTCATTCTCCATGGCAGCGCCGGAAAAAGCCGAACACTGCACTCTATCTCCGGCGCCCCCATAGAGACTGAATGAGCGACCTGCCGCTCGGTTAAAACGAGGGGTTCGGGAAACTTCGGGGTCCCCATTCTCGTAAATGGTGGGGATCGGAGCTGTTGGACACCCACCGATCAGCAAGTTACCCCTTACCCTACGGATAGGGGGTAACTTGTTGTAACCGGAATACCCCTTTAACTGAATGTTAAAATTCAACAATATTGCATAAACAAGAATGATTATTTTATGCATGAACAATTTTGGGCAGTGACAAGTAATATTTCTATCTTTTGAAACATTTACAATTGGAGAAGATTGTTAAGAATTCTCATAATCGTTTGGACATTAACGAGAATTACGAGTCTTAAAGAGGACCTGACACCTCTCCTGACATATCTGTTTTAACAAATACTTGTATTCCTCATAAAATAACAACTCTGGAGCATGTTTTCTTAGAACTCTATGTTGTGCTGTTCCTCTGTTATTCCTCCTAGAAATTGAAGAATAAATTAACAACTGGGTGTTACCAGTTGAGGGTGTGTCCCAACACAAATTGACACTGTCCAATCAGAGCTGACACAGTGAGACAGTGTAGGGACACACCCCATTGACAAGGGGACTGTTCACACCCATTTGTCAATGTATTAATACATTTCTAGGAGGAATAAAAGCGGAATGGCACAGCGCAGAGTTGTAAGAAATATGTTGCAGAATTGTTATTTCATGGGGAATACAAATCTTTACTAAAATAGACACGTCAGGAGAGTCATATGTAGAAGTTTGACAACCATAGTAAACTTTGTCTCACCTAACTAAACCTTCCCAGTACACACCTCTCAATTTTAACTTTACAACACCATACTTGATATCTAGGACTGATGGCAGCATTGCAAAGAAATAGAAATATCAGGTGTGGACATTTTAGAAGATGGAGGAAATTGAAGGAGCTCAGCTAAAGAGATTGAATTTCAGGCATAATGTGGGCATGATGGCAGAGACAGCTCAGAGACAGCTCAGAGACAAAGTGCTGGTTTTTAAGAGGGCAAGAAAGAGTGTAAAGTTGGGTAGAATCATTATAGTGACTGTGCCAAAAGTCTAACCTGCTCATTGTGTTTCCTACTGGAACTGTAGAAACTGAGAACAGTGGGGGCCGCCACCGAGAGAGGAACCCCAACAGAGAGAGGAAGTGGAGAAAAGGTAAAATACACAAAAGAGACAATAAGGAATCAGTGATGGAGACAGAGTAATAATGAAAACCAGGGCTGAACAGTGTCCGTACAGCCAAATAACAGAGGAACATGCAGCCTCCTTTAGAGGGTCAAACACAGAGAGCGTTCAGAGAGAGCAAACAAGGGGTGGTGAAAATTGTGATAGAAGCTCTCGTCGAATGTAGTCAATTTTGTCTTCTTAAAGAAGAGAACGGTCTTGAGTGGAGAGATCAGTAATAAGTGGCTGTACATTCAGGTCAAGACAAAAGCTAATGGTGACAAAGAGGCATTTAGTTTGCGTGGCAGGCAGGAAATAATGGCAGTAAAATGATCCTGTTTTGCATGGCTGATAATATGTATTTATATATGTGTGAATGTGTAAAATAGAAGCCGTATTTGATTTTTTAAGTTTATTAGGAATATGCGTTAATAGCAGTTTGTTAATTTAGTGTTAGCAGAATTGCTCCTTTCAGCTGTGGTGGTGTTTCAATATTAACATTACGGCTGCCGGGGAAGTTGACATTTGCATTCAGCATATGCTGAATGTTGTTTCATGGTAGACTGCAGTAGTGGAGTATATAGGTTGACATTAATACAAACTAGAAGTCTATGGCAGACAATTATAGGTGGCATGTGGCTGCACTGTAGATGGGTGGGCATGTGGCTGCACTGTATATGGGGGGAATGTAGCAAGCACCTATTGGGGCACCTCTTTGCACTGTATACATGAGGCATGTGATTGGTACCCATGGGTGAAATTTTGCTGCTTTGTATTTAAAGGGCATGAGGCTGGCACTTTAGTTTCTAGGTACATGTAACGCATGTGGGGCATGGGGTTATTGCTATATGCTGTGTTTGTCGCTTTATTTACACCCTGCAGCTGCCATTGTTAAACGGACGCTGCAGGTGACCCACTTTCATCCGTCTAAAAGTTGGGAGGTATGACATATATTGTGAATGTTTGTGTAGTCAAAGGGAGTAGGGCCTGTTCACATCAGGGTTTGGATTCTGTTCATCGGTTTCTTCCAACCTTTCCTTCGGAGGAAACGATGAACGGAAAGCCAAACGCTGATGTGAACAGGCCCTTATTCTTAAGCCTTATTCAGTGTAAATCGTCCGTGTGGCGGTCTTTTTTTAAAGGCCGTTACATGGCTGCATGTATTTATATGGGGCTATTCACACGGCCGTTGTTTTAACGGACCATGTGAAAGGCCCGTGAAAAAATAGGACACCCGTGAAAACGGGTCCCGCACAGGTGCAAATCGGCCATCAACAACGCCCATTTTTCACGACTGATTTCACACATGTTCATCTGAATAAAGCCTTATAGTAACACTACATTAGGGAACTATTATTCAACATTCTAGTTGAAATTTTGTAAAGCAGTTACAGACTGTCATAAAACAGCATATATCTGCTGATGGGCCACAAGAACTTTGATAGGCTGTATTTGATTACTCTGGAGATAAATGTAGGGATTCGGATACTCCCCCAATTTTTTTATAGTAGCTGACACTGAACAATTTATTTTATCTGAAACTGTAGTGTCTGCAAAAAGCACATTTGCATTTTACATCATCCTGCAACCTTGATAGACCCTTAATGGCTCGTCCATACGCTGCGGAATTGCCGCTTCTTTCCATCCGGAATTTCGGACGGAAAAAACGCAGCTGATTACAGTAGCAGCATAGTGGATGAGATTTAACAAATCTCATCCGCACGCTGCGTAAAAATTCTGAGCAGAAATTGACCTGCGGTGCGTATTTTTCATACCGCACTATGTCAATTCCTGCTGCGGAATGTGGACAGAATTGCTGCATTTTTTAGAGGAGATGCCACTTCCTTGCATTGAGAAAAACGCATCAATTTACGCACCATTTTCTGCCATAAAAAAACACTGGAAATGGTGCGTTTTTGCCGCAGCGGAATGTCTGCGTTTTTCAACGGAATTGCTGTAGCAATTCCGTTGTGTGTGGACAAGCCCTTAGGTTATGTTCACATGTGTCTGATTTTACATGGATTTCAGTCTGATTTAATGCTGAAGTGTGAACAGGTCCCTAGTCTTAGCAGAATAAGAATGATGGGAACAACAGTTTGGGTAAGGACACAAACAGCGTAAACACTGGTCTTCTGTTGCAAGTTTGTTCCCCATTGAATTAAATGGGCAGTAAAAACAGCGAATCCATCCTGTGTGCACCCAGCCTAAGGGTGGATTCACATGCAGCAGACTTTCCTGCGACAGAAAATAAATTTCATTCATGTGAATTTGTTCTGGTGCTGTATTTATGTACTGAGCTTGGTGCTGGTGCTGTATTTATGTACTGAGTTTTGTTCTGGTGCTGTATATATATAATGAGCATGGTTCTGTTGTATTTATGTACTGAGCTTTTTTCTGTTGTTGTATATATGTACTGAGCTTGATTCTGTTGTATTTATGTACTGAGCTTGGTTCTAGTGTTGTATTTATGTACTGAGCTTGGTTCTGTTGCTGTATTTATGTTCTGGGCTTGGTTCTGGTACTGTATATATGTATGAGCTTGGTTCCGGAGCTGTAATTATATAGGATATATTTATAATAACAAAATTGCAGGGCAGAGAAATTGTTTTCAATTCATTGTATATTTAATGGGAAGCTGTCTGGTAGTTTTAACCGCTGGAAGCGCCACCATGCAGTAATACATGACCTGACAATATATCCAAACATTCCCCTGTATGTTTTTTTCAGATGAAACAAAATCTATAAAATCAACGTTTAAAATGGCTCACGCTGTATGCCAATTACTTATTAAAGGGTCGTGGGGCGGTGCCGCTATCCTAAAGAGTCACATAGTCCTGCCTCCAAACCCACTTTTCCATGCTTGATTGACATCCCGCTGGCTGATATACATCACTACCAGTCTTCTCCAACTTTCTTGGATGCGCCATTGCCTTGTACTACTTGGGCACGTACCGTGCAGCAAGGTGTACTCTGCCAAGCTTCATCGCTGCAATGCGCATACCAGGGGAGTACAAGGCAACGGCGCATCCGCAAGAGTTGGAGGAGGCTGCTAGTGGTGTAGAACAGCCAGGGGGATATTAATCAAGACCTGGGGGGGGCACCATTTAAATTTTCGCTTCAGGCAGCAGAAAAGCTAGAATCGGCCCTGAGGAGAACCATAAATTGCTTCCTTGTATTCCAGAAAATACATTATTGTTTATCCTCTATTCGTCATTAAATAACCATTTTTCTTCCAGCAGTGTCAGGGAAGTCAAAAGGACAGGTTTGTTTATTTGTGCTAGGCGCGGATAAGATCCAAGGACAGCTGGTGAACTGGCCTTCCACTGGCTACAAGCAGATGTTTTATGCAACCTGTGCAACAGACAGAAGAAAACCAACATACAGCAATTGAGAATTTCAAGCACAAAAGTTTGATTACTAAAATGATGTCACGCATGGACTGTAGGCTTTTCGTATGCACCATTATGTTATTTTTCTATTATTTCTACATTCAACCAAAAACGTAATGGAGAAACCCAGTGTATTTGTCTGGCTCTGACAGCTACACAGAAACATTGTTTGAATATTTTAAATTTATTTAAGAAATGGCTCTTAATTTGCTAGAAGTCCCTGATGTCTCGCTCGAGCAGGTGACAATTACTGAGGTAAAAATACCACTAGGTGAAATCAGGCTGTGTACTAAAAGCCCCGTAAAGCTCTAATTTCCTCATTAAAATGTTTATTTCAATGGCTTTCAATATATATGATTAGTCTACAACTGTAAAATCATCTGGTACCTGCAGTCAGTGTTAACCCTTTGTTCCTATCAACGTATTCTAACAATGAGGATATAATCATCATGAACCCTGCAGTGATACAGAATTCAATCTATTTATTATCTACAATGAATATAGCAGTGACTTATTCCAGAGAGCTGTACAGACAATGAGTTTGCATATTAGTCTATGTTCATAAGGATTTGTTCACATCTGCGTTGGAGGCTCCGTTTCCGCCAAAAATACCAGAAACCATAGCGCAGCATGCTGCGCTATTGTTTCCAGTAAATCCACAGACACCAAGACGGAAACCCGACAGAACCTATTAGAGTATGTTCACACGCTGAGTCAAAAAAGTCTGAAAATACAGAGCTGTTTCCCTTGAAAACAGCTCCTGATTTTCAGACTTTTTTTTTTTCATATTCAACATTTTTACTGATTTTAATACAAACAATTACACACACAATCGGAAAAAAGGTGTCCCCATAATATTAAGAACATGACCATAAGGGCACAGCCCAAACAGGAGAATGAACATCACAAGCCATAACAAGCGTAAAATACCATCACAGCAGACTGAGGAAGCTGAAAGGAAGTGAGCATTGTAACAAAAAGAATGGAAAATACAACAATCCAGCCACCCAGACATCCTAAAATGCAATGGCAATAGCATGTAAGCGCAATCACAGGAAGTAATGACCACTCTCAATAGACACAATGTAATGTCCGTGGCTGTGGGCTGTCAGCTCCAACCTCCCCCTGACAGCCGCAGCCACGAGTCGGCAAGCGCTGGCCCCAGCCTCCTCCTGAGGAGACGCCAGCACTCGCGTCCACTCACCTCTGCCGGATCCCGTAGGGTGTGTGCGCACGCTCGTGCCCGCTCTTAAAGAAGCAGCGTGCGCACCGGACCTCATGGACCAAATTTGACCCTTGAGTACCCCGACTATAAGAGGGGTCCAGCCCCCTAGTTCTATGCCTGAGCGTTGTTGTGTTCCCTATAGTTTGTCTATGCAAATGGTCCCCTAGATTTTCCTGCTCCCAGTGTTTCCTGTTCCTGTAACCTGTATCTTGATCTAGTGCCGTGCTTAGCTGTAGTTGTGATGTGCTGGATACCATACCTGTCCTTCTTCTCCACGCCTGACGTCTACCTGCTGCCTAGTTCCTGCCAAGCTACTGTCCATGCTGCCATAGGTAACCTATACACCGTGTTCCAAATTATTATGAACATTGGATTTAAGTGTCATAAACATTTAATTATTAGTTTTTCGAATAAACTCATGGATGGTATTGTGTCTTAGGGCTCTTTGGATCATTGTCATCAATCTCAGACACCTGTGATAATTAGTTTGCCAGGTGTGCCCAATCAATAGAAAACTACTTAAGAAGGACGTTCCACATTAAGCAGGCCACAGGTTTCAAGCAATATGGGAAAGAAAAAGGATCTCACTGCTGCTGAAGAAAACTTAAGCGTGATCATCGTACTGTGAAAAGATTTGTGGCTGATTCAGAGCACAGACGGGTTCGTTCAGATAAAGGCATAATGAGGAAGGTTTCTGCCAGACAAATTAATAGGATTAGGAGAGCAGCTGCTAAAATGCCATTGCAAAGCAGCAAACAGGTATTTGAAGCCGCTGGTGCCTCTCGTGTCCCGCGAACCTCAAGGTGTAGGATCCTCCAGAGGTTTGCAAGTGTGCATAAAGCTATTATTCGGCCACCCCTAAACAATGCTCACAAGCAGAAACAGTTGCAGTGGGCTCAGAAATACATGAAGACTAATTTTCAAACCGTGTTGTTTATTGATGAGTGCCGTGCAACCCTGGATAGTCCAGATGGATGTAGTGGATGGTTGGTGAATGGCCACCATGTCCCAACAAGGCTGCGACATCAGCAAGGAGGTGGCGGAGTCATGTTTTGGGCTAGAATCATGGGGAGAGGGCTGGTAGGCCCCTTTAGGGTCCCTGACGGTGTGAAAATGACCTCTGCAAAGTACGTAGAGTTTATGACTGACCACTTTCTTCCATGGTACAAAAAGAAGAACCGTGCCTTCCGTAGCAAAATTGTCTTCATGCATGACAATGCCCCATCTCATGTTGCAAAGAATACCTCTGTGTCATTGGCTGCTATGGGCATAAAAGGAGAGAAACTCATGGTGTGGCCCCCATGTTCCCCTGACATCAACCCTATTGAGAACCTTTGGAGTATCCTCAAGCAAAATATCTATGAGGGTGGGAAGCAGTTCACGTCAAAACAGAAGCTCGGGGAGGCTATTCTGACATCCTGCAAAGATATTCAAGCAGAAACTGTCCAAATACTCACAAATTCAATGGATGCAAGAATTGTGAAGGTGATATCAAAGAAGGGGTCCTATGTTAACATGTAACTTGGCCTGCTAAGTTTTTTTGATTGAAAGAGTGTAATGACAGGGTAGGGAGACAGACAGGTGAGCCCTAATCTACCCGCCACTCAGTCCCTGCCTACTTGCAACGACCCGTCCTAAGCGACGGGGTAAAACTGGGCGACGGTCCCTACGCTCAGTAAGTGCAAGACAGACAAACAGACAAGGGTACACAGAAGCTAGGGAAACGGGGCAGCTGCCCACGGAGACACCGTGAGCAACAAGAGTAGTGAATGAGCCGAGTCAAACCAGGAGAGAACGAAGTACAAAACGCTGAGCAGGAGAGTGGTCAGAAAGCCATGGTCAATAACAAGCAGAGGATGAGTAGTACAAGCAGCAGCAGCAAGCCAGGAAACAAGCATAGAAGAATCACAGGCAAAGGAGGAACAAGAAAGGCAGGTATAAATAGACAGTGGGCGGGAGCTAGCTCCGTCTGGCCAGGCTGTGATAGGCTCTCCCACTCCTAAGCCTGCCATCATGAGTGGTGGAAGATGGAGTCAGTCTCACAGACATAGGAGCAGGTGCAGACTGATTGCCCACTGGCGTTGACACAGAAGCTGTGTCTGGCAAATCCTTTACAAAGAGCTTTTGATTTCTGTAAATATGACCTCCTGATGCTGCAAATTCAACAAATTACCATTTTAGTTCTCTTTACAACCTTTAAAATGTTTTGATCTCTGTTGTGCATAATAATGTGAAACAGTGCATTTTGAGTTTTTTACTTCTAAAAAAAACTGTTATCATTAGGAGATTTGTTCAATAAAATTTGCATTATACTCCAACGATTGATGGCTTGAAGATTATACTGACTGTCATTTGCATCGACTATTTAGGAAAATCAGCGAAAAATAACATTTGCATAATAATTTGGAACGCGGTGTACAGAAATGGAAAGTTTGATGCAAAAAGAATGCACAAACTTCATAAAGATTTGAACCCAATGCCCTAGATATGTTATTTATTAGGAAACGTGAGTCTTGAAAGGGCCATGTAGTTCAATACGGTACCCTGTTCTTTTCACTGCCTGTCTGTGAGGACTCATCGGTGTACAGACCACCAGAGCATTCATCTACGAAAAAAAACTCCAATAATCTGATGATCAGGTTCTGTCTTCACCCGCTTCAAAGCATGTTACACATAGATAAATCAAAAATCAATCTACATTAAGGAAGCACTCCATGGAATACCCCCTCTATTTGTAAATTAGGTTAGGTAAAATGTCATTTCATTCATTCTCTTACCTGGCGCTTTATTTTAAAGTCGGCCACTCCGTTCCGGCCCATCGTTTAGTCAAGTGACTTGTATTCTGACCACCCAAGTCCTGCATCTGCTCTGTGGCCAGAAGTCAGTCTCTCTATGCAAGTCTATGAGACTCACATCAAGGCTCTTCTAGGCTTGCATAGAGAGATTGACTTCTGGTCCACACAGCAAACGCTGTAGGATTTAGGGAGTTTGAGTGGGGATCACGTGACCAAATGGCGGCCCAGAATGGCTATGTCTAAAATAAAGCGCCGAAAAGAGGAAAGGCCCTATATTTCACCTAACCTAATTTACTAACGGAGTGCTTTTACAAAGAAAAATGTTGTCAGATCCTAAATGAACTACACTAAAATGTGAGTGAATGTCAAATGTGAGTCTTATTTATTGAAGCCTGTCTTCTTGTTCCTTGTAACTTCTCTCTAGACTTAGTGTCGAATGAAAGGTTCCCGAAATCTGCAATATTCTGACCATACTGGAACAGGAGAATGAGAAGGCTCTGTTGACTTTGCCTTGAGAGAATAAGAAATTAGATCAGTCCTGTCTCTCGATCTGTGGATAACAAACTCTTCATCTTTTATGTTTGTCATTGTTTCTTTGTTATAGAAATGAAATATGTGCTGTATGTTCCGAGACTTGAATCACTGCCATCTCCTTAGGGATACATTTTGATCTCACTACATCCAATTCCATAACGAAGCAAACAGAAGGCAAAAGCGTGAGAAGTCTAGATGCCATTTTGGAAGTCAACACTATTTGAAGGGGTTATGGAAGATTTTTATTCATTAACATCAACAGAAAATACTCACAAAAGTTAAACAATAGTAAGTTTGTAAAAGCCTGGGCTACCTGCCTCCAGGATTTGTCCAGCATTCTCCTACTGCAAGATGTGAAAAAGTCTATAATTTTTTGGATATGGCCATAAACCATCAAGATGAAGACTGTACAGGAATGTAGGATGATGTTACGTAAAATAATGTTCTTACTAATGATGAGAATGTTAACCAAAGCCCTGTATTATTGAGCACCACCTGGCATCAAATACAGAAAGACTTTGATGGATAGATCTGAATGGAATGGGGAGACATTTTTGGTATACAGTGTTCTCTACAGGGTCTCATCACTAAAACCAACTAAGAAGTAGGGATAAGACTGTTCACAGTGGTGCCATGTCGTCCTATGCTATTCGTGTTGTCAAAAGTTATTTAAACTTAGGTGGAACTCCCCGACGGAAAACCCCCAACGCAGCTGTGAACAGAACCTTACTAATATAGTCTATAAGGTTTGTATTAAAGGTATTAAAGGAGATTTGTTACCAAAAAAAACTTTCAATAAAACCCTATTAATAAGATGTTCATAGTATTGAGCTTCCATGGGTGCTGTTGCACCTCCCTGCCTGATTAGTTGACAGGCACCATGTAGTACCGGTCATGACTCCTTTCAGTACAAAAGTGCCATGGGCGCAACCGCATGATGCCTCTTGGCAAATCAAGCTGAGGGGCACTATAATTAGCATACGGTGCATCCTTTTGAATTGCACAAGGGTTAAAGCAGAATCTTATATATGCTCTGACTCAAGACCAATAAAATTAAAAGTTGTTCCGGCCACAAACTTATTTGCTGCTTGAGGTGGTCTTGGTGAAGTGGGGCCTTATTCCAAGATTTGCTCTGGGCCCCATAATTACTTGTTATGCCTGATCAACACAACAGCATTCCTGTTACTTAAGCTGATATTGACTCAAATTCTGAATCATTGGGCGATACGTAAGACACATTTCTGGGAAAGAAGACGCTGTGCAAAGACAGTGCTAGGATTATACCACCTTATATTTGCATAAAGTAGAGCTAATCTCCGACTACATAATGACAACAATTTATATCTATCAATTTGCTTCTCTTTTTTTGTGCTCCAGAATTGTTCTGGTTTTGGCAAGAAGTTCTATAAGTGAAGAAGTACAAGATGTGGCATTAAAATCCCCCCCCCCCCCCCCCTTAAGCACCGTTTTAATTGTCTGAAACTTACAAGGAAGTTGTGATTTTCATACTAATGTAGAGCAAATTGTTACACGGCTCTTTTTGTTGGTTTAATGCATATCACTGGGCCGTCTCCGGGGGTAAAGTAAGTGTTTTATCACCTCAAAGAAGGCTGCAGAGGAGATTATACAAACATGTAATGCCAAGCATAGAAAATAGAGCACACAAATCAATTTCCTCTTTCTCCTACTGTAAAATATAAAACCGCTTACCAATAAGCCGTACTTCAATACAGAGCAGTGATTGGCCTCCTAGAAAAGGATGGACATTATTATGATGATCAACTGTTCGCTTGTCAAAAATATTCTAGCACAACATTCATAAACCAGGCTGATCAATGACTATGCGAAT
Organism: Rhinoderma darwinii; assembly: GCF_050947455.1. Taxonomy (NCBI): domain Eukaryota; kingdom Metazoa; phylum Chordata; class Amphibia; order Anura; family Rhinodermatidae; genus Rhinoderma; species Rhinoderma darwinii. The sequence goes on from NC_134688.1 coordinate 98,363,648, forward strand.
GGTAACACCCAGTTGTCGATTACATTACATTTCCAGGAAGAATAACAGATATAACAGAATAACATTGTTATTTTATGAGTAGTACAAGTATTATCTAAAGCAAACATGTCAGGAGAGATGATGGGTTTAGGCAGAGGCGTAGCTAGCAGGGGGGGGGGGGGGTGGCCCCGGGCCCACTGAGATGGTGGCCCCCAGCGGTGGAAAGTCCCTGTTAAAACTGTATCGACGTCCTCAGGACATAGATACAGTTGAATCCAATGCTGATGCAAGGAGCTGATGGCTCCTTGCTCAAGCATTCACTACAGATGTAACCAAGTTTATTTTGACTCTGATAACTTGCTGCAGCGCGATATCACAACAAAAGCCATTGCAAAGTCATTGAAAAAGTCAAGTTAAAATTTCTTGCCACTGTGTATTTAATGCATTAAAAGTCAAGATAAAGATGGCTACATCTGTATGTAATGCCGGCCGTGAGTGGCTTGGCGCAGACAGGCGCGATGTAGCGACGTCATTGTGCCTGTCTGTGCCAAGCTATACACTGCACAGGCCAGAGGAGTAGAGGGATCTCCTCCACTCGTTGTGGGTTTGGATAAGTGAGTATTTATTTTATAATTTTTTTATTAGGCACCATGGGGACCTTATACTAGGGGGCCGCTAATATACTGCATAGGGGCAGCTGAGGGCATTATACTGTATGGGGGCAGCTATATGGGCATGATACTGTGTGTGGGCAGCTATGAGGGCATATACTGTGTGGGGCGCTAAGAGGTCGCTATACAGTGTGGAGGGCAGTTTTGGGGCATTATTCTGTGCTAAACCCCTAGCTATGCCTCTGGGTCTAGAGATGTCACGATACCAGAATTTGGACTTTGATACCGATACTTTGTGTAGTATTGCGATTATCTATACCAAAACGATACTTTGCCAACAGTAATAAAAAAAAAGTTCTTCCATTTTCAGATTAGAGGCCCCTGGTGTGATGAATTTTGTACCTCCATGTGACTCACATTAATAGCAATTAACCCCATCATGTTTCTCACAGTCATAATGGATAAAATTGTGTTAATGTGTGAGGTACATGATGGGGTTAATTACTATTAATGTGAGGCACATGGAGGTACTAAATTCATAACACCTCGTGCCTCAAAAAAACTGTTTTTTTTGTGTTTTTTTACAGTGTACAAATCATAAATTACGCAAAAAAAATTGTTGTGCAGTTTATTACGACCGCGCAGATACCGAATATCTGTATATTTTATGTATAGAGACTTTTATTTGAATGTTTATTCTAAAATTGTGTATGTGTATTTTTTTTTATTTAACATAATTTTTTGACTATTTTATTTTTAAACTTTACTGTACTGGCATATATCTATATGCCAGTACATTAGCCTGTGTACGGATAGCACACAGGCAGTTGTTAGGACATACCTAAGAATGCCCTAACAACAGAAAATATGGGCAGACAGCCCTGGGGTCCTTCAATGGACCCTGGGCTGTCTGCCCATATATAGTATGTCCGTCCCTCGATCGCGTCACAGGGATTCCTTCTCATTTTCCCCTTGAATCCTGCGGTCAGCTTTGATCGCAGCATTCAAGGGAATAGCAGCGGAGAGCAGAGGTTTCTCTGATCTTCGCCGTTAGAGCGGGGATGCGGCTGTGTAATACAGTTATTGCACCGCTCTTGACAACAAGTGTGCATGCGATGTCAGGATAAGGTTATGTAGCCGGTGCTGCACTAATGAGTGGAGGCGCCGCCTCAAAACTGCTGACCGCTCTATACAGAGGACGAGGAGATTCCCTTTAACTACATGCATCATATAATTACAGTTAAAGAGGCTCTGTCACCAGATTCTCAAATCCCTATCTCCTATTGCATGTGATTGGCGCTGCAATGTAGATAACAGTAACGTTTTGTTTTTTTTAAAAACGTTCATTTTTGGCCAAGTTATGAGCTATTTTATATATATGCAAATGAGGTTTGAAATGGACAATTGGGAGTTTTTTTTTTGTTATGTCCAACTGGGCGTGTATTGTGTTTTTAACTGGGCGTGTTTACGTGTATGATGCTGACCAATCAGTGACCAGTCAGCGTTATACACTCCTCTCCATTCATTTACACAGCAGCGATGTGCAGCCACATACACAGAGATTAACGTTAATCAAGTGTCCTGATAATGAATACACATGAAATCCAGCCTGGACGTCATGTGTATTCAGAATCCTGACACTTCTGACTCTTTTCTGTGAGATTCCAGCAAGCCACGCGTAATCTCGCGAGATTACGGAGGTAAACGAGATTGTACTTTTACAGTTGTACTTTTGCAAGCCTCATTTGCATAAATACAAAAATGGTCATAACTTGGCCAAAAATGCTCGTTTTTTAAAAATAAAAACGTTACTGTAATCTACATTGCAGCGCCTATCTGCTGCAATAGCAGATAGGGGTTGCAAAATCTGGTGACAGAGCCTCTTTAAATAATGCAAGCCTTTGGTTAACAGGCTCATCATTAGAAAGTACATTATAGCACGTCTTCACCATAATGGTTTAGGGACATATCAAAAAGTAGGAAAAGGGTCCCAAAGATGACCTCCATTAAATTCCTCTTCCTGTTGACACTTTCATCATCATTACATATTAAATGCACCAGCAGAGTAGGGGTCTTTATTAAACGATTTATTAATGGGAGCTGTAGAGCAGACAATCATAAACAACTCTAAGGCCCCATGCACACGACCGTGTTTTTGCGGCCGCAATTCCACCGAAAATCCACGGGAGAATTGCGGCCCCATTTTTTTCTATGGGGCCATGCACACGACCGTAGTTTTTGCGGTCCTTGCACGGCCCGGGAGCCCGGACCGCAGAAAGAACGGGCATGTCTTATTACGGCCCGGTTCTGCGGTCCGGGCTCATTGAAAACAATGGCGGCGGCCATGTGCATGTCCCGCGATTTGCGGGCGGCCTGCGGCTGACAGTCCGCTGACAGTCCGCAGCCGGCCGACCCAAAAATCACGGCCGTGCACACGGCTACGGTCGTGTGCATAAGGCCTTAGGCTGGGTTCACACGACCTATTTTCAGGCGTAAACGAGGCGTATAATGCCTCGATTTACACCTGAAAATATGGCTACAATACGTCGGCAAACATCTGCCCATTCATTTGAATGGGTTTGCCGACGTACTGTGCAGACGACCTGTAATTTACGCGCCGTCGTTTGACGACGCGTAAATTGACTGCCTCGGCAAAGAAGTGCAGGACACTTCTTTGCAACGTAATTTGAGCCGTTCTTCATTGAAGTCAATGAAGAGCAGCTCAAGATTTACGAGCGTCACAGACGCCTCGCATAATGCGAGGAGGAGCTTTTACGTCTGAAACAACGCTGCTGTTTTCTCCTGAAAACAGTCTGTCTTTTCAGACGTAAAAGCCACTTCTCGTGTGCACATACCCTTATACGCTCGAAAGGTTCTAGGAAGACAAAAGACCTCTTGAAGAGAATATGAGGTTTTGAACAAGCACCTGTTCTCTACATGTGTTTAGAGGAGGGGAAACCAATTCCCTACTACTCTGTTTAACAGTTTCTGAAAAAAGAACAGACAGAATCTTGAACAATTCAAGGACCATTGAGTTAACTCTGGGAGCCAGTAGGATTTTGAAGGAGCCATGGAAGATGTGTAACCATTTATAAAACACTACAAGATGGGACCCAGGAAATTTAAGCCCCACATTATGCAAAATGGCTTCTTGTCTTCTGAAATGTACTTAGTTTTTTGTTTGGTTCTTTAACATGCTTTAAATGTGGTTTATATTTATAACGAAAGCCATGACGCTGTGCCGGACCTGTTGTTTAGCAGATACCAAAGGCGCCTGACGGGCCCCATCGGTTTAGAATGTAGTCTGTCGGGATTCCGTCATGGTGTCGGTCATTTTGAGGGGAAGAATAATGCTGCATGCTGAACTATTCTTGCCGTTAGATATTATGGAGTAGTCTAATGGAGTCTCCTTGACAAATTTTGTCAGGTTTGACTGGAGAAGTAGTGCTGCACGCTATTTATCCCCTCAAAATGATAGACACCACGGAGGGACCACAACAGACTCCTTTGTAAATCAATAGGGTCCATCTGGTGCATTGGTTTCTGTCGTACGATGGATCTAGCCGGGTATTATGGCTTCTATTATAAACAGAAACCACAACGCAAATGTGAACAGAGCCTTAGGCCTTATTCACACGAACGTGTGCATTTTGCGCGCGCAAAAAACTCTACGTTTTTTGCGCGTTGCAGTTCCGTGTGTCATCATTGTTTGCTGCGTGGCATGCGTGATTTTCACACATATGCCATGCTTCTGACACGTGGTTTTGAAGTTTAGAAAAATAAATGAAGGAAGTGCTTTTATTTTTTCCTTCATTTCTTTATCTACTGTTGACTTCAATGGGTGCGTGATGGACGAAAAACGGCCGCGTATAGGACATGTCGTGAGTTTTACGCAGCGGACACACGCTGTGTGAAAATCATGGACTGTCTGAACGGCCCCATTCACTAACATAGGTCCGTGCGACGTATCACGAACGTTAAACACGTTCGTGTGAATAAGGCCTTAGTGATACTGAACACAAGTCCTAGTTCTATGGCTTAACCCGAGTTTTAACCTCTCTGAATAGAAAAATGACTGTATGTTTGTGATGTACTCTTCATCTATAGTGTGACAGAGTTTCTTCCTCTTCATGCCGGACAGCTTCTTTCCTAGTTTCAGTGTCAATCTTCACCACTAATGGCAGATTCCTTGTTCTGAAACTCAACAGTTTCCACGTGAGCTTTCGCATTCCAGACTACCGTTTTCCTTATCTCGCTCGCTCCAGCTCTCCGACTCTCCAGTGTTAATTACATGTCAAATCCAGATTGTTTACGGACTTCTGCTCTGCTTCCATTAATATTACCTCAATCTGTAACCATACAATAAACCTGTTCAGCTATAGCACTCCAAACTGGAACATGCAAACTTGAGGATTTAAGTGTATAGTCTTAATAAAATAAAAACTTTTTTTTTAATTATTAGAAGGACAAATCTATAGGAGCAAATAACACACAGCAGAGGTCCCTTATGCACGAATAGTATATGGGTTCCATGCTGTCCAATAGGCCATGACCTACAACAGCACCTTCTGACAGGCCCCCCCAGAGCGTATTAGCTTGGGGGACACATGGTAACAGTCTCAATTTTTACATTTTCCTTTTAAGGATTTTGGTATGTTCTGCTTGTCGTCGTCCCCTATTTTATTCCCACAGTGGTACTTACCTTATTACGGTCATCTTCAGGTCAGCTGAACTAATGTTTGAGCAGGTTCCAGAAGTTGCTAGAAGCAGCTCACACTTCTTTGAATGCTTCCTGATTGGTGGACTTGTGTTTGTGGCGGGAAGATTCCACCTTTATAATTCCTGGAGCAGCGCCCCTCCCACCCTCCCTTTATAATGACTTATGTTGATTGTCGCAATGTTTTGTTAGATGGGGTTTAGTCTTCCAGCTAATGCTGAAAGGACTTGGTCATTTATTTAATTCAAGCTGATTGATGTTTTTAATAATTATTATTACATACCATCTAAGTAGGACAGTAGGGAGCAGTATTTTTATTTTTTTAAGGTGGCACTAGGCTCCTTACGCGCACTAGGCGCCCACACGCAACATACAGAGTCTTACTGGAATAAATGTAATTCTCGTATCAAGATGAAAAGGGGTGTTCTTCGTGATTTACTTCCTTCATATCTTGCAGAATTCATGTGGAGAGATCGGTTTGGCAAAGACGCATTTAAAGTCTAACTAAACGTTCGACAAACTTCTGACATGTCATAGTGACATGTCAGAAGTTTGTATTGGTGGGGGTCCGAGCACGGAGACCCCCACCAATCGCTAGAACGAAGCAGCTGAAGCACCCGTGTAAGCGCTCAGCCGCTTCGTGTCTGTTCAGCTTTTCGACTCAATAGAAAGTCTATTGAGCCCGTACTCCGATACATCGGCTTTCCGGAAAAGGCAGAACAGAAACGAAGCAGCTGAGCGCTCACACGGGTGCTTCAGCTGCTTCGTTCTAGCGATTGGTGGGGGTATCCGTGCTCGGACCCCCACCAATACAAACTTCTGACATGTCACTATGACATGTCAGAAGTTTGTCGAACATTTAGCTACACTTTTTGTTCACACTGAGTTTTTTGCAGGCGGAATTTCTGCCTCAAAATTCCATTTGGAAGTTTGAGACAGATTTTTCTCTAGCTGCACGTTTTTGCGGCGTTTTTCGCCCGAGGCCATTGAGCGCCGCGGGCATAAAACGCTGTGAAATACGCTTTCTCTGCCACCCATTGAAGTCAATGGGAGGTCAGAGGTGTAAACGCCTGAAGATAGGGCATGTCGCTTCTTTTTCCCGCGAGGCGGTTTTACCGCTCGTGGGAAAAAGACGCCTCCGCCTCCCATTGTTTTTTGGCGCCGTTTCCGCAAATGCCTCCCATTGATTTCAATGGGAAGCGGACGAGTTTTTTTACCACGAGCGGTAAAACCGCGTCGCGGTAAAAAGAAGCGACATGACCTATCTTGAGGCGGTTTCCGCCTCCAAAACCCCATTTCAATCGGTCAGAAATGGGGAAAAAAAACGCCTCGACGAGTGTTTTGACGAGCTTTTGTCAAACCACTGTGCAAAAAACGTCTGGAGCAGTTTTTGCAGGAGGAATTTTCCTCCTGAAAAAAACTCTGTGTGAACACAGCCTAACACTCTGAATATTGCAGAGCAGTTTCCTGTTCAGGATTATGCAATGTGATTATGCTTATGTTTATAAATAAATAGTTATCACTAAAAATATTGACAGGGAACATATACTTCATTTGTGTTAACAACATGGTCAAGATTATGTCTCCCTAGTGAGGAAGAAGGGGGACAAAATCTTCACTTGTTCAATCAGGGGGACATAAGCTTCACTCGATGACAAATTCCTTTATTAACCCCTTTAGAATGCAGCCTGTTTTGGCCTTGTGGACACAGCTGATTTTTTCAAATCTGACATGTGTCACTTTATGTGGTAATAACTTCGGAATGCTTTTACCTATCCAAGCCATTCTGAGATTTTTCTCGTGACATATTGTACTTTATGTTAGTGAAAAAAATTGGTCCGTAAATTCTTTATTTATTTGTGAAAAACACAAAATTATTAAGACAATTAGAATTTTTCTAAATTTAAATGTATCTGCTTGTAGAACAGATAGTAATACCACACAAAATAGTTACTATTTCACATCCCCCATATGTCTACTTTATGTTTGCATTGTTTTTTGAACGTCCTTTTATTTTTCTAGGATGTTACAAGGCTTAAAACTTTAGCAGCAATTTCTCACATTTTCAAGAAAATTTCAAAAGGCTATTTTTTTCAAGTACCAGTTCAGTTCTGAAGTGGCTTTGAGGGCCTTATACAGGTATATTAGAAAGTCCCCATTAATCACCCCATTTTAAAAACTGCACCCCTCAAGAGTATTCAAAACAGCATTCAGAAAGTGTTTTAACCCTTTAGATGTTTCACAGGAATTAAAGCAAAGTAGAGGTTACATTCACAAATTAAATCCTTTTTGCCAAAATTTATTCGTAATACATTTTTTTCTATAACACAAAAGGCTTTACCAGAGAAACACAACTCAATATTTGATTGCCCAGATTCTGCAGTTTTTAGAAATATCCCACATGGTGGCCCTAGTGCGATAAAGGACTGAAACACGGGCCTCAGAAGCAAAGGAGCACCTAGTGGATTTTGGGGCCTTCTTTATTTGGAATATATTTTAGGTACCATGTCAGGTTTGAAGAGGTTTTGTGGTGCCAAAACAATGGAAACCCCCAAAAGTGACCCCATTTTGGAAACAACACCCCTCAAGAAATTTATCTAGGGGTATAGGAAGCATTTTGAACCCAAAGGTTTTTTTCTGAATTTATTGGAATTAGTCTGTCAAGATGAAAATCGAATTTAAAAAAAACAACAAAAAAACAACATAGAATTTTGTTATTTTTAAAAGGAATAAAGAAGAAAAAGCACCACAACATTTGTAAAGCAATTTCTCCCGATTACGGCAATACCCCATATGTGGTAATAAACTGCTGTTTGGAACCACGGTAGGGCTTAGAAGAGAAGGAGCGCCATTTGGAGCACAGTTTTTTTCACAGCGTTTGCAGAGTTCCTGAGGTACCAGTACAGTGGAAACCCCCAAGAAGTGACCCCATAATGGAAACTGCACCCCTCAAAGAATTTATCTAGCGGTGTGATCACTTTTATGACCCCATCGTTTTTCTTTGCTAAATTTGGGGAAATCTGGCATGAGAAAATAAAATGTTACATTTTTCACAAATGCTTCATTTATAGGACAGATTTTTCAGACACAGATCATGTATGTGAAGGAAAGCACCTCAACATTTATTGGGCTATTTCTTCTGAGTTCAGAAATACCCCCAAAGTGGTCTAAATATGTTGTCTGGACACATAGCAGTGTCTGGAAGGATTTTGAGGCCTTATTTTTACTTGGATGATTTTTGGCCACAAGCATAAAAATGGGTAAAATACTAGAATGATATAGGGAGGGTGTAGGGGTTTAAAAAGTATATATTTTTTTTAATCCAGGGGGGTGTGGTAGATTCGGAAGCAGTCTTTCATGCAGAGTCTAGGTTTGGATGGACAAGTGTCGCACTGATATATGGTATCTTTTTGGATAGCCTTTTTGCGCAGACACGGCACCTGCGTTTTTTGTGTGTGCTGCCCACTAACTATACGGCAAACACTACATGGACCAGCAGAAGTTTCCTACACCTTGTCTCCAAGAAAAATAAATTCTATAATTAGTATGAATTATCCAAGTATGTACCCAGGTGTCCAGCTTTTAGAAAATTTTAAAATGAATTATATAGTGCCATCTGGACAAGGTACACTGCCAATTTCTTGTACCAGATTTTGCATTTCCTCATGGCACTATAGGGTTTTAAAACCTGATAATTCAGGTCAACCCCACACATGAATTTATTATATACCTCTATGCATATAGGCTTCATCGTGGATGATGTGAATCTACGTGTGGGGACAGGGTGCACCTCGCATCATGTATAGATGTCAACATGCAGACATCTTTTTTGTCTTTAAATTTGAGACACATGATCCCATCCTGCAGCAATGCCCTTTCGCCAATTTGCAGGGATTGGCCGATGAGGGTCTTGGGAAAGTGCCTCTGGTTTTTTCGGACTGTACCACACACCACAGTTTTTTTGTCTAGAAGACATTTGAAAAGGGGCACACTTGTGTACCAGTTGTCCCAGTACAAGTTGTAACCCTGATCAAACAGTGGGTGCAGGAGGTCTCACACTATCTTTCCACTGTTAGTAATGCAGGGTGGACTGTATTGTCCTGTCCTTTCCCCCATAAATACAGAAAGCGTGTGTGTATCAAATCTCAGATTCACACAGCTTGTAGACCTTCATCCCGACCTGGCGCGCTTATTGGGCAAATATTGGCGAAACTTCAGCCTGCCCTTAAAGTGCACCAGAGATTAATCAATTGAAATTAATTTTTCGGGGGTGTAGATTTTAGATTTTTTTTTAGGAAAAATTATTAACAAGGGGCCTAGATTTAAAAAAATCTGTCGGAATTGGGGCCATTCTGGGGGGAGGCATTGGGAGTTGTCACTAAAGTGCAGAAATTAATAAACAGCCTCAAAGCGGGGTCTGGTCATTGTGTTTCAGTTAGGGTTGCACGATGCATCGAAATATCGATACTATTTTGATGCCGTGCACACTTAAATGGTTCAATACCGTTCATTCATGTATTTCGATACTAGGCTGTGCAGCCGCACAGCTTAGTATTGTAACACATGAATGTATGAAGTGCGGGGCTGCGGGTGTGTAATACAGCCATTGCCCTGCTCCTGACAAGTGTGTGGGCGCGGTCAGCATGATGTAATGCGACCAGAGCTGCATTAATGATAGCCCTAATGAAGACAGAACAAGGCAGGTGAACTGCAAAACACTCCTATGTTATCACCGCCGGCCGCATTACCTCGTGCTGAAGACACGCGGACATCAGGAGCGGGGCAATGGTTGTATTACACAGCCGCAGCCCCACTCTAACGGCGGAGATCTTTGAAACCTCTCATCTCCGCCACTATTCCCATGAATGCTGCGATCAAAGCTGACCGCAGCATTTAAGGAAAACAATAGAAAGGGGGATGCCCTTTGTATCGCATCACAGGGAATCCCTGTGACGCGATCGAGGGACATACCATATATGGGCAGACAGCCCAAGGTGCATTGAAGGAACCCAGGGCTGTCTGACCAAGATTCCTGTTGCTAGCCATACTTAGGCCTTATTCACACGAACGTGTCCGTTTTGCGCGCGTAAAAAACTCAGCGTTTTTCAGGCTTTGCAGTTCTGTGTGATATTTGTGTACGGTGCGCGTCTGCGTTTTTTACGCACGTATGTCATCCGTATGTCACACATTTTTTACGTTCGCAAAATAAACTGAAGAAGGTGGTTTTCTTTTTCTCATCATTTCTTTAGCAACGGTTGCGTGAATCACGGACAGCACACGGATGTACGTCCGTGTGCTGTCCGTGATTTTCACACGCCCATTGACTTCAATGGGTGCGTGATGCGCAAAAAACGTACAAGATTAGGACATGCAGTGAGTTTCACTCAGCGGACACACGCTGCGTGAAAAACACTGAATGTCTGAATTGCATTGGTTGAATTGTTTTAACACGTGTAACACGGACGTGAAATACGCTCGTGTGAATAAGGCCTTAGGCATGTCCTAACAACTGCCAGTGCATTAAAGTTTAAAAATAAAAAAGTACAAAAAAATAAATTCATGTTAAATAAAAAATAAAAAAAGTAAAAAAAACAAAACAAAAACCAAACACACATTTTTTACAATAAATATTAAAATAACAGTCCCTATACATAAAATATACACATATTCGGTATCGTCGCGACCGTAATAACAAATATATAGCATAATTTATGATGTTTACGCTGTTAAAAAATAAAATAAAAACTGCTTTCTTCCACTTATTAATGTGAGGCACGAGGTCTTATGAATTTTGAACTTCCATGTGCCTCACATTAATACTAATTAAACCCATCCTGTACCTCACACATTAACCCAACGTTGTCCATTATAACTATTAACCCTTTCATGCCGACAATCTGTAGATTCACGTCCTTTTCGCACATACCCCGTGCAGCCAGGGCGTGAATATACTGCTCTCTGTTCCAGCCGGCATAGCGCTGTGAAAAGAGCTCGGACGCCGGCTGTGTCAGTGTCTGCGGCTCCCCAGCAATCTGTTCTCTGACAGCCAAACCGATTGGTTCGGCTGCAGAGAATATGATCACCGTCATTAACCGCTTCCTGACCGCCCACTGTAAATTCATGTCGGCGCTTGCTGGGAGCTGTGCAGCGCCGACGTGAATTCACAGTGGGTGTTAAAAGCGCGATCCGGGTGTCTCAGAGTTGTATCACGCTACAGAGAAAAAATAAAAACAAAGCGCACATCGTGCCTGAATTTGTATATAACGAAAAAAGAAAATAGGGTCAAAGGTACTGACCTGGTGATGTTATGCTAGGAGCATAACAACCCACACTTGCATTCAGAGGTAACTCTGTCAAAATCGGTTGCCGCCACAGTTCCCAATCCGGAGGTTTGAAGGTACAATATCCGCTGAAGAAATCCAATGAATGGAAAAAACCGGGGAAATCCAAGGGCGCAGCCGTGTCCAGATAAAATAGATTTTATTTGTACATATAACAACAACAAAAAAAGATTGTGTTTCGAAGCCGTACCGGCCTCTTCGTCAGGTCAGAGTACAAGTGGTTATCCTACGAAAACACACAGTTTATATCCAGAGAACATATATGACTACCGGGTTAAATGAGAGGTCAGATTAAAAGGCGTGTTCAAACAGATCATTATAAACCCATAAAAACTTGTACATAGATATATTTATATATATATATATACATTAATAATATATCTGCCAGACTAACATAGAATTCGTTAAAAATGTATATAAAAATATAATGAGAATCACATTAAAAATATTTTAAAAAACAGTTCTATTTAAAAGCCATGTCTAAAAGAAAAAATGTATATATATGCGCACCCTTATCTTGGAAATATGAGATAAGACCATCCCAAAGGATGTGAATGCATATATGCGCTAATTGAAAGATATATAGAAAAATAAATGAATACATAAATATCTAGACATAAAACAGATTCGGGCAGAAGAAAAAGAAAAAGAAAAAATGGCATTAGAAGTTATCACATCGTATATCTATATCCACTATATATGAATCCGACAAAACCTATTAATAGTGGTCTTATTAGATTCATTCGGACCTGTTGGTTTTAATATTTTTAGTTTGTAAATGGTTTTATTGGATTCATTCAGACCTGTAATATTTTTAGTCTGTAGGAAAAAATATATTGCAATCTATTATAACAATCTAGATGACTGATTAGAGTCTAATCGATTGGAATATTAATTAAAAACTTTCTTAGAAACACAAAAAAAGACCATCCAAAAGGATGTGGATAAGATACTCCATATATATGCTAAGTAAGAACATATCAGTACCTAAATATATACATATCTAGACATAGAAGAGAATATTATCGAAATTAGTAGTCACATTTAAAGTGATCACATTGCCTATCTGCATACATTCTATTTGCATCCAAAAAACCGCATTAAATAATGGTCTCATTGAGTTCATTCAGACCTGCCGGTTTCAGTGTTTTTAATTTGTAGATCCAAAATATTTCTTTTTTACAAAGAACATTAAAACGATCAGGATGACTCACTGAGATTTGGTCAATTGGGGTGATAGTAAAACATGCAAAATTACCCTCATGTGCTATAGTGCAGTGTCTAGAAACACTATGAAGCAAAAATTTATTCTTACAATTAAACCTATGTTTATTCAGTCTACAATGCAGGGGTTGAATTGTCCTTCCTACGTATTGGATACCACATATACAATTTATAAGATAGATCACAAAACTAGATCGGCAATTTAAATTCGTTTCAATATTAAATGATTTTTCTGTCTGATGTGATCTAAAAATGTGCGTTTTGTCTGTGATTGATTTACAACAAAGACATCTATTTTGTCCACATTTAAAACTCCCCTTTTCTAATAATGGGTCATGTAGTTGTATTTTTTGTGACGAGTCTTTTAAAAAGGACAGATTCACCCGACTTGGAGCCAGGATATTTTTTATTGTTCTAGCTCTTTTAAACGTTACATGCGGTTTTGAAGGTAGAGTTTTTTGTAAAAACGGGTCATTCTGTAATACATGCCAATGTCTTTTTAATATCTCTCCTATTTTCTTATTTGCTGTATTATATTGTGTAATGAAATTGAGACCAAAACTATCTCGATTCTTCTCATCATTTCGTTCTTTAGAGACACTACCAGTATATTTTATTAGGCAGTCTTCTTGGGACAGTGCAGATGTTTTCTTATATGCATCCGTTAATAGTGTATCTGGATAACCTTTGTCTTTAAAACGTTTATATAAAATTTTACTTTGTTTTTTAAAATCACACTTAAGGGTACAGTTTTTCCTAATTCTTTTATATTGGCTATATGGGATATTTTTAAGCCACTTGGAGTAGTGGCCACTATAAAAATTTAAATAACTGTTAATGTCTACTTTCTTAAAAAAATTGCATGTTAAAAACCTATCCCCTGAATAAGTAATTGTCAAATCCAGATAATCAATTTCTTTTTCTTGGATATTATAGGTGAAATTGATGCCCCATTGATTTTCATTTAGTGAATTACAAAAATTGGTCGCACTTCTCCAGTCGCCATTCCATATAAAAATCAAATCGTCTATATATCTTTTGTATAAAAGGATATGTTCCCTTGCCCATGGGTGATTCCATATAAATTGCTCTTCAAACGCCCCCATAAAAATATTAGCATAGCTCGGTGCTACTCTAGTGCCCATCGCTGTGCCCTTAACTTGATGGTATATATTATTATTGAACGAAAAAATATTATTCTTTAAAATGAATTCCATACTCTCCAAATAAAATTTAATTTGGATTGGTTGGAGATCTTTATCTTTTTCAAACAAATTTTTCAGGGTACTCATGCCCAAAGAGTGCTCAATATTGCTATATAATGCACTCACATCCAAAGTAATCAGGAGTGGATAATTTTTTGGTGAAACTAAGCACAGTTCATTGATGAGCTGTGTTGAATCTTTTAAAAAACTGGGTAGGTTTACTACATATTTTTGCAAAATCAGATCTAGATAATGGGACAAATGACAGGTGGGTGACTGAATACCGGAAATAATAGGTCTCCCAGGTGGATTAATGGGGTCCTTATGTATTTTCGGTAAGTGGTAATAGAATGCTAAATTAGAGTTTTGTGGAGTAAGATATTTCCTTTCATTCTTATTAAGAACCCTATCTAAAAAGGCTTGATCTATCAGAGATCTAAGGTTTTTATTAATGTTCTCGATGGGATTGTAATCAAGGCAGACATAATAATTTGTGTCTGATAGAATCTTTGAAGCTTCATTAAAGTAATCCACAGTATTCTGAATTACTGTACCACCACCTTTGTCCGCAGATCTTATTACAATTGATGTATTATCTTTAAGATTCTTCAAAGCTTGTTTTTCACTATAAGATAAATTATTTTTATGTGGAAGATATTGCGATTCTATGTCTTCCAAGTCTCTACCTACTAGATGATAAAAAGTATTGATAAAGTTACCCTGATGGGCTACAGGGTAGAACTTTGAGGGTGCTTTCAGAGCAGTATGTTTAAAGATTGGGGGTGATTCATTTTGGTGGATATTATCTACACCAGATTGGTCTTTGTCCAATATTGATTTATAAGAAGTTAATTGGAAATATCTTTTTAATGTTAGTTTCCTAATGAACCGATGTAAATCAATAAATACATCAAACCCATTTATACCGGAAGTAGGGCAAAAAGCAAGACCCTTTTCCAGGAGCGAAATTTCAGATTTATTTAAAATATAATCGGACAGGTTAAAAATGGATACAAGTGGTAAGACAGGAGGGGGGGCCAAAGTGCCTATTATTCTCTTTTTCTTTTTGCCTCCCCTGGTTCCTCTATAAGATTTTTTCTTTTTTTCGGGCGAAAAAATTCGCTTATGGCCAACTGTTGGGAATTTCGGCAAGGTGGTATCTCTAAAAAAGATGACGAGGAGGGAGAGGGGGAGGGAGGAGACAGTATATTCTCTACAGGTCTGAGACTTCTCTCTCCTACAGGTGTGACACATAGTGCCGGGGTGAGAAATGGAACTGACATGGTGGAACCTTTTTTAGTGTTATCAATAGTAGTCATAACTTTGGACAGATCAGGACTATCCAAAAAAATTATTTCCCTATTATAGTCTTCAGTATTAATTACAGTATTAGATAGTTGGTCATCAGAGATGTCATGTGTTGTTAATATCGATAAATCCATATCTCCATCCGATATAGAACTCTTGGCCCGCTCATTGGTTCTTTCAACAGCATGAATAGGGGTGGAGTTCACATCTTTATTAGATATATCTTTCTTATTTAGTATATCCCCATGGGGACTTCTAGAAAGCTCATTCATAGGTTGTCGCATTTTTTTATTATTATTGTTAGATCTACTATATTTGCTGTTCAAAAAAAGTCTATTAGATTTAATATAAGCTATTCTTAGTTCCTCATTTTTGTTTCTATTATAATTTGTACTGGGTGTTAAGGTAGGCATTACGCGCTGCTGAATACTTTTCAAGGTATCTGCTTTTTGAGGTTGTAATATGGGTACATTCCAGGTTCTAATTTGATTGGAGAGATAGTCCAATCTATCTCTTGCCAATTTATTAGCCTTTCTTTCAATGAGATCTTGTTCTAATCTGAATATGCGATCAACCCCTGCATTGTAGACTGAATAAACATAGGTTTAATTGTAAGAATAAATTTTTGCTTCATAGTGTTTCTAGACACTGCACTATAGCACATGAGGGTAATTTTGCATGTTTTACTATCACCCCAATTGACCAAATCTCAGTGAGTCATCCTGATCGTTTCAATGTTCTTTGTAAAAAAGAAATATTTTGGATCTACAAATTAAAAACACTGAAACCGGCAGGTCTGAATGAACTCAATGAGACCATTATTTAATGCGGTTTTTTGGATGCAAATAGAATGTATGCAGATAGGCAATGTGATCACTTTAAATGTGACTACTAATTTCGATAATATTCTCTTCTATGTCTAGATATGTATATATTTAGGTACTGATATGTTCTTACTTAGCATATATATGGAGTATCTTATCCACATCCTTTTGGATGGTCTTTTTTTGTGTTTCTAAGAAAGTTTTTAATTAATATTCCAATCGATTAGACTCTAATCAGTCATCTAGATTGTTATAATAGATTGCAATATATTTTTTCCTACAGACTAAAAATATTACAGGTCTGAATGAATCCAATAAAACCATTTACAAACTAAAAATATTAAAACCAACAGGTCCGAATGAATCTAATAAGACCACTATTAATAGGTTTTGTCGGATTCATATATAGTGGATATAGATATACGATGTGATAACTTCTAATGCCATTTTTTCTTTTTCTTTTTCTTCTGCCCGAATCTGTTTTATGTCTAGATATTTATGTATTCATTTATTTTTCTATATATCTTTCAATTAGCGCATATATGCATTCACATCCTTTGGGATGGTCTTATCTCATAATTCCAAGATAAGGGTGCGCATATATATACATTTTTTCTTTTAGACATGGCTTTTAAATAGAACTGTTTTTTAAAATATTTTTAATGTGATTCTCATTATATTTTTATATACATTTTTAACGAATTCTATGTTAGTCTGGCAGATATATTATTAATGTATATATATATATATAAATATATCTATGTACAAGTTTTTATGGGTTTATAATGATCTGTTTGAACACGCCTTTTAATCTGACCTCTCATTTAACCCGGTAGTCATATATGTTCTCTGGATATAAACTGTGTGTTTTCGTAGGATAACCACTTGTACTCTGACCTGACGAAGAGGCCGGTACGGCTTCGAAACACAATCTTTTTTTGTTGTTGTTATATGTACAAATAAAATCTATTTTATCTGGACACGGCTGCGCCCTTGGATTTCCCCGGTTTTTTCCATTCATTGGATTTCTTCAGCGGATATTGTACCTTCAAACCTCCGGATTGGGAACTGTGGCGGCAACCGATTTTGACAGAGTTACCTCTGAATGCAAGTGTGGGTTGTTATGCTCCTAGCATAACATCACCAGGTCAGTACCTTTGACCCTATTTTCTTTTTTCGTTATATACAAATTCAGGCACGATGTGCGCTTTGTTTTTATTTTTTCTCTGTAGCGTGATACATCTCTGAGGTGGATATTCACACGTTTTGGTATCCACGATTAGACCACAAAAGGTCTGCAAATAGAGCAGCAATTTCATCTGCCTGATCTGCTTGGTCTACACCTGAGAGACATTGACAATCCCGTTACCACTCTAAGAACGACAAGCTATGGATCATTTTCGGCATAGAAAGGAATCCAGAGATCAACTAGTCCAGAAACTCACAGCAAGTACGGTACACAATCATCATGAGACTATACCGGCATCTGTATTCACTAATGAAGACACGGAAATTATGGTTGATTTATTTAAAGAATTTGAAGATTCTTCTAAGGTGGAATTACAACACCACATTGATGTAATCTTTCTTACGATTTATCTATCTGAGAAAATATCCCCAAGGGGTTTACGTATGCCTTTTTCATCCACCTTTAAGGACGACCCAATCTTTACCTCAGATTGGGAGTCTTTTATGGAGGAATGTACAAAGGGGATGATGAACCGTTTATTGACTAAAAGACAAACTCTATGTGAGACATTAACTATTAAAATAGAAAGCCTAATGGAATCATTAAAACTATATTCTCTACATCATGATTTTCATACTATAAATCATAGGATTACTAATCGCATATTCAGATTAGAACAAGATCTCATTGAAAGAAAGGCTAATAAATTGGCAAGAGATAGATTGGACTATCTCTCCAATCAAATTAGAACCTGGAATGTACCCATATTACAACCTCAAAAAGCAGATACCTTGAAAAGTATTCAGCAGCGCGTAATGCCTACCTTAACACCCAGTACAAATTATAATAGAAACAAAAATGAGGAACTAAGAATAGCTTATATTAAATCTAATAGACTTTTTTTGAACAGCAAATATAGTAGATCTAACAATAATAATAAAAAAATGCGACAACCTATGAATGAGCTTTCTAGAAGTCCCCATGGGGATATACTAAATAAGAAAGATATATCTAATAAAGATGTGAACTCCACCCCTATTCATGCTGTTGAAAGAACCAATGAGCGGGCCAAGAGTTCTATATCGGATGGAGATATGGATTTATCGATATTAACAACACATGACATCTCTGATGACCAACTATCTAATACTGTAATTAATACTGAAGACTATAATAGGGAAATAATTTTTTTGGATAGTCCTGATCTGTCCAAAGTTATGACTACTATTGATAACACTAAAAAAGGTTCCACCATGTCAGTTCCATTTCTCACCCCGGCACTATGTGTCACACCTGTAGGAGAGAGAAGTCTCAGACCTGTAGAGAATATACTGTCTCCTCCCTCCCCCTCTCCCTCCTCGTCATCTTTTTTAGAGATACCACCTTGCCGAAATTCCCAACAGTTGGCCATAAGCGAATTTTTTCGCCCGAAAAAAAGAAAAAATCTTATAGAGGAACCAGGGGAGGCAAAAAGAAAAAGAGAATAATAGGCACTTTGGCCCCCCCTCCTGTCTTACCACTTGTATCCATTTTTAACCTGTCCGATTATATTTTAAATAAATCTGAAATTTCGCTCCTGGAAAAGGGTCTTGCTTTTTGCCCTACTTCCGGTATAAATGGGTTTGATGTATTTATTGATTTACATCGGTTCATTAGGAAACTAACATTAAAAAGATATTTCCAATTAACTTCTTATAAATCAATATTGGACAAAGACCAATCTGGTGTAGATAATATCCACCAAAATGAATCACCCCCAATCTTTAAACATACTGCTCTGAAAGCACCCTCAAAGTTCTACCCTGTAGCCCATCAGGGTAACTTTATCAATACTTTTTATCATCTAGTAGGTAGAGACTTGGAAGACATAGAATCGCAATATCTTCCACATAAAAATAATTTATCTTATAGTGAAAAACAAGCTTTGAAGAATCTTAAAGATAATACATCAATTGTAATAAGATCTGCGGACAAAGGTGGTGGTACAGTAATTCAGAATACTGTGGATTACTTTAATGAAGCTTCAAAGATTCTATCAGACACAAATTATTATGTCTGCCTTGATTACAATCCCATCGAGAACATTAATAAAAACCTTAGATCTCTGATAGATCAAGCCTTTTTAGATAGGGTTCTTAATAAGAATGAAAGGAAATATCTTACTCCACAAAACTCTAATTTAGCATTCTATTACCACTTACCGAAAATACATAAGGACCCCATTAATCCACCTGGGAGACCTATTATTTCCGGTATTCAGTCACCCACCTGTCATTTGTCCCATTATCTAGATCTGATTTTGCAAAAATATGTAGTAAACCTGCCCAGTTTTTTAAAAGATTCAACACAGCTCATCAATGAACTGTGCTTAGTTTCACCAAAAAATTATCCACTCCTGATTACTTTGGATGTGAGTGCATTATATAGCAATATTGAGCACTCTTTGGGCATGAGTACCCTGAAAAATTTGTTTGAAAAAGATAAAGATCTCCAACCAATCCAAATTAAATTTTATTTGGAGAGTATGGAATTCATTTTAAAGAATAATATTTTTTCGTTCAATAATAATATATACCATCAAGTTAAGGGCACAGCGATGGGCACTAGAGTAGCACCGAGCTATGCTAATATTTTTATGGGGGCGTTTGAAGAGCAATTTATATGGAATCACCCATGGGCAAGGGAACATATCCTTTTATACAAAAGATATATAGACGATTTGATTTTTATATGGAATGGCGACTGGAGAAGTGCGACCAATTTTTGTAATTCACTAAATGAAAATCAATGGGGCATCAATTTCACCTATAATATCCAAGAAAAAGAAATTGATTATCTGGATTTGACAATTACTTATTCAGGGGATAGGTTTTTAACATGCAATTTTTTTAAGAAAGTAGACATTAACAGTTATTTAAATTTTTATAGTGGCCACTACTCCAAGTGGCTTAAAAATATCCCATATAGCCAATATAAAAGAATTAGGAAAAACTGTACCCTTAAGTGTGATTTTAAAAAACAAAGTAAAATTTTATATAAACGTTTTAAAGACAAAGGTTATCCAGATACACTATTAACGGATGCATATAAGAAAACATCTGCACTGTCCCAAGAAGACTGCCTAATAAAATATACTGGTAGTGTCTCTAAAGAACGAAATGATGAGAAGAATCGAGATAGTTTTGGTCTCAATTTCATTACACAATATAATACAGCAAATAAGAAAATAGGAGAGATATTAAAAAGACATTGGCATGTATTACAGAATGACCCGTTTTTACAAAAAACTCTACCTTCAAAACCGCATGTAACGTTTAAAAGAGCTAGAACAATAAAAAATATCCTGGCTCCAAGTCGGGTGAATCTGTCCTTTTTAAAAGACTCGTCACAAAAAATACAACTACATGACCCATTATTAGAAAAGGGGAGTTTTAAATGTGGACAAAATAGATGTCTTTGTTGTAAATCAATCACAGACAAAACGCACATTTTTAGATCACATCAGACAGAAAAATCATTTAATATTGAAACGAATTTAAATTGCCGATCTAGTTTTGTGATCTATCTTATAAATTGTATATGTGGTATCCAATACGTAGGAAGGACAATTCAACCCCTGCATTGTAGACTGAATAAACATAGGTTTAATTGTAAGAATAAATTTTTGCTTCATAGTGTTTCTAGACACTGCACTATAGCACATGAGGGTAATTTTGCATGTTTTACTATCACCCCAATTGACCAAATCTCAGTGAGTCATCCTGATCGTTTTAATGTTCTTTGTAAAAAAGAAATATTTTGGATCTACAAATTAAAAACACTGAAACCGGCAGGTCTGAATGAACTCAATGAGACCATTATTTAATGCGGTTTTTTGGATGCAAATAGAATGTATGCAGATAGGCAATGTGATCACTTTAAATGTGACTACTAATTTCGATAATATTCTCTTCTATGTCTAGATATGTATATATTTAGGTACTGATATGTTCTTACTTAGCATATATATGGAGTATCTTATCCACATCCTTTTGGATGGTCTTTTTTTGTGTTTCTAAGAAAGTTTTTAATTAATATTCCAATCGATTAGACTCTAATCAGTCATCTAGATTGTTATAATAGATTGCAATATATTTTTTCCTACAGACTAAAAATATTACAGGTCTGAATGAATCCAATAAAACCATTTACAAACTAAAAATATTAAAACCAACAGGTCCGAATGAATCTAATAAGACCACTATTAATAGGTTTTGTCGGATTCATATATAGTGGATATAGATATACGATGTGATAACTTCTAATGCCATTTTTTCTTTTTCTTTTTCTTCTGCCCGAATCTGTTTTATGTCTAGATATTTATGTATTCATTTATTTTTCTATATATCTTTCAATTAGCGCATATATGCATTCACATCCTTTGGGATGGTCTTATCTCATATTTCCAAGATAAGGGTGCGCATATATATACATTTTTTCTTTTAGACATGGCTTTTAAATAGAACTGTTTTTTAAAATATTTTTAATGTGATTCTCATTATATTTTTATATACATTTTTAACGAATTCTATGTTAGTCTGGCAGATATATTATTAATGTATATATATATATATAAATATATCTATGTACAAGTTTTTATGGGTTTATAATGATCTGTTTGAACACGCCTTTTAATCTGACCTCTCATTTAACCCGGTAGTCATATATGTTCTCTGGATATAAACTGTGTGTTTTCGTAGGATAACCACTTGTACTCTGACCTGACGAAGAGGCCGGTACGGCTTCGAAACACAATCTTTTTTTGTTGTTGTTATATGTACAAATAAAATCTATTTTATCTGGACACGGCTGCGCCCTTGGATTTCCCCGGTTTTTTCCATTCATTGGGTGTCTCAGAGTAGCGGTGTCACTCGGTTCGCGCTGTTATCCCCTGCCTCTGGTCCCGGAGACATGACCGGGACCTGATTGGTTCAGGTCCCGATCATGTGATCGCAGGGAAAGTTTGTTGCAACAACAAACTGGAAAGTTTGTTGCTACAACAAACTTTCCCGAGGACCGATTGCGGGTGCTGCCGTCAGTTGCATGGCAAAACCGAAGGCCATACAACAGCCTCAGGTCTGCCATTCACGGAAGCCTATGAGGACCAGCTGGTCCTCATAGGCTTCCTGTCAGAATGACTGTCAGCGTCACACTGACAGTTTATAACACGTTACACTACGTAGGTAGTGTAATGTATTATAGCAGCTATCAGTGCTGCAGGTCTTCAAGTTAAAAAAAAAAGTAATAAAAATGTTTTATAAAACTGTAAAAACAAGTTATAAGTTACAAAAATAAAACGTTAAAACAGTACACATATTTGGTATCACCGCGTTCATAATGCCCCCAACTATAAAACTATACTATTTTTTTTCCCGCATGGTGAACACTGCAAAAAATAATTAAAAAACAATACTAGCATCACTATTTTTTTTTGTCATCACCCCTCCCAAAATATAGAATAAAAAGTGATCAAAAATTTGCATGTACCCCAAAATAATACCAATAAAAACTACAACCCGTCCCGCAAAAAAACAGCCCTTACACAGCTTTTTTGACTGAAAAATAAAAAAAATTACGGCTCTCAGAATATGGTGACACAAAAAGTAAATAATTTTATAGAAAAGTGATTTTATTGCGCAAACGCCACAAAACATAAAAAAACTATATACATATGGTATCGCCGTAATCGTACTGACCTGCAGAATAAAGTAAAATGTCATTTATAGCGCACGGTGAGCACTGTAAAAATAAAAAGGACAAAAACATTGTCAAAATGTATGTTTTTTTTGTCACTTTGCTTGCCAAAAAAATCGAATAAAAAGTGATCAAAAAATCACATGTACCCTAAAATGGTACCAATGAAAACTACAGATTGTAACGTAACAAATAAGCCCTCGCACGGCTCCGGTGGAGAAAAAATAAAAAAAAGTTCTGGCGCTCAGAATATAGTGACAGAAATTGTGCAGTGTCCAAAAGCGGATAAGATTGGGCACCATTTATCAGTGCGACACCGGACACACATCTATGAATTATTTATTTACCCCATTATTATACTCTTTTATTATGCCCTGATGTACTCCACACAGCTTACATGTACCCCCACATTATAAACTGAAATACCAGCAAAACCCCAAACAGAACTATTACCAAGCAAAATTTTCGCTCCAAAAGCCAAATGGCGCTCCCTCCCTTCTGAGCTCTGCCGTGGGTCCAAACAGCAGTGTATTACCACATATGGGGTATTGCCGTAATCAGGAGAAATAGCTTTACAAGTTTTGGGGTGCTTTTTATTCTTTATTCCTTGTAAAAATTACATTATATTTTTTAAGAAAAAAAGTGAATTTTCATTTTCACAGACATATTCCAATAAATATAGCAAAAGACCTGTCGGGTCAATACCCCTAGATAAATTCCTTGAGGTGTGTAGTTTCCCAAACCACTTTTGGGGAGATTCCACTGTTTTGGCACCACCTCTTCAAACCTGACATGGTGCCTAAAATACATTCTAAAAAGAGGAGACCCTAAAATCCTCTAGGTGTTCCTTTGCTTCTGAGGCCGGTGCTTCAGACCATTATCATACTAGAGCCACATGTGGGATATTTCTAAAAACTGCAGAAACTGGGCAATAAATATTGAGTTGCATTTCTCGGGTAAAACCTTGTTACAGAAAAAAATGTATTACAAATTAATTTCGACAAAAAAAAAGAAATTTGTAAATTTCACCTCTACTTTGCTTTAAAGAGGCTCTGTCACCAGATTTTGCAACCCCTATCTGCTATTGCAGCAGATAGGCGCTGCAATGTAGATTACAGTAACGTTTTTATTTTTAAAAAACGAGCATTTTTGGCCAAGTTATGACCGTTTTTGTAGTTATGAAAATGAGGCTTGCAAAAGTCCAAGTGGGTGTGTTTAAAAGTAAAAGTCCAAGTGGGCGTGTATTATGTGCGTACATCGGGGCGTTTTTACTTCTTTTACTAGCTGGGCGCTCTGAAGAGAAGTATCATCCACTTCTCTTCAGAACGCTCAGCTTCTGACACTGCAGATCTGTGACGTCACTCACAGGTCCTGCATCGTGTCGGCCACATCGGCACCAGAGGCTACAGTTGATTCTGCAGCAGCATCAGCGTTTGCAGGTAAGTCGATCTTACGATGTACGCACATAATACACGCCCACTTGGACTTTTACTTTTAAACACACCCACTTGGACTTTTGCAAGCCTCATTTGCATAACTACAAAAACGGTCATAACTTGGCCAAAAATGCTCGTTTTTTTAAAATAAAAACGTTACTGTAATCTACATTGCAGCGCCTATCTGCTGCAATAGCAGATAGGGGTTGCAAAATCTGGTGACAGAGCCTCTTTAATTCCTGTGACACGCCTAAAGGGTTAATTAACTTTCTGAATGCTGTTTTGAATACTTTGAGGGGTGCAGTTTTTAAAATGGGGTGATTTATGGGGTCTTTCTAGTACATAAGGCCCTCAAAGCCCCTTCAAAACTGAACAGGTCCTTGACAAAATAGCCTTTTGACATTTTCTTGAAAATGTGAGAAATTGCTGCTAAAGTTCTAAGCCTTGTAACAATGCAAATATAAAGTAGACATATGTGGGATGTTAATTAGCAACAATTCTGTGTGGTATTACTATCTGTTTTACAAGTAGATACATTTAAAATTAGAAAAATTATAATTTTTGCAAATTTTCTTTACATTTTGGCGTTTTTCAAATAAGCTATGAATTTATTGACCAAATTTTTCCACTAACATAAAGTACAATATGTCACGAGAAAACAATCTCTCAATCACTTGGATAGGCAAAAGCATTCCAGAGTTATTACCACATAAAATGACACATGTCAGATTTGAAAAAATGGGGCTGGTCATTGAGGCATCGAGGACTCTTGGTCCTGAAAGGGTTAATGTGAGGCACATGGAGGTTCAAAATTCAGTACACCATGTCTGGTATCGTGACAACCCTAGTTTCGGACTCGGTACAGCGGACAATGATACAAAATTCCCGTGGAGCAGTAGGATCTCACTTTGGGCTTTTTAGTGAGACCCATGTTGAGGATTAACCCCCAATACTTCAGCATTTCTGCACAATTAGTTGACTGGGCTGGGCATAAAAGGAGTTGGGGTGTTCAGATATAAACTGGTGGGCATAAATGTTGGTTTGGTCCACCATAAGCTGGATCAAATTGTCTGTGAAGAACAATTTGAAAAAGCCCATTACAGGCAGTCCCTGTGTCTGCACATGAATTTCTGCCGCAGCAGTAAATTCTAGGATTTAGGGGGTGTAACTGGTTGGGGGTGGGCAATCAATGCTGGCAGTACCAGGGTCAGGCAGAACGGCAGTTTCAGGGTCAGGCAGAACCTGGGCACTAACCCTCCTGCGACTACGAGGAGGTTCCTCACTGTCACTGGAGGACGAGAGAGTGAACTCTGGTTCCTCTTCGCTCGCTGAGTCTGTATCAGACGCGATCGTGGCATATGCCTCTTCATCGGTGTAACGTCTCACTGCCATTTTATAAATGTGTGTGTATATATATATGTACTGTATATACACACGTTGCTCACAAAACACTAACTAACACCAGCTGGAGGGACGGGATTTATGTACATGTCTAAACACTTGGCCTGATGAAGACGCTAGTTCAGCGTTGAAACGCGTAGTCTTTTACAATAAATTATTTATTTTTCTACCTTTATTACCAGCAGCGCCGTATATGGTCCACCAACTTTTTCTTCCTGCAAATACCCGATGCACTCTGTCACTCAAAGTGTGCACCGGGAACGTCTCAGTAATTGTACGTCCTGGTGCCTGAAGTAACCTCCCGCCAGGATGTACAGTTGTGTCCTTGTGTATCTAGGGTCTAGTGACCAAGTGCTCTCCTGCTTGTCCGACCTTGCCGCAATTTGTCTTTGAGAGGCTACCCTCTACCACAGTCTGACCAGCCAATATGCCTAGTGCGGCACTTGCACACGTCCCTCTGTGGGTCACACTGGAAACGACGTCACTACCTACGCTATGGCAACCAGGAAACCTAGCAACGGCTTCCTGGTCGGCCAGGTACGGAAGCCTATTATGTCCTGTCCAAGGCAGGACATAATAGGCTAACTGTCAGTTGAAAAATTAGTTACTATACTCTGCACCATTTACGTAGTGCTGTACAGGGGATCAGAAGGTCAGATCTTCAAGTCCCCAAGTAAGTGTAAAAAAAAAAAAGGGGAAAAAAGTAAAAAATAAAAATAGATAAATAAAAAGTTTGAAGTAATAAAAACAATAATCGCCCTGTTTCCCTGACCAAGTCCTTTATATGTGAAAAAAATGAAAAAGCCATACATAATAGGTATCGCCGCGTTCGGAACGGCCTGGACTATAAAAATAGCATGCCATTTTTACTACAAATTGAACACCGTAAAAAAATTAACTGAAAAACAATGACAGCATTTCTTTTTTTGGTCATCTTGTGTAAAAAAAATTTTTAGAAAAAGAAATCAAAAAGTCGCAAGTACCCGAAAATGGTACCCACAAAAACTACAATTAGTTTTGCAAAAAACAAGCCCTCCCACATCGATATGAACTGAAAAATAAAAAAGTTATGGATGTCAGAAAATGGCAACACTAAAACATGATATTTATTAGAAAAGAGTATTTTTATTGTGG
This sequence comes from Rhinoderma darwinii, assembly GCF_050947455.1. Lineage (NCBI taxonomy): Eukaryota > Metazoa > Chordata > Amphibia > Anura > Rhinodermatidae > Rhinoderma > Rhinoderma darwinii. Next base: position 98,390,750 of record NC_134688.1, read on the forward strand.
GAACGTAGTGAAACATAAAAAAAACTATATAAATTTGGTATCGCTGTAATCGTATCGACCCACAGAACAAAGTTAACATGTTGTTTATACTGCACGGTGAACACTGTAAAAAAGAAAAAACAAAACAGTGCTAGAATTGCTGTTTTTTGGTTTCCTCGTCTCCCACAAAATGGAATAAATAGTGATAAAAAAAAAAAATTGCATGTATGCCAAAATGGAAACAATAAAAATTACAGCTCGTTCCACAAAAAACAAGCCCTCACACAGCTCCGTCAACGGAAAAATAAAACGTTATGGCTCTCAAAAGTCAATGATGCAAAATTATGCTAAATGACGGCCCAGACTAATTTTTTAGGTCCAGTAGTTTCACTAAAAACCCCAAATCATCATTTTCTGGACCCGATAGGTGGACCCCGTAGATGCAGCGGAGATGAGGAAACTTTAGGGCCTTGTGCTGATTATAGGGCTAGTGAAGAAGTCAAAGATTAGGCAATACTGGAGAGCAGATATTTTGTATAATACTCAGAAAAACCGGCCTGTGCATAAAGGATTGATTCAAAGCGACCACACCAATCCATGGATTATTCATTCTCCCCATTATTACATCATCCTATTATGCCCTGATGTACTCCGCCCAGCTTATACCCTGATGTACTCCGCCCAGCTTACATATACCCTGATGTACTCCGCCCAGCTTACATATACCCTGATGTACTCCGCCCAGCTTACATATACCCTGATGTACTCCGCACAGCTTACATATACCCTGATGTACTCCGCCCAGTTTACATATACCCTGATGTACTCCGCCCAGCTTACATATACCCTGATGTACTCCGCACAGCTTACATATACCCTGATGTACTCCACACATCTTACATATACCCTGATGTACTCCACACAGATTACATATACCCTGATGTACTCCGCCCAGTTTACATATACCCTGATGTACTACGCACAGATTACATATACCCTGACGTACTTCGCCCAGTTTACATATACCCTGATGTACTCCGCCCAGCTTACATATACCCTGATGTACTCCGCCCAGCTTACATATACCCTGATGTACTCCGCCCAGCTTACATATACCCTGATGTACTCCGCACAGCTTACATATACCCTGATGTACTCCGCCCAGCTTACATATACCCTGATGTCCTCCACACATCTTACATATACCCTGATGTACTCTACACAGATTACATATACCCTGATGTACTCCGCCCAGTTTACATATACCCTGATGTACTACGCACAGATTACATATACCCTGACGTACTTCGCCCAGTTTACATATACCCTGATGTACTCCGCCCAGATTACATATACCCTGATGTATTACGACCAACTTACATATGCCTCCACATTATAAGCTGAAATACCAGTAAAACCCCAAACAAAACTATTACCAAGCAAAATATGCGCTCCAAAAGCAAAATGGCAGTCCTTCTCCGCCTGGCAGTGGGCCAAAACAGCAGTTTATGACCACATATAGGGTATTACTGTACTCTGGAGAACCTGATTAACAATTTATGGGGTGTGTGCCTCCAGTGGTACAAGCTGGTCACAACACATTGGGCACTGAAATGACATATCTGTGGAAAAATGGCAATTTTCAATCTGCAACATCTATTGTGTCCTAATTTTGGCAAAACACGTGTGGGGCCAAAATGATCACTACACTTCTAGATGAATTCCTTGAGGGATGTCGTTTCCAAAATGGGGTAATTTTTCGGGTGTTTCAACTGTACTGGTACCTCAGCTCAATGCAACATGGTGTCAGAAAACAAATCTGGTAAAATCTCCACTCCAAAAACCAAATGGCGCTCCTTTCCTTTACAGCCTTGATGTGTGTACAAATAGCCGTTTATGACCACATATGGGGTATTGCCTTACTCAGGAGAAATTGCGTGACAAATTTTGGGGTGTCTTTTCTCTTGTATTCCTTGTAAAAATGAAAATTGTTGAGCTAAAACTGAACATTATAGGAAAAAATGTAGATTTAAATTTTCATGGCCCAATTCTAATAAAATCTATAAAACACCTGTAGGGTCAAAATATTCACTACAACCATCATTTAATGCCTTGATTTAAAGTCTCGAAAATGGGGTGACATCTGGGGAATTTTTACTGTACTGGTACCTCAGGAGGCTTTGCACATGAGAGATGGCGCTCCAAAAAAGCAAAATGGTGCTCCTGCCGTGTGTCCAAACAGCAGTTTGCGATCGCATATGGGGTATTGCTGTACTCGGGAGAAAATGCTTTACAAACTGTGAGGTGCTTTTCTCTTATAGCCCTTGTGAAAATGCAAAATTTTGAGCTAGAACTACATTTTATTGAAAAAAATATTATTTTCACGTCCCAATTCTGTTAAATTCAGCAAAGACCTGTGCGGTCAAAATGCTCACTACACCCCTGGACTAATTTCTCAAGGGGTGTAGTTTACCAAATAGAGTCACTTTTCAGTTTTTTTATTTTACTGTACTGGCACATCACGGGCCCTGTAAATGTAACATGGCGCCCAGGAATCAATCCAGCAAAATCTGCGCTCGAAACGCCAAATGGTGCTCCTTCCTTCTGAGCCCTGCTGTGTATCCAGACAGCAGCTTATGACCACATATGGATATTTCCCTACTATAAAGAAGTTGCTTTACAAATGTTGGGGTTCTTTTTTGCCTTTATTTGTTAAAAAAATGAAACACTTTGAGCTAAAGCTACGTCTTATTGGAAAAAAAAAATGTTTTCATTTTCACTGCCCATTTCTAATAAAATCTATGAGACACCTGTGGTGTCAAAATGCTCACTACACCCCTAGATGAATTCCTTGAGGAGTGTAGTTTCCAAAATGTGGTCTTTTTTTAGCTGTTTCCTTTGTTTTGGCACCACAAGAACTCTTCTAACCTGACATGGTGCCTAAAATATAATCTAATAAAAAGAAGGCCCCAAAATCCACTAGCTGCTCCTTTGCTTCTGAGGCCGCTGCTTCAGTCCATTAGGACACTAGGGCCACATGTGGGATATTTCTAAAAAGTGCAGTATCTGGGCAATAAATATTGAGTACTGTTTCTCTGGTAAGACCTTCTGTGTTTCAGAAAAAATTGATTAAATTTGAATTTCTGCAACAAAAAAAAATTGAGTTAGTAAATTTTACCTACACTTTGCTTTGATTCCTGTGAAACGATTAAAGGGTTAAGAAACTTTGTAAATGCTGTTTTGTGTACTTTGAGGGGTGCGGTTTTTAAAATGGGGTGATTTATGGGGCTTTGCTAACATATAGGCCCCTCAAAGCTACTTCAGAACTGAACTGGACCCTTTAAAAAAGGCTTTTGAAATTTTCTTGAAAATGTGAGAAATTGCTGCTAAAGTTCAAAGCCTTGTAACGTCCTTGAAAAATAAAAGAATATTCAAAACACGATACCAACATAAAGTAGACATATGGGAAATGTTAACTAGACACTATTTTGTATGGTATTACTATCTGTCTTACAAGCAAAAACATTAAAATTTCGAAAAATGCTAATTTTTTTCTGAAAATGTTGGTGTTTTTCACAAATAAGCAATGAATTTATCGACCAAATTGTACCCCTGACATAAAGTACAATTTGTCACAAGAAAACAATTCGTTTGGATAGGTAAAAGCATTCCAGAGTTATTACCACATAAAGTGACAGGTCAGATTTGAAAAAATCGGCTTCGTCTATAAGACCAAAACAGGCTCCGTCCTGAAAGGGTTAAGGTTCGCTTAATAACAACTACAGTTGCAATAGAACAGTAACTTTCAATGACAAGGTGATGAATACTTGCAGAATACAATGTTAACTCTTTATAAACTGGTTCCAGTTATTCAGAAGGGGGCTGGATCTCGAAACAGTAGGCCCTACGCCACATATTTCAGAGTCTCTCTCACACAGAGTCTAGACTGCAGGTCTACAGGCAGTCCCTGGTACAGTCCCACTCTCCACACTAGGGTCTACTGGAGTGAAATTTTATGACTGCCAAACTGGTATATACAAGAGCACAGCTCTCACTGACACTCCTACACTTCAGACGTACGAATAGTCAACTAACTGACTCCTGGCCTCGGCTCCTACTTATGCCCTCTGTCCCTCTGATGCCTCACCAATCATGATCAGCTGGTATGGTCACCTTACAGTCTGCTCTTTCTCACTACTCAGTCGCCAAGGGAACCCTTTCCCTTAGCAACGAGTGATGGTTGCTGGAGGCTGACAAGGAGAAACAAGAAGCATCACAAACACACATGGGCGACAGAGAAAGGACGGAGAAGGAGGGGAAGGCAGGACAAACATACGTCAAACAGGTAGGTCGAGTTACCCCCTTACACATACATTAAACCTAATGCAATAACATACATTTTCTATCCACTATATTATAATTTAAGGAGCCTCCTAAAAAAAATATTATAAATGAAAGCATTGGACCGTGGTAATGTCATTGCTGCAGAATGTTCAGATGATTACTAATGCCACCTATTGTATAGAACAAAGATACCCGGAGATAAAAAATTTTTTTATTTAAACCTATGTAAATAATGGTTGGATATTGCAGCTCTCTAGGGACCGCTGATCCCCAATTAGTTCACAATGCGTTGTATCTTGGACTACCAGCTTTAGTTACTGGCAGTTTGGGTGGCTAATTGGTGGGCACAGTTAGCACCACCAATTTTACCCTCTGACACCAGTTGTAAGTAATGTGTAGACAAAAGTTCAGAGAGTTGTGTGACTTTTCAAAGAAAGATCCCTTTCTGATGGATGTCCATGATGACGCACAGTTCTCGTAAATACACTTCTAAAATTATCCATAAGAACATGGACGACAAATGATCCAACGCAGAGGTTGATGGCAGTATTCGCAGTCCAGATTGTTTGAAAGTAAATAGTGCTGTTTCATGAATCGATGACATCGGTTTTATTCGTACCAGATATAATAGGCTGGAGTGTCTTCTCAAAGAAATGTAGATCATTTTAATTTAAGGGCGACGAAAAAATGCAATTAATGGGGGAGATTTATCAAGATGCCTTATAGTAAGAATGTCCTGTGTAGCCCATAGCAACCAATCAGAGCTCAGCTTTCATTTTAACTGAGCTCATTAATATATGAAATGTAATGCCGGGGTAGATAGACAGACAGGTGAGCCCTAATCTACCCGCCACTCAGTCCCTGCCTACTTGCAATGGCCCGTCCTAGGCGACGGCGTACAACTGGGCGACGGTCCCTACGCTCACTATGTGCACGACAGACAAACAGACAGGGGTACACAGAAGCTAGGGGAACGGGGCAGTTGCCCACGGCAACACCGTGAGCAACAAGAGAAGTGAACGAGCCGAGTCAAACCAGGAGTGTACGAGGTACCAAACGTAGAGCAGGAGAGTAGTGAACGAGCCGAGTCAAACCAGGAGTGTACGAGGTACCAAACGCAGAAAAGGAGTGTAGTGAACGAGCCGAGTCAAACCAGGAGTGTACGAGGTACCAAACGCAGAGCAGGAGAGTAGTCAGTAAGCCAGGGTCTATATGGAGCAGAGGACAAAAGTACAAGCAGCAGCAGCAGAGCCAGGAAACCGACAGAATCACAGGCAAAGGAGAAGCAGGAAGTGAAGGTATAAATAGACAGAGGGCGGGAGCTAGTTCCGTCTGGCCTGGCTGTGATAGGCTCTCCCACTCCTCAGCCACCCAGCCTGATTGGTAGAAGGAGGGGTCACTCGATCAGACTTAGGAGCAGGTGCAGACTGACTAACCACGGGCGTCGACACAGAAGCTGTGTCTGGCAGATCCTTTACATGAAAGCTGTGGGGTTGCTATGGGCAACAAAGGACATTCTTGCTATAAGACATCTTGATAAAGCCCCCCGGGGGGACATAATCTTTACTTGTTCAGTCTGGGCGAAATAAACTTCAATTGACCCAACATGTGTTTGTATTAGGGGTTATTCACATGAATACTTGCTTAAAGAGGCTGCTCTGTCACCACATTATAAGTGCCCTATCTCTTACATAATATGATCGGCGCTGTAATGTAGATTACAGCAGTGTTTTTTTATTTAGAAAAATGATCATTTTTGAGGGAGTTATGACCTATTTTAGATTTATGCTAATGACTTTCTTAATAGACAACTGGGCGTGTTTTTAGCTTTTGACCAAGTGGGCGTTGTACAGAGGAGTGTATGACGCTGACCAATCAGTGACCAATCAGCGTCATACACTTCTCTCCATTCATTTACTCTGCACATAGTGATCCTGCGTTGTTCACTATGTGCTGTCACTTACTCACACATTAATGTTACTGAAGTGTCTTGAGAGTGAATAGACATCGCTTCCAGCCAGGGCACAATGTCTATTCACAATCCCAACACTTCCGTAACGTTTGTGAGATCACACGAGATCACACGAGATCACACTTGCTGTCATTTAGGCCCCATGCACACGAACGTAAAAACGCCCGTAATTACTGGCCGTAATTACTAGCCCATAGATTGGCCACGGGTACCTCCCCGTATGCTTACAGGAAGGTGCCCGTGCCGTTGAAAAATATAGAACATGTCCTATTTCAGGCCGTAATAACAGCACGGGCAGGCCCATAGAAGTCTATGGGGCTCCCGTAATTACGGGTGACTACATGTGTGCACCCGTAATTACGGGAGCGTTGCTAGGCGACGTCAGGGGATAGTCACTGTCCAGGGTGCTGAAAGAGTTAAACGATCGGCAGTAACTCTTTCAGCACCCTGAACAGTGACTACCGATCACAATATAGATCAACATGTAAAAAAAATAGAAGTTCATACTTACCCAGAACTCCCTGCTTCTTCCTCCAGTCCAACCTCCTGGATGACGTTTCAGCCCATGCGACCGCTGCAGCCAATCACAGGCCAATCACAGGCTGCAGAAGTCTCATGGACTGCTGCGTCATCTAGCGAGGTTGGGCTGGATGTCGAAAGAGGGACACGTCACCAAGGCAACGGCCGGGTAAGCATGAATTTCTTTTACTTTTACTGCGGAAAGGGCTGTCCCTTCTCTCTATCCTGCACTGTCCGTAAATACTGGTGCAATACGGGTCGAATACGTGTGACCAAGGACCCGTATTTACGCCAGTATTTACGGGAGGAAAAAAATATACGTTTGTGTGCATGAGGCCTTAGTCCCACACAAACGTGCTAATGTGTGAACGTGTTAATGTGTGAACGTGCTTTTGCGTCCGCAATTCCCCCGAAAATCCACGGGAGAATTGCGGCCCCATTCATTCCTATGGGGCCATGCACACGACCGTGGTTTCCATGGTCCATGCATGGCCCAGGAGCCCGGACCGCAGAAAGAACGGGCATGTCTTATTACGGCCGTGTTCAGGCTCATAGGAAATAATGGATGCGGCCATGTGCATGGCCCGCGATTTTCGGGCGGCTTGCTGGTGACACTCCGCTGCGGGCCGACCCGAAAATCACAGCCGTGCACATGGCTATGGTCATGTGCATGAGGCCTAAGTCCTAACAAATACTGTAGCTAACGCAATGATACCCACATATGTCTTTCTTATAGTGGAAGATGTGACGGTTTATTAAGGTTTGAGCACTCTTGCTTGCCCGTGGGAAGGGCAAACAAATCGGCTGTTATGAGTGGCTGTCAGTGTTATAGGGGAACTGTAGATGCCACTGTTTTAAAAGAACTGTAGCTGACAATGTTATGGGGTACTGTGGTGGTCCCACTTATAAGTGCACTGTGGCTGTCATTGTTATGCAGACACTGACTGTAAATGTTCTGCGGGCAATGTTATGAAGGCACTGAGGCTAGCACTGTTAGGGCTTGTCCACACGTAACGGAATGATATCCCCCACAACCAAACTGCCTATCATTCCATAGTGGAGGTTAATATATTTCTAAAGTACATCTTTGTTAGAAGCCTCTGTGACTTATAACTCATTAATATTACCAGTTTCTACTAAACGGATAATCTATGTTAAACCAGAAAACCAAATGGCCACCTCCAGTGCATGTAGAGGACAGGCAAGCACTAAACAGAAATGGTCTCAATAGTTGCCACGTTTCTGCCCTAGCATGGGAACATTAGCTAAACCAGCTTAGACAGGTCTTCGAATAACTGAGCATTTTATAGGATCTCATATTCAGGTGGGAATAAACATGAGTTAACTCAATGACCTTGATTTTCATCTGGGGAATAGATTTAATATACCCACTTCTTTTGCTCTATTGCGCTACTGGTCTTGATGTCTCTTGGGCAACATATTGCCAGGTCTGAATAATTCTTCGCTTTCAAGCTACAGAAAGCAATATTACTGAATAATGTCCCACATATGTGATCATGAAGTCCTGGTGTAAAGTTCAATATATAGTAAGAAGGGTTAACTGTGCAGGAACCGGCCCTCCATTATTCGATAGCAGACGCGGTCTATTTAGATCTTCATTTTCATATAAAATTATCAACACATTGGGCATCTCATACAGCCGAAATTCAATTACTGTTTGTACTGAACGGCCGCCAATAAAATTCTGTCTGTGTCAGCTCACCAAAGTAAACTTTGAGTAGCAGTGATAGTCAATATTGAGTTGGCTGGGTAAACCATGTACATGTCTAATTTATATCCTTGATGGTTTTGGAATAGGAAGACTGCCTGCTGAAAGAAATATTGTCTCGATTCCTATCCAGAAACCAGATCCCGTAACTTCTATATAGAAAACGTGAAGCTGAAATTCAATCCTCTGCATTTACGTTATTCCAAACAGTTTCATGGCCAAGCACCAAACACGAAAAGTGTATATGGCAATGTGTGCGATATGTAGTGAAGTCGTGTGCGTCATAAATTGAATAGGTAGGTTAAGGATTTCTGGGACTTGCTGAGGCATGAGGTACAACATGCCTCAGTGATGTCACTAGTTCCCAGTGAACATACAGGCTGCATATCAATTAACATTGCTTCAGCCTTCAAAATAGCTTCCCATCATGCGGAAATCAAATGTTACTTTTCAGTAGAGTAATAAAATGGAGATTGTACGTCTTCAAGTTTTTATTCCTGTATAGAATGAAGAAATCAGTTTTAAAAAGCATAATATACTCAAGTAGAAAAAAATATTCTTTGCAATATAAGGGCTTATTCAGACAAAAGTATAGTCTGTGTGACGGACGTTTTTTTTAAAGGCCGTCACACGGCTGCATGCATTTCTATGGGGCTGTTCACAAGGCCGTTGTTTTAACGGACCGTGTGAAGGGCCGTGAAAAAAATAGGACATGTCCTATTTTTGTCCGTTTTCACAGATCCCTCAATAGACTCAAGTCTATAAGGGATCCGTGAAAATGGGTCCCGCTCACGTGCGAATCAGAAGTGAAAAACTACCTAAGAGCTATATTCATGAAGCTTTGAGTCAAAAAAGAGAACCTTTCACTAGCCCATACATGTGCAGCTGAGTGCACCATGTTATAGGCACTGCTGCACAGACTCTGGGGCACTTCAAACTACCTGTCTAGCCCCCTCCGTTTTTGAGATATCGGTGCCGTTATATTTGGCGTCCGATATGTAAATGACCCCCTGTACTGTCAGTGGGGTGTTTCTTGTCATGGAAAGGGCAGGGGGGCGTGATACTTAGCGCTCTGACAATGTCCAATCAGCTACGGACAGTGTCAGAGCGGCTTGTGCTGTGTGATCTCTCTCGTGAGATCACAGTCTTGTCATCACAGTCTGACGAGCTGGAGAGAGGAGAGTGCGCGAGCGCCAAATATAACGGCACTGATATCTCAAAAACGGAGGAGGCTAGACAGGTAGTTTAAAGTGCCCCAGGGTCTGCACAGTAGGGCCTATAAGATGGTGCACCCAGCTGCAAATGTATGGGCTAGTTAAAGGTTCTCTTTAAGGGAGAACTCCGGCATAGATGCCATCTCTTCCTCTACTGAGACCAGTATTAAAAACTACAAGGTATAAGAGGCAGTCTTGCTCCCAGGAGAGAGGTGAAGCTGGTAGAGTTTCCTCAATGTACATATGTCACCAGCACATCTGCAAAATAGTTCCCCTCTACCGGGGTAGTAGATTTTAGAAACCCATTTTCAAATACTCTAGAAGGGAATTCTAATTTAACAGAGGAGGGGGGGGGGGGTCCCGTGTATTTAATCATTCGGGAGCAGATATAAAGAGTGTCTCTCATTGTATGAGGACGGGAGAATCACCATTGAGTTCTGTGATTTACAGATACAAAGTCAATATGAAATGTGAAATCGATTTACCATTTCAAACAATTAACATTATGACTGTTTACACCGACGTCATTGCTTCTGTTTTTACAAGACAGATATTAGGCTTTTGTAAAGGATCCTAAAAAAATCACATTGAGGCAATGTTCACATAGGTCGCAAATCTAACACAAATTTACTGCAGGCTTATCTTGGATTTCTGCCACGGATGTGCAGTTTAATGTGCTGCGGACAAGGATTATCCCCATTGGAGATAATCTGCATATGGAAATCCACCAGTTTTTCCATGCAGAATCTGCGGAAATAAGTACCTTGCTACTTAATCTCGCGGAAATAAGTGGGAAAAAGTAGAATGGTACTTTAGCTCGCAGATTTTTTTATGTGCCATGGGCAAAAATCTGTACAGAGATTTACCGCACCATGTGAACAAAGTTGCAAAAACCCCATTCTCATGCATTGAATGCTTATTGTCATTCGATTTGGACACGGAATCCATGCCAAATCTGATTTCAGCTTGTTTACTGGGTAACAGCACAGCACTGCCTTAAAAAGCAATAGAAACCTAACGGAACAGGGGCTAGCGCCTGTGTGATCAGAGCTTAACTCTTCCCATACAGCATTTAGATTTGACTTATGTATTATGGTTAGAGTAGAACTAAATCCATTAAGTCCAACGTTCTGTAGCCAGTATTGAGAAAGATAACCCTAATCTCCGGCATTACAATGCCCATGATAATAACTAGTATACTAATATAATTTGTCATGGTGCTGATGCCACCGATCAATGTCTTACTAACAGGACAGGCCATAGACACAGTCATAGTAACTCATTTTAACTAATGTAGTGTTATTGATTCCTAATGTCAGGTTTGCTTCTTCTGCAGTAAATTCCAGTGATTCAGTTTGCTTGTTAACATTAGTTACTGGCTAAAAGAACAATACTAGGATGAGGGCCGGATGCTTATAAGAAGTAACGCCACGTACCATCTTAGACGCATTACTAAACCTGACCACCTCTGCATATTAGGTCAATCCAACAATGTTTCTAGTATCTTCATCTATAGCACATTGTCAAATAAATACATTGGAAATTATAATTATCTTTCTGTTCCGTTTTAATTTTTTTATGTTTACTTGCAATGTTCTCTAGGATGTTACATAAATAGATAGGTTATATATACTACTGAATTACAAAATAAAAAAAAATATTTAGATATATGGTCCATCTTGGTCTCTTAATGGCAACATGGGCAAAAACATGGCAAATTAAATTTAATGTTGATAAATGTAAAGTAATGCACCTAGGACGCAATAATAATATTAATGTATATACCTTAAATGGAATAAAACTGGGAATAACGGAACAAGAGAAGGACCTGCGTATTCTGGTTAAAAAAAAGCTAAGCAGCATTACTCAATGACAAGCAGTGGCTGCAAAAGGAGATAGGATTTTAGGCCTCATGCACACGACTGTAAAAACTCCCGTTATTACGGGTCGTAATTACGACCCGTAATAACGGGCTCATAGACTTCTATTGGCCACGGGTACCTTCCCGTTTTCTTACGGGAAGGTGCCCGTGCCGTTAAAAAAGATAGAACATGTCCTATTTCAGGCCGTAATAACGGCACGGACAGTCCATAGAAGTCTATGGAGCTCCCGTAATTACGGGTGGCTACATGTGTGCACCCGTCATTACGGCAGCGTTGCTAAGCGACGTCAGTAAATAGTCACTGTCCAGGGAGCTGAAAGAGTTAACTGATTGGCAGTAACTCTTTCAGCACCCTGGACAGTGACTACCGATCAGAATAAAGAGCAACCTGTAAAAAATAAAAATAGAAGACGTTCATACTTACCGAGAACTTCCTGCTTCCTCCAGTCCGGTCTCCCGGCCGTTGCCTTGGTGACGCGTCCCTCTCGACATCCGGCCCGACGTCCTGGCCGTCCCTGGATGATGTTTCAGCCCATGTGACCGCTGCAGCCAATCACAGGTCAATCACAGGCTGCAGCGGTCACATGGACTGCCGCGTCATCCAGGGATGTCGGGCTGGATGTGAAGAGAGGCACGCGTCACCAAGACAACGGCCGGGTAAGTATGAATTTCTTTAACTTTTATTACAGAAAGGGCTGTCCCTTCTCTCTATCCTGCACTGATAGAGAGAAGGGGCTGCCGATTAGTGCAGTGCTAATTTGCCGCCAAAAACGTGCCCGTAAATACGGGTGGAATACGGGTGACACCGGACCCATATTTACGGGCACGGGTCCGTAAATACTGGTGCAAAACGGGTCGAATACGTGTGACACCGGACCCGTATTTACGCCAGTATTTACGGGTGGGAAAAAATACGGTCGTGTGCATGAGGCCTAAGGGTGTATAAAAAGAGAGATAAAAACCTGTGATTCAAATGTAAACTCTATAAATCCCTTGTAAAGCCACATCTTGAATATGGAATTCAGTTTTGGCCACCAAATTGTAAAAACGATATAGGAGAACTGGGGAGGGTTCAAAGGCGGGCGACTAGATTATTAAATGGTATGGGAGGTGTCTCTTACAATGAAAGGCTAGAAAAATTGGGCTTGTTCAGCTTGGAAAAAAGACACCATAGAGGTGATCTTATTAACATGTATAAATATATGTGTGGCCAATATAAAGTACTAGCACATAATCTGTTCTTACCAAGTACTCTACAACGGACCAGGGGACAATCATTGCATATGGAAGAAAGGCGTTTCAGACATCAATATAGGAAAGAGTTCTTTAGGCTGGATTCACACGACCATGTTACGTCCGTAATGGACGGAACGTATTTCGGCCGCAAGTCCCGGACCAAACACAGTGCAGGGAGCCGGGCTCCTAGCATCATAGTTATGTACGATGCTAGGAGTCCCTGCCTCTCCGTGGAACTACTGTCCCGTACTGAAAACATGATTACAGTACGGGACAGTTGTCCGGCAGCGAGGCAGGGACTCCTAGCATCGTACATAACTATGATGCTAGGAGCCCGGCTCCCTGCAGTGTATTCGGTCTGGGATTAGCGGCCGAAATACGTTCCGTCCATTACGGACGTAATGTGCTCGTGTGAATCCAGCCTTACAGTTAGAGTAGTCATACTATGGAATGCTCTACCCCAAGAGGTAGTGACGGCAGATACTATGTCAGCATTTAGAAGAAGGCCAGATGTTTATTTACTGACAAATGGCATTGAGGGTTATAATTAACCCCTTCCCCCTGCTTGCATTCTGGGCCCTAATGTCCAAGCCATTTTTTCCATTTTTCCATTGTCACATTCGAAGAGCTATAACTTTTTTATTTTTGCGTCGGCATAGCTGTATAAGGTCTTGTTTTTTGCGGAACGACTTGCAGTTTTTATTGGTACCATTTGAGAGTAGATGCGACTTTTTGATCACTTTTTATCACATTTTTTTAAAGTCAGGATTAACAGAAAACAGCAATTTTTCCATTGTTTTTTATTTTATTTTTTACGGCGTTCACAGTGCGGGTTAAATAATGTAACAGCTTTATAGTCGGGTCGTTACGGACGCGGCGATACCAAATATGTGTAACTTTTTTGCTTTATTGTAGTTTTTTTTAATAGTAAAGCATTTTGTAAGGGGAAAAAGTGTTTGTTTTTTTTATTAACTTTATTAAACTTTTTTTACTTTTATACTAGTCCCACTAGGGAACTTCACTATCCTCCGATCGCTATTATAATACACTGCAATACTTTTGTATTGCAGTGTATTACTGCCAGTGGCGTAACTACCGCCGTAGCAGCAGTAGCGGCTGCTACGGGGCCCGCGGCATGAGGGGGCCCGTGTCGCCCGCCGGCACGGGCCCCCACCATGGCCGCAGGCTCCGCTAGCAGCCGCTATGGCTGCTACAGCGGGACGCCACTGAACACTACGGCAGAGCAGGGAGGTATTTCCCCGCTCTGCCATTTACTGGTTCCCGACCGCTGGCTGTATTTTTACGGCCAGCGGTCAGGGTCCTTAAAACCCGAGCCATAGACTTTCTACGGCTCGGGTTTTAACTTGCTGCCCGAGCGATCGGGCAGCTGAATGTCGTGTCTCCGGCTGTCAGTGACTGCCGGGGACCCTGAGGAGAGGATAGAAGCAGCTTTCGCTGCTTCTGTCTTCTCTGATCACTTGTACACAGCGCTGAATGCGCGCTGTGTACAGGAATAGAGACAGCAGCAGCGGCGCTGTCTCTATTCCTCCCGGTGATGTCACATGATCGCCGGGTGCCGTTAGTGGAAGACTGCTGCTAGGTCTTACTAGACCCAGCACAGCCCTATTAGTGACAATCGTCACTCTGAGAGGGCTGATTTCCCCTGTAACTGGGGCTGCTGTGCAGCTCCAGCTACAGGGGAAAAACATGGTGTAAAAGAAAGAAAAAAATATATAAAGTTCCCCAAAGGTTTTCTTTGACCTTTGAGGAACAGACCATAGTAATAAAAAAATAGTAAAGTAAAGTGCAAAAAAATTTTAAATAAAATACCCACCCCAAAAAAAAACGTTCCCCCTGCCAATCATTGTCGTAACGCTAGCGCTGGCCCAATTATCCTAATATAGACATGTAATATATTAAAATTTACGGTAGACGATGGCGATCACAAATAAAAGGTCTATTTTAGGGTAAAACTATGTTATTACCAAAAAAAAATAGCTGAAATGTAAAAAAGCTTATTTTTTTACTATTATTTTCAAACTTTATGAATAAAAATTCTAAAATAGCAAAAAAGGTGCCTATAAAAACGATAAAAAATGAAACCTGCATTGTCTACGGAAAAAACGTCGCAAAAATCACGTAGTTAGCCCAACAAATAAAAAAGTTATAGCCATTTAACTAACACGTGCTAAAAATGGCTAAACGGTGTCTGGTCCTGAAGGCGCAAAATAGAGCAAAAGACATATATCCCCCCCCCCTCTCCACAGGACATGTATCCCCCCCCCCCCTCTCCACAGGACATGTATCCCCTCTCCACAGGACATGTATCCCCTATCCACAGGATCTCCACAGGACAGGGGATACATGTGTGATTGCTGGCATTGATAGGGAGAACGGGGGACTGAAAGTCCCCTAAAGTTCTCCATCACAAACCTCGGACTTCCGGGGTCTGTGTCGGCAGCTCCGTAGGAATGAATGGAGCGCCGGTCGTGCTTGTGCATGCGTGACCAGCGCTCCTTTCATTTTTATTGAGCTGCGCAGACGCCGGAAGTCAGAGGTTTGTCATGGAGAAGTTCAGGGGACTTTCAGTCCCCCGTTCTCTCTATCAATGCCAGCGATCACACATGTATCCCCTGTCCTGTGGAGATCCTGTGGAGAGGGGATACATGTATTTTGTTGGACACACTGTAGGTCGCATTTTTTTGGGAGGGGGGACGCTGTATGGCGTTCCCTACAGGGGGGGTGGCTTATGGCGTTCCCTACAGGGGGGGAGCTGTATGGTGTTCCCTACAGGGGGGGTGGCTGTATGGCGTTCCCTACAGGGGGGGAGCTGTATGGCGTTCCCTACAGGGGGGGGCTGTATGGCGTTCCCTACAGGGGGGGCTGTATGGCGTTCTCTACAGGGGGGGGTGGCTGTATGACGTTCTCTACAGGGGGGGCTGGCTGTATGACGTTCTCTACAGGGGGGGCTGTATGGCGTTCCCTACAGGGGGGCTGTATGGCGTTCCCTACGGGGGGGCTGTATGGCGTTATCTACAGGGGGGCTGTATGGCGTTCTCTACAGGGGGATGTATGGCGCTATCTACAGAGGGGGGCTGTATGGCGTTAGCTACAGGGGGGGCTGTATGGCGTTATCTACAGGGGGGCTGTATGGCGTTCTCTACAGGGGGATGTATGGCGTTAGCTACAGGGGGGGGCTGTAAAAAAGGCACTATCTACAAGGGGGGGGGGGTTGTGTGACACCCAGGGGAGGGGGGGCCCCAGTCAAAAGTTTGCTATGGGGCCCAGTCTTTCCTAGTTACGCCCCTGGGTGCACGCTATTGTGCACCGCATCTGAAGGGTTAAACGGGTGAGATCGATACTAATATCGATCTCACATGGCAGAGCAGGGACGCCCCCAGCCCTCAGCTGCCTCTAACAGCTGAGAGCAGGGAGATTTCACGGCTCCCTGCTCTGTTTACTTTATTCTACAGCAGCGCCGTGGAATAGCGGCGCTGTAGAATAAAGCCCATTAATGACCGCCGTGAAAAGGCTAATCGGCGGTCATTAAGGGGTTAATCTACCAACGAATGACGTGAAGTATTTTGAGAAAGGTTAAACTTTGTCTTTTTTCAACCTATGTAACTATGCAATGGGTAAGAAAAATTGGGTGTCAAATTAATTACAGTAATTTGAGTGCCCATATGTGTTGCCGCCCAATTTTACATAGATTATAAATGTCATCTAAATGTGTACCATTTTGCAGAATTACAGTATATTCCCTCCCTCCTACTGCTCTGCCTGGACAAATATCTACCTCTGCATTCATTGGGTCTCTTCACAGTGCTTTTTCCAATTATTTTTTAGAACATCATGACTTTTAATAGCCCTGGAAGCCAAACTCATTCCTTTTTTGTGATTTTCATGTTTTGAGATATAGTGTTGACTAGTAAAGCATGCTGGAACTTACAGTTCCACATCGGCTGAAGAGCTACCAGCTACCCCAAAATGCTTGCCTTAGATACTAATATATGTAGAAACCTCCCAGCCCAATGTCACAAAAGCAATTGTAAAGACACAGCCACAGCAGCCATGTTTTTATTTTATGTACATAATACAAAGAATAATAAAATTCAGCTATTATAGAATCAAAAGGTGTCTGAAGCTATAAAGTCTGAATAGCGCCACAGTACAATGCCCCCCCGTGTAATGGAAAGAAAAGAGGACGTGTACGTGTCCGGAATACCCTGACAAAAGATAATTACCGTTTTGAGGTTAGGTTGTACAACTATGGGTGATATGATCATAGATTTCCTGGCTGGATGAGTAGAATGGCTTGTAACAGCGGTTGGCTCTATCAATGCTGTTATCATAAAGGTGTAACAATGGAACACGGGCACAATTGGGAAGCAACATGTTGTTGGCACTTCCAGCATAGCGGGAATAATACTGACAAGGAAAAAAGGCTTAGCTATAAAATGTATTGACAGGATACGAAAGGGTTACGGTTAGTGAAAGGACAAGGGAGCGGCCTAAGAAATGACATGGTTTGTTTGTTAAATCCAATACTCAATGCTTCAGCACAGGTCGCTTATATCAGCACTACTCGTTCTTGCCCCGAGCGTCAGCCTGCTGTTTTCTGAAGACATAATTCCCTATATGTGTAATGTGAAGGCTGACCGCACAAGGCATAGGTTTGGGAGAGACCCAGTGTGTGTGAATATGGACTGCTTGAGGCTTTTTACTCATTTCAACATGATCCCAAAATGTTAAACCCAAATAAGACTCTACTCATATCTGCGTCATGGTTTCCGTTCATAAGGATGCAGTGCCGGATCCGTTGAATAACGGATAATTGACTTTTAATGCGGTCCGTAGGATTCCGTTGTGTTGTCCTTCAGTCTGACTGGATAAATAGCAATGCATGCAGCAGTAGTTCTCTCGTCAAACATGACGGAATCTGCGACAGAGATTCCGATGCAGATGTGAACAGAGCCTAATTATCAAACTTGATCCATATCTGTCTGATAACAGCCTAGCTCAACTCAAAACATGAACATTGAGATTTAAATGAAGTTAAAACCAATATCCCACTACCTATAAATCACACAAATGGGAAGCTGAGCTATTGGGAGTTGTTTGATGGGTTCCTCACAATGGAAAACAGTTTTAGCTGTCCCTGTGCTTGCA
Source organism: Rhinoderma darwinii (assembly GCF_050947455.1). Lineage (NCBI taxonomy): Eukaryota > Metazoa > Chordata > Amphibia > Anura > Rhinodermatidae > Rhinoderma > Rhinoderma darwinii. The sequence goes on from NC_134688.1 coordinate 98,408,794, forward strand.
ATGCTGACATAGAACAATCACAATATTTCCCTGGCAAAAAAAAGTTAGCCGAGTCAAAAAAATGTATCGTTCAGACAGTGTTTTGGCGATGATTTTTACGCAAAAACCACATCTGAATCAGCGCAAAAAAACTGCCGAAATTGCCCCCCCCCTCCCATTGATTTCAATGGGAGGCAGAGGCGTTTTTTTCCTGAACAGCTTTTGCCTGCTCGTGGGAAAAAAAAGCGGCATGTCCTTTTTTGCTGCCTCTGACCTCCCATTGAAGTCAACGGGAGGCAGAAAAAACCCGCGGTGCTCGTTTCCGAGCGTTTTTTCCCCAGTTTCATTTTTGCATCAGCTTCAATGGCCGCAGATTTTTTCCTTCCTGCAAAAAACTTCTTGTGAACAAGGCCTATGAGTTGTTGGCCCTATGGAGATACCATATTCTCTTCGTATCAGAAATTCTCTAGTGTGAGAACCGCAGCAAACAAATACCCATATCTAAGTTTCGAGGACAACTGTGAGTATGAGAAAGAGAGAATATACTGGAGTTACTTCAATCAAAGCTCACTTTTCAGGTTTTAAGATAAATTCATACTTGTGAGCCTGATTCCTATCACTGCTACATATCTTCCTGAGGTACCAAGGGAGACAGAAAATGATACAAGAAAATACCTGATTTGATATTTGTGTTTTAATACTCATTTACCAAATCACCTATTAGGGAATTTTGAGTTAATAGAGGGAGGCTTCCCATTCAGGATCTGCATCTAATAGCCTAAGCGAAGACCAACTATGACTCTGAAGGACCCAGCATATCCGTACAATATACAGACAACCCATTTGATTTAAATAGATAATGCTCTATTTCCCCTATGGTGGCGCTGCAGGAAAATTGAACACTTGTAGTCAGGCTCCCCCACAGGTTACAATTGATGTCTTGTTCAGCTCCTGCTAGTGACCTCTTAAATGTCACTAGCAGGAACTGAACACACAAAATGCATCCTATCCCTTTAATTCTCAGATCTTCAGAAATTAAAGTGGGCAACTGTAGTGGGTAACTTTTCTGACGTACCTACACACATACTTCTTTCCATATGTTGGTGTGTCAGTTGTTGCTCTGTGCTTCCTTTTTTAGTGGTCTTTCCTATTAGTAAATCCTACAACTATTATCCACCCTACATCGAAGGTGTAGCTTCGTTCTGCTCATACCTGACTTCTTTTATAGAACTGGTTACAATTCGCAGTAACAGAGCTAATTTTAAAATACACATTGAATTTGTTTTATGAATATATATATATATATATATATATATATATATATATATATATATATATATATATACACATACAGTATATACTACTTACTGGTACCAAGTGTCGTTTAGTCTTTGCTGATATGAAGTTTGAAAATGAATACTTGAAAACACACTACAATCTGACATAGTAGCTACTGAGGCATCTAAGCTGAATTCACACTTTGCTGTCTCACGGACAATTCCTGTAATGTTTATCCCACTTGGTGAACGTGAAAGTAACAAACAAAAAGCAATGATCACTTCTTCACTGCCTGCAAAAACTGAAAGGACAAATATTGCTGCCTGCAAAAGTGACAATGTAAAGTGTGCATTAATTTACTCTTACCCACCTTAAAGGGGTTGTCTAATGAAGACTGCCCCTTTTCAAAAAGGATCAGGTGCGGCGATCAGCTGATCACTGCGGGTATGGCTTCTCTCACCCGCTCATTCAGCTGTTATCGTCAAGGGAAAATGCGGTCAGTCACACATTTTCCTTGCAGCAGTTGCTGCAGGGGAAATGTAGCAATACATACCATCCATTTAAAGCAGGGTCCGGGAACCTTTTTTTGCCAAAGACCATTTGAATATTTATAACATTATTCGTGGGCCATACAAAATTATCAACTTAAAAAGTAGCCTGCTATGTATGGTCAAACACCTAATTAACTCACCCCTAATGTGATGCTTCTCTTTGGTGAGGTGTGTCTGAGTAGGTCATGGCTCGTGGCAAATGCATTTAGGTCCTAACTCTACATGAGGCCTCAGCTAAATTTCTAAATTTTAGGAGCAGGAGGATGGCGGACGGAGCCAAGTAGTGTCATTCACTACTAGTGAATGAGGCGACGGCGGTCTGAGTGAGGTTGGTGCGTGCAGTCCAGTCACCTCACCTTAGCCACCTAATCTCACATCACTGACGTGAGGTCAGGTGACTCAGGTAAGGTGATTGGACTGGTCCACTCCCAGGCTGGCACGCAACGACCTCACTCAGATCGCCACCTCATTCTAGTAGTGAATGACAATACTTTGCTCCGTCCACCCACCTCCTGCTCCTAAATGTGAGTGACGTCACTACATTTAGAAGCAGAAGGAGGGTAGACGGAGCCAAGTAGTGAATGACGCGGCTGTGGTCCTGTGCGTGAGGTCAGTGCATGCCGGAGGGCCAGACCACAGGATTTTGCGGGCCTGATGTTCCCCGCCCCTGATTTAAATGAATGGCTGTCCATGTAATGCAAGGACGCAGTGGTTCTTTCAGAGCAGGTACCACTCTTAAACATTTTGGCACATAGAGTTGGGTCCCAAACAGCTATGACGTTCATATGCCCTAATAGGGCATTAAACCAAAAAGTGATAGCTTACAAGGGAAATAAACAGCAAAACAGATGCCATCCAAGTGGCAACAAACCCTCACTTTTATACACAGTCAATGGCACAATCTAATAAGATATTAAACCTAAAATGAAAAATAGGTGCAGCTAATGCCAATATACAAATATATAATTCTTTATTGATTACAGGTTAAAAAGACATGAGTTCAAATAACTTAAAAAAGTGAAGAACGACATTCTCAAAAATAGTACATTATAGTAAATCCCCATAAAGCTCACAAAGTAGCAAAAGTATTTTATGTATCTAACATGGGCAAGTAGATATATCCGAGAAAGCCCCAAAAAATGCTAATAAACAATTATATGAATACAGACTCTGAATAAAGTGCAAGTGCAACTTCTCAAGTATAGAGAGACAGAGACAAAAATTTTTTGCAAATAGTAATATGGAGAGCTAATGCAAGAGTATGGCATCCACCCGACACGCGTTTCAGCAAGATATTGCCTTCATCTGGGGGTGGCACTATGAATAGGTACGTAGAATATAAACGGTAACCAATCAGATTGTTCCTCGGTCAGCTGTTATGAATATAAATGTACTTAGGAAAAAATTTAGAGGTCCAGCACACGATATGATATGAAAAAATACAAAACTTCAAACTTTTCAGTTCTTAATTATAGCTATGATTAAGAACTGAAAAGTTCGAAACGCGTAGGCGTTCTCTCCCGGGATTTTTTAAATTCTTGTTTTCATTTTGACTTTAAAAAAAAGTTTTGTATTTTTTCACATCATATCGTGTGCTGGACCTCTAACTTTTTTCCTTGGATTTCTACCTACTCCCGACGTAGCTCTCTTGCCCGTGCACCGAATAATCATGGAATGTGGTGTCTTTACTTCGAATGAGTGGTGAGTGGACCAATTCTTCTTGTATATAAATGTACTTACTCAAATATGTGGCGCATGTTTCATCTTCAGCGAAACCGGCATCGATGCCAAAAGGCATCAGATCGAGCCAAAAGTATGGAGCACACAAGAGCGTCACAGCATGCAACGTCACTACGCGGTCACGTGGTCCGTCTCCAGGCAATGGAATAGAAGCCAAGGAGGAGAACCAGAACACTTTGGAATAGACATGCGCACAGAGAAAGTAAATATACAGCGACTGGAGTACAAAAATGAATGGAAAAAATTAGTGCTACCGATTACAATAATAATTTTTGTATATGGAAGGAGGTTGTCCTGATGGGACAATCCCTTAAGGAATGCACCCTTTTTTCTCTTTTTCAGAATTAAAGGGGAAATATGATTTGGAAAACGCATGTCCTTCATCAAGCTGACACTTACTATGATAAGCGGTTATCATTGGCAAAATATTGCAGCTGCTGTTCCCTTGCCACCAGACTGTGCCCAGGGTCGGGACAAGGCGTAGGAGTAGACTGATGCCTAGGGCACCACTGTGGGTATGGATGGCAACAGGGAAATTAAATGGATGATTTCCCATCTGACTGCTACCATACTGAACAGTGACTGTGGGTGGTGGTATAACCCATGCCTTGGGCATTAAGAGAGACTGTCCGTCCTTGACTGTACCCATTGAAATCAATGGGCTGCACAAGTAATGTATGGCCTTGCCAGGTCCTCCAAAGCTTTGGCTCTGCAATCTTGCTGATAGTGGATGTCCTGAATGGTGGACCACCATCTTTTAACTCGGAATGTCCTCATAGAAAATAACAACTAAACAACTCTGCTAACAAAGGGCTCCCTGGGACAAGGTGGAGGAACACTTGTACTACTAATAAAGTACTGTATAATACATTGACCAGGATTTCTGGTACCTGACAGAAACTAGACATTCATGAAAAACTAGATTGCACTTGTAAAGACCATAGCAACCTCTGTTCTAAAATACTTTAGTCTGCCAGCGCAAGCCAAAAGTAACATACAGAGCTGAGAGAATTTTTTTAATTCCCAGTGGTTGCTCTGAGAATCTGTCAGAAGAATAAAGGCTGTCATATACAACAGTCAGTAGTGTCAATAAACTGCGGACTAAAGGTTGTCATAAAATAGCCTGCTTTTGTGAAAAGAACCACATGGAATTGAAAATTTCTCCAGTCCTGCCGGTTACTGTCAGAATGTTACCAAAGCTAAAAGGATCATTTTCAATAATAATGTATTAGGGTTCTCTAAGATGAAGCTTTACTTTAAATTAAAATTTAATTAAATCCAAAAATAATATACACTTTTTACATTGTTATTGTAATCCCTGATTTACCTGAAATGCAATTCCAGATGATCTTCGCACATACATGATCCAAACCAGTGGCGTAACTACCGCCGTAGCGGCTGCTACGGGGCCCGCGGCATGAGGCCCCCACCATGGCTGGAGGCTCCGCTAGCAGCTGCTATGGCTGCTACAGCGCGACGCCACTGAACACTACGGCAGAGCAGGGTGGTATCTCCCCGCTCTGCCATTAAACAAAAGACATGTATCCCCTATCCACAGGATAGGGGATACATGTGTGATTGCTGACATTGATAGGGAGAACGGGGGACCGAAAGTCCTCTGAAGTTCTCCATCACAAACATCGCACTTCCGCGGTCTGTGTCGGCAGCTTCGGTAGAAATGAATGGAGCGCCGGTCGCGCTTGTGCGCATGCGTGACCAGCGCTCCATTCATTTTTATTGAGCTGCGCAGACGCCGGAAGTCAGAGGTTTGTCATGGAGAATTTCGGGGGACTTTCGGTCCCCCGTTCTCCCTATCGCTGCCAGCGATCACACATGTATCCCCGCCAGCGATCACACATGTATCCCCTATCCTGTGGAGAGGGGATACATGTCTTTTGTAGGACACACTGTAGGTCGGCTTTTTTTGGGAGGGGGGACGCTGAATGGCGTTACCTACAGGGGGGCTGTATAGCGTTACCTACAGGGGGGGCTGTATAGCGTTACCTACAGGAGGGGCTGTATAGCGTTACCTACAGGGGGGGCTGTATAGCGTTACCTACAGGGGGCTGTATAGCGTTACCTACAGGGGGGGCTGTATAGCGTTACCTACAGGGGGGGCTGTATAGCGTTATCTACAGGCGGTGCTGTATAGCGTTATCTACAGGCGGTGCTGTATGGAGTTCTCTACAGGGGCGACTGTATGGAGTTCTCTACAGGGGGGGCTGTATGGAGTTCTCTACAGGGGGGCTGTATGGCGTTCTCTACAGAGGGGGATGTATAGCGTTACCTACAGGGGGGGCTGCATAGCGTTATCTACAGGGGGTCTGTATGGCGTTATCTACAGGGGGCTGTATGGCGCTATCTACAGAGGGGGCTGTATGGCGTTATCTACAGGGGGGCTGTATGGCGTTACCTACAGGGGGCTGTATGGCGTTATCTACAGGGGGTCTGTGTGGCGTTATCTACAGGGAGGGCTGTATGGGGTTATCTACAGGGGGGGCTGTACGGCATTATCTACAGGGGGGCTGTATGGCGCTATCTACAGAGGGGGCTGTATGGCCTTATCTACAGGGGGGTCTGTATGGCGTTATCTAAAGGGGGGCTGTATGGCGTTATCTACAGGGGGGGCTGTATGGCGTTATCTACAGGGGGGCGTTGTGTGACACCCAGGGGAGGGGGGGCCCCAGTCAAAAGTTTGCTATGGGGCCCAGTCTTTCCTAGTTACGCCCCTGATCCAAACATTGTGTTCTACAATATCAGCTATTCTATCTTTTACTCATCTCACCTTAACTTACCTGTATAAATGTGTGTATCATTAATATTACTCCAACATAAAAAAAATATCTTATTTTTGTGAGACTACAAACTCAGTTGATCACTCTAAGGCAGTGTTCTCCAACCCGTGGGCTCCCCAACAACCCTGAGTACTGTTATACCCTAGTGCTATCAGGGACGTCTATTAGTATAAAATGGCACTAGAGACGAAACCTTTAGGGTAAGAGCCATACGACTCGGTGTTATCCTTCAAGGGAATGTGTCATTAGAAAATGACCTATTGCTTAAATTAAGTTTTTATGTCAGACAAAGTCTTTTTTTTTAAATGTTGGTGATTTTATTTTTTATTTTCTATGTCACTATCTATATTAAAAAATGATCCTAAAATCCTGCCGTTTTCATTCTGGCCATTGAGCCTCACAATAGACTGACACTTCCTGTTCTGTAGAGATCACTTCACAGCATTCATCTCATTATCATCACAGGCAGGATTACACTGATAGAATACCTATAGATAGATAACACAGGATCCATCATTGACAATAGGTGAAGGACACCGCTCCCCTCCTCACCCTCCCCGCATAATGCACAGGTCACAGAGCATGCCTAGAAAACTCTCCCATAGAAGTCAATGGGTGAGCTCTAGACTATTGTTTCCTATGGACCATGTTGCTGGTGTAAAGGATATCTCTAAAAGCTGTGTTTTACAGCAGCTTAGGCAAGATGGCTGCTCCGATAATCACGTATAGAAAAAAAAAAATCTACGTTAACAAAAAAAAAACAGATTAGAAATAAAGATTATGTTTCACTATCTGGTTTTAATTAGAAAAAAGATATAGGTGATACATTCTTAATAGACTCTTCTTGCATTAATACCCAGTGTGAGTTAAAATCACCTGACAGATTTGAAAGGGTTGGGGACATCTGCTCTAAAATTTATTCCCATCTCTAACATTTATGGCAAATCCACAGGATATGCCATAAATGTCTGATAGATGCAGGTCCCACCTCTGGGACTCAAACTTATCTCTAGAATGGGCCCCGTGACCCGTGTCCTATCTTCTCTTGTGAATATGCCATAAATGTCCAGGATAGGAATAGCATGCTTGCACAACTGTTTCAGTAACTCCCATAGCACACAATGGAGAGTGCCACGAACATGCATGGCCACCTCTCCACTTAGTTCTTGCCTGGAATCTGCGGCCAGCAAGCACCTCACCACCGAGGACGAGGGTCAGATGAGTCCCGTTCTCGAGCTGTGGATCCTGTGGATATGCCATAAATTTCAGAAATTGGAATACCCCTTTAATAGAATGTGCTCTTTCTTCTTATTTGGTCAGTCCCCTTTCTGAACTTTTCCATCACATTGGCCATAATACAGGTATAGACAATCTAATTAATTCATGTCTACCTGTTATCTGTCCCAAATAGTATCCAGTGTCTGTCAAAGAGTACACCAGATTAGATATCAAGAACAAATGAAGCGGATGCTACAGAATTCCAAAACCTGAAACGGTGTCTATAGTTGAAGAGAACTCGCCAGTTTGTAGATGAGAACTGTTTTACACGGTAATATATAATGTGTACCTACAATATTAGCACCATCCAACTTAGTAGGCTGCTTTATCTATTGAGGACTAGAAATAACATCCTTTTACACAATCCTTTTCGGCGAAATGCAATATTCCCTACTCCTATGAGGTGCATTTGTATAAATAGGCAATATGATGCTAAACATGTAATTATGCAGAAGATCCAATATGTCCAATCTGTTCTTAATCAGTCATGTATTGGCCATTGTTATTGTGAAAGATGGTGTCTAACAACAGTTTATCTGAGCATTGGTCTAAATTATGATGTTCATTGTTAACATTGTTTTATTTCATGTAATATATTCGATTGGGCTTTACAATCAGTATTTCTGGTATCCTCCATGAACTATGTAAACCTTTGTTTTTACTTTTTGAGATTCCGCTTCTATGTATCCTGTATACATAGAAGTTGTATCTTGCGCTCAAACCGGAATCCGTCAGGTCTGCAGGACTGAGGGCTTTATTGACAGCGGGTCCTGCGTATATCGATCGATCCCATCTAAGTTCAAAACTTAGATGTGATCGATAACAGATGGATCCACACCGGACCTGCTGTAACCGAAGCCGTCAGTCCTGCAGACCTGACGGATTCAGGTTTTAGCGCAAGATACAGCTTCTGTGTATCCAGGATACATAGATGTTGTATCTCATAAAGTAAAACATTATTTTAAATGAAAATCAATTACAAAGTTGTTTAAAATAATATGATACATTGTTTTAGTAAACAAAAAAGTGTTCAAAGGTTTACATTGCCTTTAAAGCAAAATGCCTTTTCCCAAGCACAACACTAATTCATGGAAGATTCATTATCTCACGAGCCTGTAGGCACAGATTATCTTGCATCTTAGACTCTGCCCATGAAAAAGGCCACACTTTAGGGGTTGTGCAGGATTAGAAAAACATAGCTGCTTCTTTATCAAAAACAGCACTACACCTGTCCATGGTTTGTATTTCTATTGAAGTGAATGGGGGTAGAGCTGTAACACCACACACAACCTGTGGACAGATGTGTAGCTGTTTTTGGAAGAAAACAGCTATGTTTTTCTAATCCTAGACAACTCCTTTAAGTCATGTATGGCTTTAAAATGTTTGTCAGCTCCTGCAAATCAAAACAGAACATTGCTGTGTGCTTCTCACAACATCTAGCATCCGCTGCAGGTTTCCTTGTGTCCTCCCATTACCTCCACAACATTATACATGCCTATTTAACATATAAATGTGCGCCATTCCCATATAAATTCACAATGTTCAGTATATTCATATGTAAATGTTCCCTTCAGCAGGACGCCTTCTTCTAGAACGCCTATCTATAGACACAAGTCTACTGTGCCTAAAGGAAAATCCAGTCCTGTTCATCGGGCTCCATGGTCGACCGAACATTAATCTGGGGGTTCAGTTCCTTGGGTATGTAGCTTAATGCCATATGGTGAACTCAGTGTACTGACAAAATACATTGATATTGACAATTTGTAACTGTGCCTAATGGTCAAGGATCATGACAAAGCTGGATCTAGTGATGTGATGCTCCTTCTCTAATGTCTCCAGATAATTGTAAACCTACTTTTACCGCTACAAATATTTTTTCTGCTTGAATAGTTACCGTCACACTATGCAGCTAACAAGCCCTCTTATAGTGTTTTGCTCCTTATGTTTGTTTCCTTTTTATCCTAAAATGCTTATGATAATTTCCCTTTACTACAAATTATAACTTGCACGGTCTCGATGTTAACCCTGTCCAGCCTGAGCAGTTATTACAGCAATCAAGCAGCGCAAGCCAAGAGTGGATGCTCTAATGTACTATAATTACGGGTGACTCACACACTTTCAACATTTAATCTTTCCAAATTTAAGTAATGTATTTCATCTTCATTCTTGTTGTTAGTAGTGACATTGGATTTTAATTTCAGAGTCATCCTGCTTAAAAGAAATGACAAGTTAGAAATATAATAGTCTTTGATCTGACAGGTGCCCGTTTTGAGAACATGGGCCCTTGACCTTCAGCCAGGTTCATATTGACCTAATATATCATTGAATTAAAGGCACAGGACCTGGGTACACAATTTATTATTTTCTTCCATTTATTTAAAGGGTGTTCCCCACTTAAAACATTTATCCCCTATACACAGGATAGATGATGAGTGTATGATTGCTGGTTGCCCCACCGATCACTAGAACAAAGAGGAGCTTGAATGGAGCGGCAGGCTGTTTCCGTTGACCCCTAGACATTGAATGGAGCAACAGGGCACATGCATGAACGCCACTCCGTTCAAACTCCTCCTCACTGAAATCATGCAGTGGGGAGGAACAGGACTCCTAGTGATCGGTGGGGAACCCAGCGATGGGGAACCCAGCAATTATACATTTATCACCTATCCTGTGAATAGGTGATAAGTGTTCTTAGGAAAACCCTTTTACCTCTATTGTTATTAGCTGCTTTAATGTCATTTTGAGGAAATACTTAATTTAAGTCCCAAGTATAGGAGAGAGTTTGCATGGGGCATACATGGGCATGGATCCTATCACCGAAAAAAGGAACTCTAAAATGTAACTTTAATTAGTAATAATTAAAGAATAATAAATTAATATAAGAAAATTCTTCAAAGCAAAATGAATGCTCAGCTGAATGAAGTACTATGAGGTAGAAATAAACCTGTATGTAGCCCAAGGTTATATTCTTTGTCACAGTGATGATCGCTACCAATATTTACCAGCCCTAAAAAGGTCCTTTGTATACAATCACCCGACCTTTTTCATAGTTCACAAACGGGCCCTGGTTAGAATTGGCAGACCCTGATAATGGTACGATCAATTCAGGAGCATAAGGGCTCAGGCAGGTGTATTAGGGCAAACAGTAAAAAAGGAGAACAACAGGGTTTCGGTAAAGCTGAGGAGTCACACTCCACTAAGAGCAGCAGATGAGAGTCTATATTTCAATTTCGATCGCCAAGTAGGGTTTACCAGCATTGATAAGGGCTGTTCTTTGCGATCATCCTCTCTATACAAGGACCTGCCTACATTTAACTGACCCTAAAAGATAGCTAATCGTATGTTCCTATGCATATCATCCTGAAATTGTCCCGTACCAACAAAGATTCACCTTGGGAAATGTAATTCATTTGAGAGATTTCAGCAAGTGGTGTGATAACAGCCCAAAAAGCCAGGTCCAACTGGGAATGAGAGGCCAAAAATCTGGGTAAACGTGCTTGACACCTGTGAAACTGAATGTGAAGTAGACAAGAGGTGCACTGTGGCTCCGCATGTAGCTGCAGCTGCCCTTGGGTGACACTATGGACACTACAATAGTGACTATTAGCAGTAATCACTCAGTATCTGTTATACATCAGGAAAATCTCCTGACCTATTCGCCAAAAATAAAGCCTTGACATATGCAACTGTATACCAAACAGTTGCATACGTCCCCCATAAGCTCCTATGTTACAAAAATATCTATATTTTCACGGGCCTCTTTTGTATTAACAAGAGTAGTCGACTATGCTTTTCAATACTGTGAAAAAAAATTATATACTGATGCATGCCATCCGAATGTATGCCAAAAGGACATACGCCGGGTCAATTAAACCGTATGGATGCGTTCGCCGTATGCACAGGGAGCGGAGTTTGAACATAGTCTTACCCATGTAAGATACCAAGAAACCTAAAAAAGAACAATATTAAAAAATGTCTCACAAGATGATAACTCTTTATTATAGAGGGTAGACTTTTCTATTCATACTTTATATATTTGTATCTACTGTTTCTAGGTCCACTTCCTTTGTAAATGTAAAAAAACATTGTAAATATGGACGTTATATCTCAACGCATTTTTTTTTTTTTATTCCAGAGCACCTGTATATTTCACTGTAGAGATACATCCTGTCCTATAAACCAAAGGCTTGAACTAATGTGAGCAATACTGCTAAGAGAATGAAGTCCCATTTAAATTAGATTTGTACATGCCACCCTATGTGTTTTGTCAGTTATACAGCTGTAACATATGTTCTGTATGAATAATTAATACATACTGGGACTTGCGTGTAAAAGTGTAAAAAATATTCTAACTCTGGCATTTCTGGATGATAAACTAATGTTTCTTTAAAGAGACATTTAAATATCTAATTCAGTGGTTATATAAATCTGATCTATAAAAAGGGCCATGTGGCACAGTACTAAACTATTACTTATTATAGACCATAAAGGCATTGCATGGGTGTGTAGGCTGTGAAGACTACTGATGCAACCACCTCCGATTCGTTTCGATCATTATGGATCAATCCTGGCTGTTTTATCTTTATTCAAACTGTAATCTGACCAAGGTCGAAAATGATCATCAAGAGAGATCAATTGGAATCATCAGAAAATGAAATATGGATATGGCGAGTTGGTGGAATACGATGCTTTCTTCTCGTCTCATACACTTAGTAACTTGGGCCAGATGCTTGTTCCAGGTGATTTCTGCTAAATCTTTCCGGCTCCTGAGGACTGTGTTGTTTTTGGCTAGGAATAGCGTTGACATCAGGTGGAAAGATCTTACTGTTCACAAGCCAATGAGGACACCAGAGGTTTGGTTTTAGGGTATAGGGCATTATAAACATGACTTGTACGTAAACTTACTATTTGAAAAAGCTGTCTGTTATATGGAAGCTGAGGACATCACTCCTTCTTATACTTTGCACTCCAAATTGATTGAAATCCCTTAAACAACAATTCTGTGATTGATCCATTTACCCTAACACATTAAAAACTAAAGAGGCCAGACGTATTTATAATTGAGGTATCCCTTAAAATAAAGGTTCATGAAAAGAACAATAAGGGCAGTAGTTTAGAGAATTGCTGAGAATACAAATTCCTCATATACAAAAATAAAAGCCCTGGTTTGAGCGTACAGCCACGCTTGATTGTAGGTAACAGAATGCCGCCTTATCTGCGCCTGCTACTGATGCAGCCAGGGCCCTCCTCTTCTGCGCCTGCTACTGATGCAGCCAGGGCCCTCCTCTTCTGCGCCTGCTACTGATGCAGCCAGGGCCCTCCTCTTCTGCGCCTGCAACTGATGCAGCCAGGGCCCTCCTCTTCTTCGCCTGCTACTGATGCAGCCAGGACCCTCCTCTTCTGCGCCTGCTACTGATGCAGCCAGGACCCTCCTCTTCTGCGCCTGCTACTGATGCAGCCAGGGCCCTCCCCTTCTGCGCCTGCTACTGATGCAGCCAGGGCCCTCCTCTTCTGCGCCTGCTACTGATGGAGCCAGGGCCCTCCTCTTCTGCGCCTGCTATTGATGCAGCCTGGGCCCTCTTCTGCGCCTGCTACTGATGCAGCCTGGGCCCTCCTCTTCTGCGCCTGCTACTGATGCAGCCAGGGCCCTCCTCTTCTGCGCCTGCTACTGATGCAGGCAGGGCCCTCCTCTTCTGCGCCTGCTACTGATGCAGCCAGGGCCCTCCTCTTCTGCGCCTGCTACTGATGCATCCAGGGCCCTCCTCTTCTGCGCCTGCTACTGATGCAGCCAGGGCCCCCCCTCTTCTGCGCCTGCTACTGATGCAGCCAGGGCCCTCCTCTTCTGCAGGTTCTCAGGGCAACCTGCAGTCTTAGATGACGCTGGTTCTGTCTTGCCTTCACTCCTCATCTTCAAATGAATGTACATTCTTTGTGTGGCTACTGTACATATTGCATTTTGACTCTGTCCTTGACTCCTGATTCTGGCTCTGACCCGATCATTGCTTCTGGATTACGCTCCTGTTTTGTCCCTTGGATTTGACGCCCGGTTCTTGTAGTTCCACTTCTTTTATCGACTTATTTACAGATTTCTGACTACGATTTCGTCCCATCGGCTTGTTGCTTCCTTACTGCTATTCCGTTGACGCCCCTGGCTACAGTCCTGACTTTGCTACAAGCGCTTTGTTACTTCACATCCCCCGCCAATCGGTGGTGATTCTGGGGACCACGACTCTCATTGCAGGGGTTGAATGGCTATTTTCATCCTGGACATTTATGGCATATTCTCAGGAGAAAGTAAAATGGAGGTCATGGGGCCCCGTTCTACATATAGGTGTGGGTCCTAGAGGTGGGAACTGCAGCTATCGGATGAAGCTAATGCAGGAACTGCGGGCAAAGAAAGCAGTGAAAAACGCTCAGAAACTAACGCTGCAGAATTTTTTTGCAAGCAGCCAAAAGCTGCCCAGGAAAAAGAACGCTTCTGCCACCCATGAAAATCAATGGGGGGCAATTTCTACATCAATATCAGTGCCAATAAACTCTGTGTGAGCTGACCCTTAGACTCCACACCCAAGACTAGCCAGCACCAAAATGATTGCTCCTTAAAGATTCTAGTTCTCTGTGAGAAACGTTAAAAAGGATATTTTTGCGATGTTTGCCAAAGGTTATGGGGTGAAACAGACACGAGGGAGGCACATCAGGATAGCTCGACCTACATCCTTTTTAGAAGGCCCATAGAAGGGGTGTACTGAACCCGCCTTTGGTTCAGTATGTATGTTCTGTATGTCCGCTAGTTTAACCCTTTTTGGCATCATTTAGCTTTAACGAAAACCTGAAATGCGTGCTTTGAGGAGTTATGATAACAGCAATATGTGTGGTGTGGAAAATAAAATAACTTTTTGATCTCCTATGTGTAGGAATGCCCGCACACTGCTCTCCTCCAGACATCAGAACTCTGAAAAATGAAAAAATAAGAAAACTTGTCTGTAAATATTACAACACTGCAGCCAATAACTGACCACTATTTGTTCTATGCAAACCCAACCCAAATAATAAGTATTTTGGAATCATCAAAATAAGGTAAGATGAATTGACCCCAGGATGTTGTTTGAAGTAATTTGGTCTATAAGAACAGATCTCAGGAACAGGGTTTCCACAAAACACTCTGATTATATACGGCATGTCCAGCAGAAGTTTGCTGCAGAACATATATTAGGATCTCAGGTTTAGGCCACCTAACCTTATTTGTGAAATTCTAGGGAACCCCTTGAAAGGAAGAAAATTATTATGCAATATGGGTTAAAGGGGTTATGTGAGGACCGAAAAGTATTAGAAGTGTACTCATTGCAGTATGTGAGTACACTGCTAATATACATTCCGGTCCCCCGTCACGTGATTATGAGATTTGAAGATTTTTATTGCACTGGCGGGGGACCGTAAGTCTAGTGGCACAGGCTTCCTTCACGGCGACACGACTCGTTGTCATGTGACCGGCCCCGCTGTACTCTTTGTACAAGCAGTAGCACATCGATTACATAGAATACAGCGGGGCCGGTCACATGACGAAGAGTCGCCAGACTGAGCAACTAGACTTCCGGTCCCCCGCCAGGGCAATAAAAATCTATTAACCCCTTAGTGACCAGCCCATTTTAGGCCCTAATGACCAAGCTATTTTATTCGTTTTTCTATAGTCGCATTCAAAGAGCTATAACTTTTTTATTTTTTCGTCTACATAGCTGTATGAGGACTTGTTTTTTGCGGGATTAGTTGTACTTTTTAATAGCACCATTTTAGGGTACATATAATTTTTTTATTAACTTTTATTAACTTTTTTGGGGGGGGATTATAAAAAAAACCTGAAACTCCCCCATTGTTCTATGCGTTTTTAAATTGACGCCGTTCACTGTACGGCGTAAATAACATGTTACCTTTATTCTATGGGTTGGTACGATTACGGCGATACCACATATGTAGAGTTTTTTTATGTTTTACGACTTTTGCACAATAAAAACACTTTTGAACTAAAATTATTTGTTTTTGCATCGTTGCTTTCCAAGAGCCGTAATTTTTTTATTTTTCCATCAATGTAGTGATTTTTTCGACTTGTTTTTTGCGGAACGAGACGTAGTTTTGATTGGTGCTGTTTTGGGGTGCATGGGACTTATTGATTCATTTTTATTATGACTTTTTTGGGGGGCAATGGGGAAAAATTGCAATTTCACCATGGTTTTTTGCGGTTTTTTTTACGGTGTTCACCTTGCGGTTTAAATTACACATTAGCTTTATTAATGGAGTCATTACGGTCGCGGCGATACCATATATGTGTACTTTTATTTATTTTTTACACTTTTACTAAATAAAACCACTTTTTATTAATAATCTTTATTTCACATTGGTGACTTATTTTATTAGTCCCACTAGGGGACTTTACTGTGCGATATTCCGATCGCTGCTATAATGCTTTGGTATACTTCGCATACCAGAGCATTATTGCCCGTCAGTGTAAATCTGACAGGCAATCTGTTAGGACGCGCCGGAGGCACGTCCTAACAGGCATATGTCCAGGGCAGACCTGGGGGCTTTTATCAAGCCCCCGGCTGCCATGACACCCCATCGGAGACCCGCGATTGCATTCGCGGGCCGCCGATGGGTGACAGAGGGAGCTCACTCCCTCTGTAAACAAAGTTAAATGTCGCGGTCGCTATTGACTATTAAACTTCGATCGCGGGCGTTGGAGCAGGAGCGCGGCTGTCATCAGACAGCTGAGCCCCGGCTCCATCCTGCACGGGAGACCCGTGCAGGACTTAGACTAGGCTCACGTGAAAAGGCGTCAGCCTAGCCTAAGGCCCCTTAGTGACCGACGTGAAAAGGAGTATTGGTGGTCACTAAGGGGTTAAAATCTCATAAATAGTGCGACGGGGGATCGGGATGAATATTAGCAGTGTACTCACATACTGCAGTGAGCATACTGCTAATACTTTTCAGTACACTTTTGCAAACATTTTGTTTATTGTTCCAATGCATCAATAACGAAATTTTTTTTTTACTGTTTTATGTCTACAGCTCTTATGCAGACCTATGTCTCGATGGTTACAGCCTATAAACAAGCCTTATGTGTAGTATGATCTTGAATTATGTGTAAAAGACCTTTTACACCGACCGACAATAGGCCCGTGCAGCGAGTGCCGATCAACGAGACATCGTTGATCGGCGCTCGCTTTCTCCTGTCATACAGAGCTATAGATGGGGACGAGCGTTCGTTACTCCGATCACTCGTCCCCATCCATTATTATCATGTCGGCAGCGCGTCTCCCTGTTTAAACCTGGAGATGTGCTGCCGACAACGATAATCTTTTAGTTTTTTAAAACGATACGACCAGCAGATGATCGAGCATCTGCTGATCGCTGCATGTTTACACAGGGCAAATATCGGCAACGAGCGTTATATGAACGCTCATCTGCGCGATAATCGCCCAGTGTATAAGGGTCTTTACTCCCTTCCATCTGCTGCTCCTTCTACTGTCTGTAGGTTAGAAAGTAGCAAGGGCCAGATGGAAAGGAGTAACACAGGACTGTACTACAGAGTAGGTGCTGATCTCGAAAATCCTGGTAGCAGATATGGGGGACGGCAGTCTTTGTTTACATATTGGCTGTAATATGGACATGACATTTATGTTATTAAGAATATAATTCTGTATTAAAAGAGAATAAAACAACATAAATGCTTCATTAGATTCCTCATTTTGCTGCACCAGTTGATTTAAGAATAAGAACTATTTACTGCAGAATTATGCATGACAAAAAGACTATCGATCATTGCTGTAACAGCAAGAAGGCTTCTTAAATATTGCATTGAGACTTCTGTTTCATTTGCAGAGACAGATTGCTTAAATATTTGGAGCTATTAGCATCCACTAAAGGGGATCATTTACTGACCGATGACGGTTTAGTTCAAATGACATAAAACCCCAGTCCAGCCATCAGATGATAGTTTTAATAAGATGGGCACACGTAATAACTAGCTTGCTATTTGATAGTCTACGCTGCATTTTTTTAATGGTATATATGTATATTACTAACCCACTAGGCTATGATGGCACAGATCGGATTTATGTGCTGAAATTAGGGCTGGGCAATTAATTGAAATCGTAATTCAGCGCAATTAATCGATGTCATCTTGTGAATTTCGGTTTTATGAATGATTTTTTTCCCAGTTTAAAATGTATCTGCATCTTCAGGACACAGATACAGTTGAATCCAATGGTAGAGCAGGGGGACTTTATACTGTATGGGGTGCATATATGGGGGCATTATACTGTGAGGGCAGCTATAAGGGCATTATACTATGTGGAAGTCAGTTATAGGGGCATTATACTATGTAGAGGCAGCTATGGGGGGCATTATACTGTGTGGAGGGCCGTTATGGGGCATTATACTGTGTAGAGGGCAGTTATGGGGGGCATTATACTCTGTGGAGGACAGTTATGAGGGGCATTATACTTTGTAGGGGCAGCTATGGGGGCATTATACTGTGTGGAGGACAACTATAGGGGCATTATAATGTGTGGGGGCAGCTATGGGGCATTATACGGTGTGGGGAGCACTATGGTGGCATTATACTGTGTGGGGGGCAGTGTCAGGGGTTATATTATATACAGTAGTATACAGCAGGCTCAGGGCATAAATATTAATTCAATGGCGTAGCATGCAAATAGGGGGTGTGGCATGCAAAAAGGGGTGTGGCCTAAATAATTGTTTATAGAATAATCGTAATCGAGGTCAGACGTTCAAGCTGAAATACACATGAAATCCGCCTCTTATTGATTTCAATAATAGAATAATAATATTTGAATCTCTGCTCTAAGCACGTAACAATGAAGCAACAATGCTGCAAAAGAAAAGTAAAAAAAAAAAAAAATCAACAAAGTACTTTAACCTATATGCAAAAAAGACGATTATAAAGGCCTGTTAGGTGTGAGATATTAATTAATTTTTTTACGGTTATAGGTTTAAAATACTAAAAGTACATGACTTGGACTCCAAGGATTCAATATTCTCATATATATGTCTTTGGGATTTAGTTGGCACTCTAGCGACTCTAACCACAGTCCACCTTCCCTTGAGGTTGTGTTGCGCAATATCCCTTTGGTCCCCACCAACCCCTCTGGTTGACTCTTCGGCTTCAAATGACTGATTCTTCCGTTTCGTACCCTTTGAATGCTAGTCCACCACTATAAGGCCAGGATCACACACACAGTTTTAATGCAGTGTTTTCTGGCAATTTTTGGCTCTGTTTTTTTAAACCAAAGCCAGAAATGGATCCAAAAGGAAGGAAGGGTATAAAGAAAAGACTGATGCATCTTCTTTCTTTTGTGTCCACTTCTGACTTTGGCTCAAACTGCACCAAACACTGCCACAAAAACTGCATCAAAACTATATGGGTGATTCTGGCCTGCAGAGTCTTCCGTATCATCGGAGAGCCCTGTGGGCACGAAGGTGACAATATAGAATCCGAGAAACAATCCTTCTTCCCTTCTCCCTTCCCCCATATCATCATCTTTGTTTCCTCTTTCCTTACTATTACTACTCTATTTTCTTCTTTCCATCACAACAGAAAGTTTCCCCTCCCATAGTTATTCCATTCCTTTCTTTTGTATTTCTCACGTCTAGATGTACATATGGGAGTAATGTGCATTTTATTATTATTGTTTATATTCCATTCCATGTATATTCCATTTTCATTGCTGCCTATTAAAATGGTGAATATACCTTGATTAACATTATTAGCATTTTGCTATTTCAGTTAATTTTTACACCTCTTGCACACGACCAAGTTCGGCCGTGAAAAACGGTCCACGTGTCAGCCGCATTTCCCGGCCCGACCACGGTACAGGGGAACGGGACTCCTGCCATCATAGACATTTTATGATGTTAGGAGTCTCTGACTCTCCACGGAACTGCTTATCTGTACTGAACAAAATTATACTGTACGGGACAGCAGTCAGAGACTCCTAACATCATAAATGTCTATGATGCCAGGAGTCCCGTGGTGGTCGGGCCAGGAAATGCGGCTGACACGTGGACTGTTTTTCACGGCGCAAACTCGGTCGTGTGCAAGAAGTGTTAAAGTAAACTAGTGCAGACTAGAGAAATTGGGCTTGTTCAAGCTTGGAAAAAAGACGCCATAGAGGTGATCTTATTAATATGTATAAATATATGTGTGGTCAATACAGACAACCAGCACATTATCTGTTCTTTCCAAGGACTCTACAAAGGACCAGGCGACATTCATTGCATGCGGAAGAAAAATGTTTCAGACATCAATACAGGAAAGGGTTCTTTGCAGTTAGAGTAGACAAGCTCTGGAACGCCCTACCCCAAGAGGTAGTGATGGCAGTTAGGGTATGTTCACACGCAGTGAGCAAAAACGACTGAAAATACGGATGTAATGACCGGGGGGTAGGGAAACGGACAAGTGAGCCCTAATCTACCCGCCACTCTGTCCCTGCCTACTTGCAACGACCCGCCCTAGGCGACGGGGTACAACTGGGCGGCGGTCCCTGCACTCAGAAAGTGCACGACAAACACGACAAACATACAAGGGAATACAAGCAAGGGAAAGGGGCAGTTGCCCACGGCAACACCGTGAGCAACCAGAGTGGTGAACGAGCCGAGTCAAGCCAGGAGTGTGCGAGGTACCAAATGAAGAGCAGAAGAGTAGTCAGTAAGCCAGGGTCTGTATGGAGCAGGAACAAAATAGAAGGAGCTGTAGCTGGGCCAGGAAACCACACGAAAAAGAATAACAAGCAAGGAGGAACAGGAAATGCGGGTATAAATAGACAGAGGGCGGGAGCTAGCTGAGTCTGGCCAGGCTGCGATAGGCTCTCCCACTCCTAAGCCTGCCAGCCTGAGTGGTGGAAGCTGGAGTCAGTCTCAGAGATGTAGATTCAGGTGCTGACTGATTAATTAAGGGAGTTAACCCCGAAGCTGTGCCTGGCAGATCCTTTACAACGGAGCTGTTTTCAGGCGAAAACAGCTCCTGATTTTAAGACGTTTTTTTAACAACTTGCTTTTTTTCGCGGCGTTTTTTACGGACGTTTTTGGAGCTGTTTTTCAATGGAGTCAATGAAAAACGCCTCCAAAAAACGTCCCAAGAAGTGCCCTGCACTTCCTTTGACGAGCCATCATTTTACGCGCCGTATTTTGACAGCGACGCGTAAAATAAAGGCTCGTGGGAACAGAACATCGTAATTCCCATTGAAAGCAATGGGCAGATGTTTGTAGACGTATTAGGGGCGTTTTTTCAGGCGTAATTCCAGGCGTAAAAGGCCCGAATTACATCTGAAACCACTGCGTGTGAACATACCCTTACTATGTCAGCATTTAGATGATTATTTACTGACAAATGGCATTGAGGGTTAACTAATCTAGCAATGAATGACGTGTAATTTATTGAGAAAGGTTTAACTTGATGGCCCAGTGTCTTTTTTCAACCTATGAAAGGCCTCATGCACACGAACGTGTTTTTGTGGCTATATACTATCCGCAATTGCGTAGTAGCAATTGCGGATAGTATAAAACACATGTTAACCTACGAGTCACTGTACATGACCGTAATTTCCACTGTTCGTGTATTGCCCATTGCCCTTTACCGCAAAAAAATAAAACAAGTCATTATACGGTCCGGATTTGCAGTCCGGGCTCATTGAAATCAATGTGTGCACAGTCCGTGAATGGCGGAAAGCTCGCGGATGACACTCGGCTACGGCCGTGTACATGAGGCCTAACTATGTCGCTCGCTTTTCTCTTGTGTAGTGTATCTGCTGGTGACTGATACTAGTACAGATTTTATTACAGCTCTATTTTATTTATAACGATCGCTTGTGAAAATATCAAGTTCTACTTGGTTCCTTTACACATAAATAAATGATGTTCGTTAGCACAAAAGCCAAAATGAGTAACGGGAATACCTAATATGTGCATTGTGATAATGAGCAGAGCTGCGGGACTTTTGTTCAAGGTCTTAATTTAGGATCCCGCATGCAAATATGCAGGAATTGCAAAGCAGTTTTCTATATTTATTATTTTATATACAGACATGTACAGAATTGTATTGCTCCATGAAGTTTGTGTGCTCAGAAGCCATAACTTGGCCGTATGAGGGCTTGTTTTTTGCGGGACAAGTTGTAGTTTGTCATGGCATCATTTATTGTACTGCATAATGTACTGGGAAGCTGGAAAAAAATTATTTGTGCAGTGAAATAGGGAAAAAACAGCGATTACGCCATTTTTTGGGGGTTTTGTTTTTAAGGCGGTAAAAACTACATGTGCACCTTATTCTACAGTTGATACGATTATGGCGATACCAAATTTATATGTTTTGTTTTATGATTTACCACTTTAACAAAAACAACAACAATTTGCTAAAAAAAATATGTCGCCATGATCTGAGAGCCATAACTATTTTATTTTTCCGTCAATTTAGTCACGTGAGGGCTTAATTTTTGCGAGGCCAGCTGTAGTTTTCACCGATACCATTCTGAGTGAATACTGGTCAGTGATCTTGCAACAGGGGGCTTGCTACCGAACATTGGAGGCCTTGACCCTATTGCTGACCATAGTACTTAACGTGGCTTCAATGAGCCGGACGAGCGCAACATAGCGCAAGGTATAGCGTGGTACGGCGCTATTACTAATCAATCATTAGGAATAAGCTCTTATATATAATAATAGGAGAGACTGGTCTGTGGGTAGTTATTATCTTTTACCCTCAGGTTAGGTCTCTGCTGCTGACCTTCTGATTGAGCCTGTTATTTTGGCTATTAGGGCCCATTTTAAGATTATCTAAATAAATTTATTTTAATCGTTCAACTCAGGCAGTAATAATTATAATTTAACGGAACGAAAACCCAGTTATCAGAGAGATATCAGTATATCAATTTATTCAAGTTTGTGGAATTATTATTGGAGATGGCAGGATTCCTCACAGGGGATATTAATACTGATAAGTGGATGCATGACGCCAGGGAGGTGTTCTCAGAAAATGAGATTGCACCGTCCACCCAAAATATGAGTATTACCGTAGCTTTCCGGCAGCTAACCAAAATTTACAAGGACCATATAAGAGCCTGGTGGGAAATTCAGACACTAGAGACATATATTAAAAATCAAATTGTTCCGAGGGGACTGAGAATCTCTTTAATACCAGCAGCGAGAATTAGATCACCGGAACTCCTGAAAAAGTGGGAAAAGGAGTCCATAGAATCCTCTCTGAGATTCATGAATATTTTACTAGAGGAGGAGAGTAGGTGTATTACTAAAAGCAGTCAAGAACTGAAAGATAGTATAATTTCTGCTCAGAGATTCGCAAGTAACCTTGAATATGAGAGGAAAGAAAGTACCCTACAACTGGCAATAGAGAAGTTTACTGGACATATAAAGGAGAGGAAGCACTTTCAATTTGTACGCGACACCCTTGATTTTAAGGAGGGGAGAGTGTTTGATTATAGTGCTAGA
This sequence comes from Rhinoderma darwinii, assembly GCF_050947455.1. Classification (NCBI taxonomy): domain Eukaryota; kingdom Metazoa; phylum Chordata; class Amphibia; order Anura; family Rhinodermatidae; genus Rhinoderma; species Rhinoderma darwinii. Next base: position 98,431,928 of record NC_134688.1, read on the forward strand.
ATGACAGCACCACACAACCCTGACACTGACATTTCTTCATCAGAGCAAGAGTGCTCAGACTCTGAATTAGGTAGAAACCATCAAAGAAGACAAAGAGGTGGGATGGGACCTAGCAGATACCCTACTCGGGTCAACTCAAGAGGTAGAGGGAGGGGCAAAGGTCCTAATAGGGGGGCTGGTTTTTTAGCCAAAAGCCACCCCATCTCAGAGTACCTCTTGAGGGACAGGAGAGAACTATAAGGTCCAGCTTGAGTGGGGTTGACGAGGAATCACAGGTTATCAACCTATCCTCACGTGTTTTATCAATGGATGAGGTGGCCATACTCAAGAGGGGTCTATCATTTGTCCCAACAGGTAGATTTAACCTATTCACATGGGTGAAGGACCTGAATTTATTTGGTAGAAAATTAAAATGGAAAAAATTTTTTAGGACACATGATAGACGTAAATGTCTTGAGTTAGGTCTAACGGAGGATGAACTTCCTGATCTCAGAATATTGGAGGGGTTATGGGAAGAAGGCCAAAGGGAGGAAGGAAAAGGTCCATTTACGGATCTAAGGGTTCCTTCGAGTAAATTTGCGCCTCTCAACGACAATACCCCGATCGATGTATTCATCAAGGTTGTGGAGGATCAACTCCGGTTATTAGATAACTCTAAATGTGGCCGATTCAATACAACCAGAGAGGAAATGGTAGGACTTAGATCGCTGGAAAATGATGACAGTATTATTATCAAACCATCTGATAAGGGTGGGAATACTGTGGTCATGGACCGGATCAAATACAAGGCGATGTGTCATAAAATACTACAGGATAAACATTGTTATAGGGTGTTACAATCAGATCCGACGACTATTTTCAGAAACCAATTGAAGGGAATTTTAGGTCCTGCAAAAACTTTGGATCTTATCAGTGAGAAGGAGATGAGCTTCATGTTGATTGATTTTCCCCAAATTGCTACTTTTTATGGTTTGCCAAAAATCCATAATGGACTGGAGCCATTAAAGGGTAGACCAATTGTCTCTGGCATAAATAGTCTATCGCAAAATGCCAGCCTGTACATTGACAGGATCTTAAGACCATTTGTGGTGTCTCTCCCATCATATATCAGAGATACGATGGATGCTCTAAGGAAATTGGATGGCATTAGATGTGAACAGGACGTTCTACTGGCCTCCCTAGATGTCGAGGCACTATACAGCTCTATCCCACATGATCAGGGATGTCTAGCAATTCAACATTTCCTTAGGGGGAAAGGAACCCAATTTGCAGCTCATAATGAATTTGTCATCTCTCTTCTTAAATTTGTCCTTGAGCACAATTTCTTCCTATTTGACCAGAAATATTACCACCAACTCAGGGGAGTGGCGATGGGGAGCCCTTGTGCACCCACGTATGCGAACTTATACCTGGGTTGGTGGGAGGAACTATGTGTTTTCTGTGAAAAAATGGAACAATGGGTACCGCATATCATACTATGGATAAGATTCATTGATGACATTTTAATACTATGGAAAGGGACCCAGGTGGATTTTGATGAATTTGTTGCTATACTAAATGTAAATGATAAAGGTTTATTTTTCACATCAGAGATTAGTGTCAATAAAATTACATTTTTGGATATAGTGATATCTAAGACCGAGGGTGGAAATATTCATACCAACATGTTTCGCAAAGAGACGGCCACAAATAGTTTGCTTAGGTGGGAGAGCTGTCACCCTATGAATTTAAAACGGGGAATACCAAAGGGTCAATACTTGAGGGCACGACGAAACTGCTCCACTGTATCTGACTTTAAAACATCAGCACGCGAACTGGAAAACAGATTTATTAATAGAGGATACCCGAGGCATATTCTAAAAGGGGCTTATCAGAACGCCCTAGGATGTAACCGTGATGATCTGTTGAATCCCAGACCAAAGCAAAGTGATGACAATACTATCAGAGTCATTGGCACGTTTGATTCAGCTAGTTTGGAGGTTAGAGAAATCCTCCAACGCTACTGGGGGATTCTAGAGGCTGATCCGGATATTGGTGAGCTGGTGGGACATTCCCCCCTAATTACGTTTAGGAGGGGTAGGAATGTCAAGGATCATGTGGTGCATAGCCATATGGGAAGACAGGACCCCTCTACTACATGGCTCAATAGTAACATCAAAGGGACATATAGATGTGGATCGTGTAAGGCATGTGTCTCTATTCAATGTGGCATGATTTTCAAGAGCATGAGTACGGGTAGAATTTTTGAGAACAGGACTTATATCAATTGTCGAACTAAGGGCATTGTATATATGATTACCTGTATATGCGAAAAACAGTATATTGGTAAAACCATTAGAGAGTTCAGGAGGAGGATACGGGATCATATAGGGGACTGCAGAAGGAAGGAGGATACCCCGATATCTCGGCACATATGGGAATTTCATAATGGGGATAGCTCCTTGCTCAGATTCCAAGGCATTGAATATGTGAGACCCAATATGAGAGGAGGGGATATGAATAAAATTATCCTCCAAAAGGAAGCACAGTGGATTTTTCGACTGCGCACCATTGCTCCCCTGGGCCTGAACGAACAAATTTCGTATGCCTGTTTCCTATGATACCGCTTTTGTCATCTAGAACGCTAACATCTAGAAACCTATGTACCCTGGAATTACAGGGTGGTTCAACATGCCCCGGTCACCATATATATTTTGAGGCAAATCTGAGTCCTTGTATAGGTATAACACTGTAAGGATACATGATTGATGTCCTATTATCCTTCAAAACCATGGTAGTTGTCCGACTTCTTAATATGGATGTATTCCACTCCGATTGAGCAATGAGTACACCCTAGTAGATGTGAGGTTTTGTTGACAACATTAAATCATATTAAGGTCTACATCTAACCCATAGTTATTAGATGTCTTTGTTTAATTTAACATCTTGATACCGATGAAGAGCAGCGTTACATGTTTGTAACCTGCCCATAGATTTGTATGAGCCCGGCTGGTCGCCATAACAACGAGACGCTATTGTGGTGTCACTCAGACGATCGAGTGCCCTGCACTTGGTAAACTTTGCATTTTGGTAATAGAGGGGTTTTGTGCTGGATGTTCGGCACATTGTCCTCTGCATAGGGCATTGCTCCCACTTCTAATGTATTATTCCCCATTGGAGTACTAGATCCGCTTCTCGGATCTCCAGCGTTACTAGGGACGCTAGTCGTCCTATTTATACCCGATTGGCTGCCGAAAATGGGAGGCGTGCCACAGTCCTGACAGGTCCAGAGTGACGTGTCGGATGTGGATTGGTAGCACGCTGGGGGCATGTCAATATGGAGGGCGGGCTCTAGCTGTTTAAAAGACCGGCGCCTCGCCGGCTCGTGTGCGACCATTATATCTTGATCGTGCACGGGCCGAGAGGTTCATTAATGCACACAACCGTGCGATCCGGCATCTGTATTAAAGATTATCGTTTACACTAATAATCCCTGATGATGTTCCACCAGAAACGGTGGTTCTGAAACGCGTAGGATTAACGATAGAGCATTATAACTTACAATTTAACCTTGAGTGAATACTGGTCAGTGATCTTGCAACAGGGGGCTTGCTACCGAACATTGGAGGCCTTGACCCTATTGCTGACCATAGTACTTAACGTGGCTTCAATGAGCCGGACGAGCGCAACATAGCGCAAGGTATAGCGTGGTACGGCGCTATTACTAATCAATCATTAGGAATAAGCTCTTATATATAATAATAGGAGAGACTGGTCTGTGGGTAGTTATTATCTTTTACCCTCAGGTTAGGTCTCTGCTGCTGACCTTCTGATTGAGCCTGTTATTTTGGCTATTAGGGCCCATTTTAAGATTATCTAAATAAATTTATTTTAATCGTTCAACTCAGGCAGTAATAATCATTCTGGGGTATATGCGACTTTTTGATCACTTTTTATTAAATTTTTTATGAAGAGCTAAAAAAAATTTGGACAGCTAAAAAGTATACAATTTGCGTGTAATTTGCGTGTTTTATGATTTATCAATTTTTTTGCGGCGTTCACCATTCGTGCTAAACAAAGCTATATTGTGATCGTTTGGACTTTTACGGACGCGGCGATACCAGTTATTGTAAAGGATCTGCCAGGCACAGCTTCGGGGTTCGAGATTTTCAACTGAATTGCTGCAGAAATTTTCTGCAGGAATTCCATTGTGTGTGGACAAGACCCTAAAGGCCTGTACACTAAGCCACCGGAAGACTGCAATGAAAGAAGATGTATGGGAGCAAGGCGGAAGTCTGAATTTTCAAAGCGGAGGCATCGCGTGTCCAGCGAGATGCAGGCACTTCATGAATTCTAAGTATATTACAGAGTGTACTGCTGTAATAAGTTATAATAGTTCCAGAATAGTACATTAATCCCAAAAAAACACATTGTAATTTTTGAAATATAAGAACATATAGCAAAAAAGGTTTATTGGTCTAATGTCGCATACAAAGTGTAACTCCATCCACACATGTTTATAAGCGGTAAGGCCGGATTGACACGTGTGTGCGTTTTGCGCGCGCAAAAGGTACTTAACAGCTCCGTGTGTTAGCAGCGTATGATGCGTGGCTGCGTGATTTTCGCGCAGCCGCCATAGTTATGACACTCTGTTTGTATGTTTGTAAACAGAAAAGCACGTGATGCTTTTCTGTTTTCATTCATACTTTTTACTGCTGTTGCACGAATCACGCGCGTCACACGGAAGTGCTTCCGTGTGGTGCGCTTGATTTTAACGCACCCATTGACTTCAATGCGTGCGTGATGCGCGAACAACGCACAAATATAGGACATGTTGTGAGTTTTACACAGCGGACACCCGCTGCGTGAAACTCACGGACAGTCTGCACGGCCCCATAGACTAACATAGGTCCGTGCGAGGCGCGTGAAAATCACGCTCGTTGCACGGACGTATTATACGTTCGTCTATATAAGCCCTAACTATGCAAGCTTTCTCTTCTAAGCTCAGCTGTATCTGATCCGGACTACTCTTATGCTCGATTTCTAGCACAGGAAGTAGCCGTCTAACATCTGCCACTGTCGGCAAACTAGATCTCATGGGGCTCCATTTTCTGTCATGCAGTCACCCAGAGGGTCCTCCCCTTTTCTCTATGGCAGCAAATAACAGTGAGAGAACCCCACCCCCTTCACTTTCCTTTCAATGTGCAGCTACATACTAAGGGAATAAGGGTAACACATATAAAACAAACCTTTTTGCTCTATTGTTCACATTTTACAGCGCTATCTTACATTTCATAACCACAGCAACACATCGTCTAAAACTCAATCTCAAACTAGATCCAGTCTTGACGCTATGGATGACTTACAAATTGAGGATTGGTATGAAAAAATACAGCTTGGACAAAATTCCAGGCAGACCCCTCAAACACATCTTGACCCACAGGCCTGGAATTACACCCGGGACACCACGCTATGAAAGTCAATGTCTTACTGGTGAATTACACCCCACATTCACATACAGCAATGACATCTAGATATAGAGTCACATTTCACAGCTTTGTATCACCTCATGAGATCATAGCCTACATTTATGGATCTCAAACTACAGCACCAGAGATACCAGCCATTTAGCAATACTATTTCTGCTAACAAGGGCGATGTATTCCACACATTACATAAATGCTTTATGCGTCTGCGGTATCGGTTGTCTATACATAGATATATATAATTTATGACAAAAAGTGAACAGAATTTATTGTTGATCATTTTTCGTCCTTTCTAGTATATAGAACAATTGTGATAATCTAATGACCAATGCAAAGCCTATTGTGGTACTTGATAACAAAGCTAAATGTGGTCGCCACCATTCAAGGTGATCATATATGAAGGAAAAGTGAATGTGTTGATAGCAATGCAAAAATGGAGGTCATACTTGTGCCGCAAAAAGAAAAGACCAAGTGGCCGATGTCCCAGGTAGCTCATTGGCTAGCAGTTTGAAAAATATGAGCCTCTGCCAAATAAGACTCAATCTTTTAGATGTTTCCGGTATCTTTTAGGTGGCTTAAAAAGATCCCTTCATAGCTATGAAACAATGGCACGAATAAAACAAAAACACCTAAGTATATAAAATGGGCCACTGTTCTGCCACACAGTGAACGTCTATCTTACGGTCATTACAGAGTTGGTTATTCCTTCCTAATCTTCCTCCATGGAGATTTCAATGCAGTCATCGCCTCCTCTACAACTGTTTAGGGAAACTCTGGAAATAGCAAACTATGTAAAAAAAAGCAACAAAAAAGCAAAAAAGAATAGTTTTGGAAAGGAATCATGAATTATAGAAGAGACAGAATGATATCTCTGAAGGCAAGAAGCAATTTGCAAGCTGTCCCATTAACACATACACTGAAGGTATAAAAATTCTTGTAACAAGATTATTAATACAATTACGTTTTACCATTCAAGGACACTGCTATATGTTACTATGTTCTCCTCTATGTCATCATCCTTGCCCAGTTTTAATAAAAACAGATGTCTATGCCCATTTGTAAGCAAAGATATTGTAAAAAAAAAAGTCAATTGAGGAGTGATCTATTACAGTTTTCATTCTTGCATCAGTACATGTCAGTCTTTCTCCTAACAGGTTATGCCAAACTGTATATGTACTTAAACTTAAGGCAAAAAATGTTCCATAAATACAATGAATATACAGGCAAATGTGCCCCTACAGGTACCAATGCAGAATAAAAAAAAACAAGAGCTTTATAGTTGTAGAAGTGCAATGAAATATCATGCTAATAACACAATGACTAGGGGTTTTCCAAAAATATCCATTAATGGCCTATACTTTGGATGACCATCAATGTTTTATTGATGGGGTCCACACCCCCATTATCAGCAGAATGAAGGGTTCACGGTGCTATGAGTGTCACGGCCCCTACAATGTTAATCCAGGCTCAATAGTGCATTCGTCCATGTGACTGGGACTGGTACTGCAGCTCAGCCACATTCAAGTGTTTTATACACCGACCAGCCATAACATTACCACCACCTGGCTACCTTGTATTCCCAGTATATCCCACCGATATTGCGTCAGATTGAGATCTGAGGAATTTAGAGGCCAAGTCAACAACTTGAACTTTTTGTCATGTTCATCAAACCATTCCTGAACAATTTTTTCAGTGTGGCAAAGTGCATTATTCTGCTGAAAGAGGCCACTGCCATTAGGGAATACCTAGATAGGTGGTACGTGTCGAAGTAACATCCACATGAATACGAAGTCCCAAGTTTTCCAGTAGAACATTGCCCAGAGCATCACACTGCCTACCCGGCTTGGCTTCTTGCCGTAGTGCATCCTGGTGCTATCTTTTCTCTAGGTAAGCGATGCACACGCACCTGGCTGTCCACATAATGTTAAAGAAAACGTGACTCATCGGACCAGGCCACCTGCCATTGCTCTATGGTCCAGTTCTGATGCTCAAATGCAAATTCTAGGACCTTGCAGCGGTGGACAGGGGTCAACATGGGCACTATGACCGGTCTGCGGTTATGTAGCCCTGATGCACTGTGTGTTCTCACCCAATCGTCTAGTGATCACAATTTGGCCTTGTCAAAGTCGCTCAGATCCTTACATTTGCCCATTTTTTTCTGCTTACAACACATCAACTTCAAGAACTGACTGTTCACTTGCTGCCTAATGTATCCCACACCTTGTGGAAAAATAAATCTATTCAACTTGCAATATATTTACTTGCTTTCTTGTGAGTGCTGGGGGTAATCGAGACTATATACATTGGGACTTCAGCCCAACCGCTTTGCACAACACCGTCAACATAGGTGTGAATCCCATATACATTATTTCTAGAATATCCCACCCCTTGACAACTATCATTGAAACAAGATAATCAATGTTATTCACTTCACCTGTCAGTGGTTTTAATATCATGGCTGATCGGCGTAGGTCACATTTTCAGAACATATAATGCATAGATCCCCTACTGAATGACCATGATATAGCAGTATGTGATGCCAGAGTAAGTTACTTGGTAGATTAGGAATAGTTTAAGCACAGATGCCCAAGCTATACGTCTGAGTCCTTTCTTCTATGACCAGGGCCGAACTTAGGGGTGTGCAATCTGTGCGGTCACACATGGAGCATCAATGCTGAAGTGGGAACCAGCCTAGAACCACAAATCTTAATATTAATTGTATAGAATTAATATTTAGACACTGTATAAATGACTATATGTATGGAGCTGTTATTTAGTCATTTATGCAGGTATTATTTCAGCACTGTATGGCGGGTATTTACTTGGAAATTGAGTGGCACTGCTTCTTAGGCTCCTTATAGTGGTGTCAGCGCTGTATAACATTGTTATTTGGACAGCTGTATGGAAGTGTTATCTTGCCAACATATGGTACTGTTATTTGGGCACCTTGCTCCATGACGCTCATATATAGGTATGTATGGCATGGTTGTTCGTACACAGTATGACAGTACACCATATGAGGGGGTACCACCAGAAGGTACCACACAGAGCACTAGCCAACCTAAGGCCTGCCCTGCCTTTGACTCAGACATTTAAAAAAAAAAAACAACCTTGGTTTAGTATAATCTATTCTACTAATAAACTATTCATATGAACAGGGATGGATGGAGTACTGTAGACTTTAGAAGCCACTTAGGTGACGCCAGGAGCACCAATGCTCCAGTCATGAGACAGGTGCACTTTAAATACGGGCATCTACTTTATACCCCTAAAGCTCTAAGCCCCAGGTCTTGACAATGCAGATTGTAGAAAAGACGCTAAAAAGTAGCCTGCCACCTGCTGCACCTCTCATCCGTACAGTGAGTAGGACATCACAAGTGGCACAGAAGCCCCAAACTCTTGTTTAAAGGGTTATAAAGTCTAGACGTACGGAGGATTAACTCTTAGGGGCATGATGTAGATGCTTCTATATAAAGTACACCATGACCAGTGCATTTTAAAGACATGGAGGTTTGGAAGTCTTGGGTGGACGTAAGTGCGATGACACCTATTCAATGTTACTTGTGGACATACCTTCAGAATGGCACTTTTCTTTTTGCTGGAGCACCGCAGTCTCACAACATTTGGGTCATAGGCAGGTTACAATACACAATCAACTTGTCGATGGTGGAAAATGTGATCATCATGCAAACATTATGGAAGCTTATCATTGCATATCTTGAATATTTATTAATTGTAGAATTGTAGATGACTGAACCATCGTTTAGTGGGTTGACCTGGAAAGCCGCGGTCCTGTCACCTTCTAGATAGACTTAAGCATTTGCGTTCAACCAACAATTTGGCCCTGGTACTATACTCCAGATTGATCCCACAACTCCACAAATTTCCAGCATGAGTCTGAACACAATCTTTGATGTATTTCTTCAACATAACACCCAACAAGTTCAACAACACAACAAAGACCCCTTTATTTTTGTAATTGTCAATTCAGCAAAGAAAGACCTTTTTAGACACAATGAACATTGACCAGCGATACACCCAAAGATCCCCAGCGATCACATGAGCAGTCCAGTATTTTCCATATCCTCATAATACACATAAACAGATATTGTTCTACAATCCCATGAAAAATCATTGTGTTTGTAGCAAATGTCATTACGATTGACTATTGGCGTCCGACATGGGAAATTTGCTGTTAAAAAGCAGCAATAACGACTACCGACCAATAAACATTGCGGGCATGTCCGATAAAAGGTTGTGACTATAGCCCAGATACCTTAGAATATGTACAAGACCTCATTATCAATGTGTCTATAGCACCTTAAGATCCAGCCAAGAGATTTCAGACACAATATATTCTCATGCACGGAAAGCAAAGCCAGAGCGTCCTTCCTATTCCGTCTCAGATAGTCTCATTGTAGCAGCTCTTTGTCCACATAGGCATGGAGACGATATTATGTTACAATAAGGAAAAAACTGTTTATCGTCAAATCCAAAGTATTATTATATATATATATTATGTGTCATTATATAGAAAATAGTCAATAATTCTGCCATAGAAAGGAGTATATATGGTCAGATCCATAACTGAAGATGTAAGATAGTACTACATACTCCTCAGACATACAAGCCATGGTGGCACCGAGGGAAGTAAAACAACCACATTCTCTCCCCCAGACCCTTTACCTCAGGTGACTTCATCTCAAGCACTAAGTCTGACCCCAAGTACAAACACGACCCACCTGCTCAGGGCCTTGGAAGCAGATTCTGCACTGCGGGGTCCTCATGCCACTGTCAATGCTGCTGCCCAGGGACACGGCGTCCAGCGCAGCCCCAAGCCTTCCATCCTTCTCCTCCAGTCCCAGGCTTCGGGGTCTATCAGACCCATAGTATTCCTCATCATCGTCTCTGGAGGAGCAGTCCGCAAAGGGTGGCCATCCACAGCCCCCAACCCCAAGCCCTCGCATAGCGTGGCCCGGCTCCGGTTCACTTCGCCCAGATCGGGTCAGCACCAGAACCTTAAGTTCATTGAAGAACATGCGGAGCCGGTATTTAAACATCATTCACCGGCCGGTGGACCAGGAGTTTGGGGGGTTCCGGTGCACAGGCTTTGCAGAGGCATGGACGTTGGTCCCGAGTGACCCAATAATAGTGAAACGCTTCTCCCCGTCCTGTGCTCCTGTGACAGCGGACTGCACCGCATGGGGTTAAGTGAGTGCAATTCTGTATTGTCTATCTAAAGGGTTTTCGAGGGGACAGCACAAACCCTTATGTATAAAAAAAGGGAAGGAAATAATCTGGACCCTAGAGATACATTTCGGAAAAAGAGCTGGTACAATAGTTGTATTATTCCAACATGCATTGAGGAGGGGGAGGGGGACCTGCAACCTTAAGGCCAAAAGGGGTCGACAGCAGGTAAAGGGTGTGCAACAATCTGCTGTGTGGAAGGCAGGAAGGTTTATTGGAGACAGGAAAAAGCAATTAACATGGACGCGGGATGGGGAGAGATCCCGGCTGCCTGGGAGAATAATGGGGTCTCTGTGCCCATCCTATCTGCAGCCCTCCATGCCCCCTACTATCAAACAAATGAGGAGAATAAGGAGATGTGTAGAAGGAGAGAAGAATCCTTTATAATCCCATGGATGAGGTGCTGGCTTCCGAATGTCTTCCCTCCCCCTTGCTTCCTCTTTCTTTTCCTTGGATGTAACACGCAGGGCTTCTCTTTTGTCTCAGCTCTCAGCATCCCCAGCCTGGTGTGACTGTCCATCCATCCAGTGGTGATCAGGGAGCCGCATCAGCACCAGCTCAGCCGTCCATCCTCACTGCAAACAAAACCCATCAGCCATGTATAGAACAGCCCATTCATAGCAGCCCTCCCCCAGGATATCATAGAGCCCACATGTATGTGACGCTTACCGTGCACTGGCTGCCGGCCGGCCGCTGCATTATACCCCGGCACACTGATGATGATGATGGTTACACGGGGCTGGCTTGTTATTGCACTGAGCCGTGGCAGTAATGGATGGCTATGAAGTGAGGGCTGGGTAAATATGGCTTCTCCTTCCGGTATGGCATGTTAAATAAAACATTTCAGTGGAGTGGATGTGCAGTGTGTGGAGCCGCCGCTGCTGCTGCTGGGGCAAGATCCGGGCTGCGCATCTGCGGCTGGGTGAGGGACCTGACGTGTGGGTTCACGTAGGAGCTGGGCGGGTGATGTGATAGTGACCCGTCACTCAGCGGATTCCCGGTCATACTGCCTGTTCTGGGCTCATTCGCATCTTATGAGGTGTTGTCATCACATGACCAGTGACCCGCACAGGTGACAGGTCTCCAGCTCCCTGGATCTTACAGCTGGAGGAGTGGACAGGTGGGCACTAGATGTCACTGTGGTCTGGTAAAGGTGAGAAGATCACATTGAGGAAGTCTGTGACCCAATCATCACTGATTTCCAGAACCAAAGGACTTTTTAAATAGGATGAGGGGGACACTTACCCACTTTTAAGAAATGTCCTCAGGAGGAAAATGATGGCGCACAATGTGTAACGCAACAAATTTCCAGACGTGTGCCCCACCCTTTGTCACTGGGCCGTGGGTCGTGAGGCTGTTATAGGGCCTGTTGTGAACCTACGTTGTCACCAAGGGATTTGATGTAGGGCTAAACCATGGAGCGGAGTCTAAGGGCACCGTAGGTGTTTACCCTTTAGTCCCTATAGAGGGTTCTGGACTTCACTGAACCCCAGGCCTCAACCCCAGAGTAGTCAGTCTTTTTTTTCGTGACGGTCAACGTAAATAGAGATAGTACTAAAATCGCCTGGCAGTATGCAGGGTCAGGTATAGCAAAGATCAGTGCGGGCGGCAAACAGGCACTCACGGTTGGTCGAGTAAAAGGTCAGGGCAGACAGCAAAGGGTCATCACAGTTCAATAGCAAGAGGTCAGGGAAGGCGGCAGGCAAGAATAATCTAAGGTACAGGCAAAATGTCAATCACATAAAATCCAAACAAATGGTCAGCAGAAAATCACTATCAAGCTAGGAGGAACCCAATTGCTAAGGAAATGATTAAACCAGGGAGCATCCCTTTATACTCTGAGAAAGCTGGGTGGATAATTAGGTGCACACTGGCCCTTTAAGAATAGTAGGGCCAGCACGCGCACTAGAGAGTGCAGGTGAGGAGCGATGGACAGCGCGACCAGCCTGGAGTGACGAAAGGAGCCAGAGGACGCGAGGAGAGTTGAGTATACAGTCTGACCGCTGGGACCCCCACCGATCACGAGAACTTGCTTACCTTGCCGTTCCTGGGAGCCCTATAGGAATGGAGCGGTAGTGTGCATGCTCAGCCAACGTTCCATTCATTTGTATAGGGCTGCCGAAAACAGCGCTCGCCAGCGACGTAGAGATGAGTGGATAGGTGATAAATAATTATGATGGGATAACTCTTTTAATAGATAGGTCACGTTCCATATAGCCCCAATCTCCAATGAGTAATCTATAGAAAATTTATGGTGGACAGTCAAATCTTTCTGCATGGCACAAACCTAAGATACTAGACCCCAGCACCCAAGACTTATCAGCAACAAGACTCCAGCACCCAAACCCCAGAGCCCAGACGGTGACCCCAGCCACTCACCACCACTGAAAAGCTACTATATAAGAGGAGGCCCTCCTGCCGGATAGTAGACTATTCTTCTGGGAGTTTAGGTGGTCTTTTCCGTTTCCAGGAGTCTCCCAGACATTCCAGTAGAGTAGAAAACACTAGAGCACTGGTTAATCAATATCTATTAACCAGTGTGGAGAATTCCTTGGAAGTGCCGACAGACAGTGTAACACGGCAGCTGGACCCGTGGCAATCGGTAGATCACTGGGGTGGATTGATTTTAACTAGTGGTAGTCCACAGATGGGACAAGCCCTTTGGCACTGCTCGGAGATTTCTATTACTGAAAATTATTGCAAATTTTTCAATATACTTTGTATATAAATTCATCACAGGTTTTTGTAGTCATTGAATGGAAAACCTCATCGTTTACTTCTAAGGGTATGTTCACACGACAGGGCAAAATACGTCTGAAATTACGGAGCTGTTTTCAGGCGAAAACAGCTCCTGAATTTCAGACGTAATTGCTCGTACTCGCGTTTTTCGCGGCGTCCATTACGGACGTAATTGGAGCTGTTTTTCCAATGGAGTCAATGAAAAACGGCTCCAATTACGTCCCAAGAAGTGTCCTTCTTTTGACGAGCCGTCTTTTTTACGCGCCGTCTTTTGACAGCGACGCGTAAAATGACAGGTCGTCGGCACAGTACATCGTAAAACCCATTGAAAGTAATGGGCAGATGTTTGTCGGCGTAATGGAGCCGTTTTTTCAGACGTAATTCGAGGCGTAAAACGCCAGAATTACGTCTGAAACTTGGTCGTGTGAACATACTCTGAAGGGTCCTGGTCATGTGAGGCTCATACAGAGGCATGGCTCGTATCAGATCTGTTGTAATGAGTCGTGCAAAATACAAAACTGAAAAGCGTTTTAGCCTGTTCTTTTCAGTACCCAAATGTGGTTTACATGAAACGCATGTCCAGTGTATATTTATAGTGTTCATATGTGTGTGTATGCTATATGTGGTGGTTGTAAGTGTACTGTACTTAGTGTGTATGTACTTTGTATGGTGGGTGTAAATACATGGTGTGTATTTGGTATTTGCAATTGTATATATATACACGATATGGTATGTTATGTGTGATATAATTGAGAACTGCATGGTGGTATAAATTCAGTAGGGTGTATAATATATAAGGCTCTGTACACATCACGTTTTGGCTCTATATTTAGCATGTATGTCAGGAAGGCTCCCGACGTACAGGTGTGAATATCACAACTATTTTTACTTTGTTTTTTTACAAGACTTATGAGGCTTTCATTTTCTAGATTAGTTTAATTAATTCAGTGTTTAGTGCAGACAAATCAATAAAAAAAAACAAAAAAAACTTTTTGGTAATTTTTCTATCTATCTATCTATCTATCTATCTATCTATCTATCTATCTATCTATCTATCTATCTATCTATCTATCTATCTATCTATCTATCTATCTACATGCACTGTAGAGCTCTGTAACAATTAATCCTCTTCTCTCTCCGTCACCCTGGATCGCTGTGAGGGGAGAGTGAAGAGGGCTATATACACACGGCATGAAAAAATATCAGTCAACAACGAATCAACTGTCAGTTTTTCATGGCTGTTTTGCATCAATGTGTCTCAAAATTTGAATCCATTTCCCGGCCGTATTACCGTTTTTAACCTGCATTTGCCATCCGTTTTTCATAGACGTTAAAAAAAATGGATGAATTTTATTAGTTAAAGAGAACCTTTCACCTCCCCATACATGTGTAGCTGAGTGCAGCATGTAATGGGGAGGGCTGCACAAATCCTGGGGCACTTTAATTTTTTTTTTTACCATTCCTCCGTTATTTAGATATCGGTGCCGCTATATTTGGCGCCCGATATTTAAATCACCCCCTGAACTGTCAATGGGGCGTCTACTGGCAAGGGGGCGTGTTACTATGGCTGTGACACTGTCAAATCAGATATGGACACTGTTACAGCAAGAGCGAGGAGAGAGAGTGTGCGCGCGCGCGCTCTCAGTCTTCAGCTTTCAAGATCAGTCTTCTGCCGAACTGGCAAGGGGGTGTGTCACTGCTACGGACAGTGTAAGAGCTGGGTAGCGCTTGCACTGTCCGTAGCAGAGACACACCCCCTTGCCAGTTCAGCAGACAATGTACAAGACTGATCTCTCGCAAGAGCTGAAGAGATGAGAGCACGAATGCGCGCTCTCCCCTCCACAGCTCTTACACTGTCCGTAGCAGTGACACGCCCCCTTGCCAGTTCGGCAGAAGACTGATCTTGAAAGCTGAAGAGTTAGAGCATTTGCACGCGCTTGCTCACACTCTCTCCTCTATCCTCGCTCTTGCTGTATCACTGTCCATATCTGAGTTAGCCATAGTAACACGCCCCCTTGCCAGTACACGCCCCATTGACAGTTCAGGGGGTTATTTAAATATCGGTTGCCAAATATAATGGCACCGATATCTAAATAACGAAGGGAGGTAGAAAAAAATGTAAAGTGCCCCAGGGTTTTTGCAGCCCTCCCCATTACATGCTGCACTCAGCTGCACATGTATGGGGAGGTGAAAAGTTCTCTTTAAGAGTTTTTTGTCCCAACCCCCTGAAAACACTACAGTGCCCATGTAGATAGTGATGTAATACCACTGCAGATAGTGCCACATTGCCCACATAGATAGTGCCAGTGCCCACATAGATAGTGCCCACTGTAAATAATGCCACAGTGCCCACATAGTGCCACAGTTCCCCCTGTAATAATGCCCACATAGTGCCACACACAGTGCCCATGTAGATAGCGCCACAGTGTCCCATATAGATAGTGCCAATATAATGCCACAGTGCCCATGTAGATAGAGCCACACTCCATGTATATAGCACCCCCCTGTAGATAGCAACACACTCCCTGTAAATAGCGCCACCCCCTTTAGACAGCAAGATCCCCACTGCATTTAGCAATATCCCCGCTGCAGATAGCGCCACCCCCCCTAAATGGCACCCCCTTCCTGTAAATAGCACCACTGTAGCTCCCTGTAGGAGCGGAATGCCTCTGGCCGATGATTCCGCTCCTACAGGAAGACCCTGATGTCTCTGTCCATATATGGACAGTGAGGTCAGGGGTTAACTCTAAAAGCAGAATCCCCTGTCAGCGGGGATTCTGCTCCAGAAGTAGCCCCTGGCGTCACTGTCCATATATGGATAGTGACACCAGGGGCTTCTCCAGTAGCTGAATTCCCAATACAGAGCGATCTGACACCGGGATTCCGCTCCTAGAGAGAGCCGCTGAAGTCATTGTCCATATATGGATAGTGACACCGGGGGTTCCTCCAGCAGCGGAATCCCGGCCAGAGGTCGGCCAGGGATTCTGCTCCTAGAGAGAGCCACTAACGTCACTGTCCAAACGTCAAGGGCTCTCTCTAGAAGCGGAATCTCCGGCCAGTGCGATCTGACACTGGGGATTCCGCTCCTAGAGTCAGTTCAGATGGCCCTATCTACAATGGGGGGTGCGATGATATCTACAGCGGGGGGGGGGGGGTTGCTATCTGCAGGGGGTGGCACTATCTACAGCGGGGATGGAGAGATGGCGGGGGCTCCCTCTAGGCGCTGGCCGGGGATTCCGATGCTGGTGGGAGCTAAGGTGGCGCTATCTACAGAGGGTGTTGCACTGCCTACAGGGGGTTGTGGGTGGCACTATTTATAGTGGGGAGTGTATTCCGGGGCTCTCAAAGCCCAGGCCGACTTGTGAGTGCAGTGCTGCTCAGACTGAAGCAGCACTGCACTCATTAAACCCGTTCCAGGCAGTCAACGTCTATACACGTGCTAACTGCACGGGGCATAGGCAGTTAGAACATATATAGCCGTATGGCAGTAGCAGTCGTGAAGGGGTAATATATAAGTTAGGAGCTTTTCCTAGCGTATATGTTAAATTTAGGCCAAAAATTTGATGTGCACATAGCCCTAACAATGCTGGTACACCGTTTCCTAGAACTTTGTATTGTTCCGCTCCTATGGTATTCCTCCTGCATGAACAGATTGACAACTGGGTGTCACGAGTTGGGGGGGGGGGGGTTCCTACACACTCTTGACACTGTCCAATCAGTGCTGGCAATGTCCGACTATGTAGGGACACATCCTATTGACAAGGGGGATGGTAACGCCTAGTTGTCAATTTTTTTATACATATCCACGAGGAATAACAGGGGAACGGCACAACACAGAGTTCTAAGAAAAGGTGATTCAGAATTGTTACTAAATGGGGAATACAAGTATTTACTAAAACCGTCGTGTCAGAAGAGGTTCCACTACCCTGATTTGCCCTGACCTAGATGGGAGAAAATTGTATTCACATTTTTGGAAAACAATGATGTGTCTGATGAATATGATCTAATAACACTATTGCCTGTAAAAAGAGGCCGTACACCAGCACGTGGAGTCCCATACGTCTCTATACTACAAAGTGCTGCTGTACCATTGTCACGTTGGGTACGTGGACCCACTGGGCCGTACTGCCTTGACGGTATGGCAGCTGACCAACAGGACACAGGTCACAGTCTATAGTTCGTATAGTGTACCTGTGGAAGCTCAGACAGTAGCAAGACAGGCTCGGCTGGGACTAAGCAGCAGGCAGGCAGCAGGCAGGCACCAGGCGTGGAGTAACAGGACAGGCGTGGCACTCAGCACAACACGACTTCAGCTCAGCACAGCACTTGACCAGGATAGCACGGGATACAGGTTACAGGCAGAAGGAACGGGAAACACTGGGAACTGGAAAACACTAGGAGACCATTTGCTTAGACAAACTTAAAGAGGCTCTGTCACCATATTATCAAATCCCTATCTCCTATTGCATGTGATCGGCGCTGCAATGTAGATAACAGTAAAGTTTTTTTTTTAAAAACGATCATTTTTGGCCTAGTTATGAGCAATTATATATTTATGCAAATGAGCTTTGAAATGGACAACTGGGCGTGTTTTTTTTCGTATTTCCAACTGGGCGTGTATTGTGTTTTTAACAACTGGGAGTGTTTACTTGTTTTACTAACTGGGCGTTGTGAATAGAAGTGTATGATGCTGACAAATCAGCATCATACACTTCTCATCGTTCCCACCCAGCTTCTTTCACTAAAGACACACAGCGTGACGTCACCCACAGGTCCTTCAACCTTGTCGTCGGACAAAGAAGATACATCGGCTGAAAGGCGTCCAAAAGGTTAATATGCTCGTCTCTAGGGAGTTTACTATGCTTACCTTCACATGGTGATGCTGCTGCAAATTCAACTGTACGCCTGGAGCTGTGGTGTCTTCTCTCTTCCGACGCCAAGGTTGAAGGACCTGTGGGTGATGTCACGCTGTGTCTGCAGTGAAAGAAGCTGGCTGGGAGTGATGACGTCACCCACGGGTCCTTCAACCTTGGCGTCGGAAGAGAGAAGACGCCACAGCTCCAGGCGTACAGTTGAATTTGCAGCAGCATCACCATGTGCAGGTAAGCATAGCAAACTCCCTAGAGACAAGCATATTAACCTTTTGGAAGCCTTTCAGCCGATGTATTTTCTTTGTCCGACGACAAGGTTGAAGGACCTGTGGGTGACGTCACGCTGTGTGTCTTTAGTGAAAGAAGCTGGGTGGGAACGATAAGAAGTGTATGATGCTGATTTGTCAGCATCATATACTTCTATTCACAACGCCCAGTTAGTAAAACAAGTAAACACGCCCAGTTGTTAAAAACACAATACATACCCAGTTGGAAATACGAAAAAAACACGCCCAGTTGTCCATTTCAAAGCTCATTTGCATAAATATTAAATTGCTCATAACTTGGCCAAAAATGATCGTTTTACTGTTATCTACATTGCAGCGCCGATCACATGCAATAGGAGATAGGGATTTGATAATCTAGTGACAGAGCCTCTTTAAGGTAGGACAACAACGCTCAGGCAAGGCAGGAAGGGGCTGGGCCCCTCTTATAGTCCAGGGTGATCATGGGCTAATTTTGACGTAAACTCAGGTGCGCGCGCACCCTACGAGACCCGGCCGAAGTAAGCGGAAGTGAGCATTGGCATCTCCTGAGGAGGAGGCTGGGGCCAGCGCTCGCAGATCCATGACTGCGGCTGTCAGGAGGTGAGTAAGCCTGACAGCCAGCGGCCATGGGCATGACAACCATGTTCCGTCCGCTGCCATATGCATGGTTCTATTCTTTCTTACATACAGAGTCCAATGGATCATACCACGTTCTGACAGATAAAAAGTCTGTATGTCCCTGTATGAAATCAAAGGCATGCAGATCTACAATAAATGCCCTATACACTTCTATGGGTGCACTATTACACCTCCATACAAAATGTAGCTGTACTATAGCTGTGTGCACTAGGCCTAAAATTAGACGTTTTGAGTTAAAAACATTGTTCTATTTATTTGCCAAGGGATCCTGGTTAAATGAAATAAGATGATAAACTCACCATATAGGACTGTCAGACACAATTGCAATTTGCGTGGTTGAATTTTCTTGTAAAAATCCCTAATAGCTTCAGGCTTTACATACCCTACAATGTCTGTACTGTTACTTGTAATTCTGTATTTGGGTCCCAGTGTAAAACATTTAACAACTCCCCTCCCACTTGTCTTCACTGCACATCCCTACGGTATATATAACGACGTCACTGAAGCATCTATATACACTACAATGATGTTCATTGGTCTTGTGAGATAGCTTTGTCTATTATCACTACAGTACACTATATGGTCAAAAGTATGTGGACACCTGACCATCACACCAATATTAGCTTGTTGAACATCCCATTCCAAAACCTTGGGTGTTAATATGGAGTTACACCCTTTTTATGGCTATAACAGCTTTTACTCTTCTAGGAAAGCAAACACCAAACACTGAAAAACAGCTCCAGACCATTATGCCTCCTCCACCAAATTCTACAGTAGGCACTATGCATTCCAGTAGGTTTACATTCTCCTGGCATCCGCCAACCCAAGATTCCTCCATCAGGCTGCCAGATAGTGAAACATGATTGATCACTACAAACAACGCCTGGCATTGTGCACGATGATCCCAACCGTTGAAACTCATTTTATGAAGCTCCTAATGAAAAGCTCTTGTGCTGATGTTGCCTCCACAGGCAGTTTGAAACTCTGTAGTCAATGATACAACAGAGAATAAGAGATTTTTACGCTCCACGCGCTTCAGTACTTATTGGCCCGCTCTATGATTTTGCTGGGTCTACTGCTTCATGGCTGATCTGTTGTTACTCCTAGACACTGCCACTTAAGAATAATAGCACTTACAGTTGACGGAGGCATGTCTAAGCAGATCAAGAATTATGGAAATGCTGTCATACTATGACAGTACCACATTTAAAGTCACTGAGCTCTTTGGTACCTATACTACTTCTAAAGTTTGTTTATAGACATTGCATATATATGTGCTTGATTTGATGTAGGTGTTTAGAATGGTTGTGGCATAAATACCTAAGTTCATTACTTAGTAGGGATGTCCTCATACTTTTTGCCATAGAGAATGTTACTAATATGATGTGTCAATTCACCTACATAGAGAATGTTTCCTTGAGTGTCAGAGGGCCCATTTGGCTCCTCTTTGACTTAGTGGCTGAAACAAATGCCTACTGCACACGACCGTGGTTTTTAATTTATATGGCCACGTGCACACGTGATGTTTACGGATCCACGTGGGAGCCGAAAGTCGAGGCCGCAAAAACTCAGGACTTTTGTACTTGCAGATCATGTGACCAACTTAGGGGTTTGGGACAAACTGGTGACATCAATTCCAGCCATCCTTTTTTTTGCGGATCCGTGAATACTGATAACACACGGAAGGTTTTTGCAGACAAATGAATAGCAAATACAGGCAAGAGATCCCACCCTTCCAAAAATTGCAGATGGAAAAGCTTAGGGAACATTGCACTCAACAAAAGGGGCCGTCAGAGGCAAAGTTCTCACCTTGCCTCATTGATGCTGCTTCTCAGCCCACTAATAGTTACACCACTGGGAAGACCTGTGAACCTATAAGTTTATCACAAACCATTATTCTCTCCATAAATAAATACTCCATCTGCTGGAATCTTGCATACCTACCAGAGTGAGCATTAATATATACAGGTGACTAGATGGAGTATGACACTGCTGAATACAACTACTGATGTCATGCTGTAGAGGAAGCAGGCAGAAAGAAGACACATACATTTTAACCTATTAGGGTATGTTCACACGAGGTCACTACGTCCGTAATTGACGGACGTATTTCAGCCGCAAGTACCGGACCAAACACAGTGCAGGGAGCCGGGCTCCTAGCATCATAGTTATGCACGACGCTAGGAGCCCCTGCCTCGCTGCAGGACAACTGTCCCGTACTGAAAACATGATTACAGTACGGGACAGTTGTCCGGCAGCGAGGCAGGGACTCCTAGCGTCGTACATAACTATGATGCTAGGAGCCCGGCTCCCTGCACTGTGTTCGGTCCGGTACTTGCGGCCGAAATACGTCCGTCAATTACGGACGTAATGACCTCGTGTGAACATACCCTTAGACTGAGGCCTCATTCACACGACAGGGTCCGAGTGTCGGCCGGGAAAATCGGCCGTTTTTGGCCGATTTTCCCGGCCGGTTTGCATCCGTTTTGCATCCGTTCCGATTCCGTTCCGGGCCGAGTTGCCGTTTTTACCGGCCGATTTGGACCCGATTTGCATCCGTTTTTTTCCCTGTCCGTTTTAAAATCGGATGAATTTCATTTAAATTTGTTGCCACACACAGCCCTTTGTAGATAATGCCACAGCCCCCCTGGTAGGTAATGCCACCCAGCCCCCTGTAGGTGATGCCACACAGCCCCCTGCAGGCGATGCCACCCTGTCCCCTGCAGGCGATGCCACCCTGTCCCCTGCAGGTAATGCCACCCAACCCCCTGTAGGTAATGCCATCAAGTCCCCTGTAGGTAATGTCACCAAGTCCCCTGTAGGTAATGCCACCAAGTCCCCTGTAGGTAATGCCACCAAGCCCCCTGTAGGTGATGCCACCAAGCCCCCTGTAGGTGATGCCACCAAGCCCCCTGTAGGCGATGCCACACAGCCACCTGTAGGCGATGCCACACAGCCCCCTGTAGGCGATGCCACACAGCCCCCTGTAGGCGATGCCACACAGCCCCCTGTAGGCGATGCCACACTGCCCCCTGTAGGCGATGCCACCCTGCCCCCTGTAGGCGATGCCACCCACCCTGCCCCCTGTAGGTGATGCCACCCACCCTGCCCCCTGTAGGTGATGCCACCCACCCTGCCCCCTGTAGGTGATGCCACCCTGCCCCCTGTAGGTGATGCCACCCACCCTGCCCCCTGTAGGTGATGCCACCCACCCTGCCCCCTGTAGGTGATGCCACCCTGCCCCCTGTAGGTGATGCCACCCTGCCCCCTGTAGGTGATGCCACCCACTCTGCCCCCTGTAGGTGATGCCACCCACCCTGCCCCCTGTAGGTGATGCCACCCACCCTGCCCCCTGTAGGTGATGCCACCCACACTGCCCCCTGTAGGTGATGCCACCCTGCCCCCTGTAGGTGATGCCACCCTGCCCCCTGTAGGTGATGCCACCCACACTGCCCCCTGTAGGTGATGCCACCCACCCTGCCCCCTGTAGGTGATGCCACCCACCCTGCCCCCTGTAGGTGATGCCACCCTGCCCCCTGTAGGTGATGCCACCCTGCCCCCTGTAGGTGATGCCACCCACACTGCCCCCTGTATGTGATGCCACCCTGCCCCCTGTAGGTGATGCCACCCTGCCCCCTGTAGGTGATGCCACCCTGCCCCCTGTAGGTGATGCCACCCACCCTGCCCCCTGTAGGTGATGCCACCCACCCTGCCCCCTGTAGGTGATGCCACCCTGCCCCCTGTAGGTGATGCCACCCTGCCCCCTGTAGGTGATGCCACCCTGCCCCCTGTAGGTGATGCCACCCACCCTGCCCCCTGTAGGTGATGCCACCCACACTGCCCCCTGTAGGTGATGCCACCCTGCCCCCTGTAGGTGATGCCACCCTGCCCCCTGTAGGTGATGCCACACAGTCCCCTGTAGGTTCCACCCATCCCCCCCCCTTTCCAGGAGAAGTCACTGACTTCAATGTCCATATATGGACAGTGTAGTCACTGACTTCTCCTGAAGAGGAATTCCCTGCCACAGGTCGGGAATTCCGCTTCAGAAGTGAGTGACATCACTGTGTCCATATATGGACAGTGTAGTCACTCACTTCTCCTGTAGCGGAATCCCCGGCCATAGAGTCGGGGATTTCGCTGCAGAAGTGAGTCAATACGCTGTGTCCATATATGGACAGTGTAGTCACTCACTTCTCCTGTAGTGGAATCCCCGGCCATAGAGTCGGGGATTCCGCTGCAGAAGTGAGTGACTTCGCTGTGTCCATATATGGACAGTGTAGTCACTCACTTCTCCTGTAGCGGCATCCCCGGCCATAGAGTCGGGGATTCCGCTGCAGAAGTGCGTGACTTCGCTGTGTCGATATATGGACAGTGTAGTCACTCACTTCTCCTGTAGTGGAATCCCCGGCCATAGAGTCGGGGATTCCGCTGCAGAAGTGAGTGACTTCGCTGTGTCCATATATGGACAGTGTAGTCACTCACTTCTCCTGTAGTGGAATCCCCGGCCATAGAGTCGGGGATTCCGCTGCAGAAGTGAGTGACTTCTCTGTGTCCATATATGGACAGTGTAGTCACTCACTTCTCCTGTAGCGGCATCCCCGGCCATAGAGTCGGGGATTCCGCTGCAGAAGTGAGTGACTTCGCTGTGTCCATATATGGACAGTGTAGTCACTCACTTCTCCTGTAGCGGAATCCCCGGCCATAGAGTCGGGGATTCCGCTGCAGAAGTGAGTGACTTCGCTGTGTCCATATATGGACAGTGTAGTCACGCACTTCTCCTGTAGCGGAATCCCCGGCCATAGAGTCGGGGATTCCGCTGCAGAAGTGAGTGACTTCGCTGTGTCCATATATGGACAGTGTAGTCACGTACTTCTCCTGTAGCGGAATCCCCAATCCCCGGCCGGGGATTGGGGATTCCGACTCCTACAGCGAGCAATAAAAGATCCTCCTCCTCACATGCACTCTGCACTGTGAGGAGGAGGAGAGAGAGTGCGCGAGCGACGGTAGACCCGGCCATCACTCGGGACACATTCCGGTGATGGCCGTGTATTACCCGGCCCCATAGACTTCTATGGGAGCCGGGCGGCCGGGCACCCGGCTGAAAATAGAGCATGTCCTATTTTTTGACGGGCGGTTTTCCCGGCCGTCAAAAAATCGGTCGTGTGAATAGCCCCATTAGGGGTCTATTATTCCTAATGCAGCCGGGTGCCGGCCGATTTATGAACGGCCGGCACCCAGCCGGGAATCCCTGTCGTGTGAATCCCGCCTCACAAAACACATTACCATGAATTTTCCCAAAGCTGCAGATGCATTTCCTCCTATAAATGTATCCATATGAAGAAGGAAAACAACGCAGTTACAACAACTCAAGCCTGATTTGAAACAGTATGACCTGCTATGAGGATCGGAAAAAGGCACAAGCCCCAGGAAATATGAAAGTTATTGCAATTGGTAATTAGATGCTATTTGCTTTGCAAAGGTCTGGTTCATTTCTGCCTCGAAAGCCCTGTGGTCAAAAGCTCTCAAACGTCTGTGTATTTTGGAAGGAAAAGATTAGACTAAAAAAAGGAAAAACAACAGATTGGCTCTGGTTCCATGAAGTCCATTCATTGCATTATGGGATAGCGTCTAATAATTAACTCTCTTTTTAATTGCACAGCGAACATTCCTAATTAGATTCTGCTTTTTACAAGCGTGCAGATTAATCACAGTGAAAGTAATACTTGAATTACTGAACAGGTAGAACAGAGGCACCAATGGCATAGTAACATGATGGAGATCTCATTTCATACAGCAGCATTTCTCTACGTTTCGGCAGTAACTTGGCAGAAGCAGATTTTGATAGAATTATTGCTATAGCCATAATTAAATAATAGGGAAATATAATTGTGGGTAAGGTATTGTATTTATCAGGGGCGTAACAACTTCCAAGTAACCATGGGGCCCAATAGAAAAACGTGTAATGCAGCCCCACTCAACCATGACTATAATCAGCAGCACGTTCAGAAAGTGAAAATGATTATTTTTGGTCTCCCTAATGCACAGGGATAATACACACAGCGATGTCACAGTACAGGTATAATGCACACAGTGATGTCACAGTACAGAGATAATGCACACAGTGATGTCACAGTACAGAGATAATGCACACAGTGATGTCACATTACAGGGATAATGTTCACAGTGATGTTACAAAAAAGAGATAATGTGCGCAGCGATGTCTCAGTACAGGAATAGTATACACAGTGATGTTAGAAAGTGGGATAATGTGCATAGTGAAGTGTTACAGCACAGGGATAATGTGCTTAGTGATGTCACAATTCAGGAATAATGCACACAGTGATGTTACAGTACAGCAATAATCAAAGACTTAATTTGAAGTTCCGGACCCAATGCAAAATCTGTAACAGATGTCTTCAGGCACCACTGATGGGTGAGACTGCTACCTCTGCACCCCCTGTAGCTACGCCACTGGGGATAATGTAAACAGTGATGTCAATAATGTGGGATAATGCACACAGTGAAGTGTTACAGCACAGGTATAATGTGCACAGTGATGTCACAGTACAGGGATAATGCACACAGTGATGTTACAGCACAGGGATAATGTTGACCGTGATTTCACACTACAGGGATAATCTAGTCAGTGATATTACAGCACAGGAATTATACAGTGATGTCACAGTACAAGGTTAACTTGATATTATAGCACAGGAATAACACAAAGAAAAAAGGTCACCATGTAAGCTATGACATCACAGCTTAGGGAAAAAATATAATGATGTCAGATGCAGGTATAATGCACACATGACGTCAGTATAGGAATAATGCAGTGATGTCACATGACAGGAATAATACAACAAATAATGCCACAGAAAAGGGATGTAAAATGTAATTTCCTATATTGTACTAGTCCGATAATACAATCTACAGTGACGTGAACAAGTATTTACCTATTATAGGAAGTGTCTGCTGTATTTCTTGCTGCTGAAAGAGGAGTAAAAAGTTATTAACAGGGGTAATATGAGTTTCCTTTCTCTTATATCACTGTTTTTTTAAAGGGTATGTACAGACATTTTTGTATTGCTCCAATGAATTTAACCCCTACCCGCCGCAGCCCTTTTTCAGAATTTCATTTTCGTTTTTTCCTCCCCACCTTCCAAAAGCCATAACTTCTTTATTTTTCCGTCGATATAGCCCTATGAGGGTTTGATTTTTGCGGGACAAGTTGTAGTTTTTAGTAGCACTATTTATTTTGGCATATAATATACTAGGAAACATGAAAAAAAATATTTGTGGGGTAGAAAATGCAAAAAAACAGTGATTCCTCCATTGTTTTTTGCGCGTCGTTTTTACGGAATTCAGTGTGCAATTAAAACAACATGGTAACTTTATTCTGTGGGTCAATACGATTATGGCAATATCAAATATATATATTTTTTCTATATTTTACTACTTTTACAAGTAAAAACCTAAGTGTAAAAAAGATAATTTATTTTGTGACGCCAAATTCCGAGAGCCATAACTTTTTTATTTTTCCGTCGATTAAGTGGTATGAGGGTTTATTTTTTGCGGCATAAGCTGTAGTGTTTAATAATACCATTTTGGTGTACATGTGACGTTTTGATCACTTTTTATTTCATTTTTTGTAGGAGATTAGGTGACCAAAAAATAGAGATTTGGGCGTTTTACAATTGATTTATTTTTATGGCGTTCACCGTGCGGGTTAAATAAAGATATATTGTAATATTTCAGACTTTTACGGACGCCGGGATACCAATTCTGTTTATTTATTTCTTTTTTTACTATGCTCTAGGGGGAAAATGGGAAAAGGGGGTTTTTTTAACTTTTAATTTTTTTCTTTTTTTTTACATAAAACAAAAACTTTATTTAACTAATTTTTAATTTTTTTATTAGTTTTTTTATTGCAGTATATCGTGATTCTGACAGGCTTCTATTAATCCTTGCCGGAGGCAGGGCTTAATAGGAGCACAAAGATGGCGGACCTGGGGGCCTTCATTAGGCCCAGGCAGCAATAGCAGCCATCGCCCCCCCCCCCACGATTGCTTTGCGGGGGGCGCGATGAGCTGTTAGAGCGGGTCGCC
This sequence comes from Rhinoderma darwinii, assembly GCF_050947455.1. Classification (NCBI taxonomy): domain Eukaryota; kingdom Metazoa; phylum Chordata; class Amphibia; order Anura; family Rhinodermatidae; genus Rhinoderma; species Rhinoderma darwinii. The sequence continues at coordinate 98,459,260 of NC_134688.1, forward strand.
CCCCTCTTTCTAACAATTTAAATGCTGCGGTTGGTATTGACCGCAGAATTTAATGAGTTAAACTAGCGGGATCGCGCTCAAGCGCGGTGCCGCTCGTTACTCTGAAGTGTCGGCTGTAACATATAGCCGACACCGGCATCGTATGGAGCCCGTTCCATATTTCCCCTACCCGACTTTGGCATATGGATACGTCAAATGTCGGGAAGGGGTTAAAATATAAAATGAAGCAACTTTGCACTTAGTCTTGATTAAAAATCTCCTTCTTCTAATTTGTGTCCACAGTTCTATGCAGACCTATGTATTTCTATGGTTACAGACTACAAACAAACCACGTGTAGTGTAATCCTTCTGTCATACTCCCTTTCATATGTCATCTGTCCTTGCTTCTTCTTGCTAATGTACGTTTAGTAGGTTATCAAAAAGAACTGTAGGAGATAGATGGAAGGGAGTATGACTACAGGATCAGACTACATAGGTTATTTGTTGTCTGTAACTATGGATACACATAGGCTTGCATAGGTGTTGTAAAGAGAAAATGTTAGGAAATTTTTAATAAAGACTATTTGCAAAGTTTCTTCACTTTGAATAAGTGATATACTCTTTAAAGATTAGAAATAGATCAGTGTGAGAAATGTATAATAATGGGGGGTAACTGAAAGGGGGATATAACTTTTGACTGCACTAACATACTTGCGTCTGCCTGTACCTTAGCCTGATGAATCCACATGGCAACTCCAGAGAATTTGGATTCCCTGTTGCTACTGTCCTCTATTATTGGGGGGCTTTAGCGGGTTTTCCGGGAAATCATATTGATGGCCTATCCTCAGGACAGGCCATTAATGTGTGGACAGTGAGGTCTGACCCCCAGGGCCCCAAAAGAGCATCAGAATAAAGGGGACATGGTGTTGTCTGGAATGGAACTGAGCTGCAGTACCAGACACAGCAAAATATATGGATAGACACGGAAGGGGCTGCTACCCCTTTGTTCTGATAATCATTTAGATCCCCACCAATAACAAATAGTATTTTCCCCCTAAAAAACCTGAATTCCTTATAGGCATTTAATAAAGCAACCATGTCTGCAATGTCTTTGATCTGCACAAGTTCGCCATTTTTCTGTATTCTGTCCTCGCAGGTCTGGATGCCATTGCTATTTTGTTCCAAGAAACATAAAAAATACTTATTTTTTTTAAACCTTGATATACTTTATTATAAGTTTCAAAACAGGAAAAACAAGATAAAATAAGATGAACTGAAAATGAAATGCAGAAACAATTGCAATTACAATGGTGGTTTGGGGATAAATCTACGATGTAAAAGAAAGTGGATCCATTATAGCAATTTGTGTTACTTAACTTGTATCAATAGGTCTGCTGAGGCTTCCTTTTATCTTACAGGTAAGTGGTGTTCTACCTTATGTGTAACTTATTGAGTTTTACTTAGAACTAGATTTTAAATTGTGGGTGGAAGTAACTTCTAATTGCAGCACATTAGTTTATGCATGCATATAAATGTATCTACAATGCCTATATGACTTCAAAGAAAATTTATGGTAAGTAATGACTGATCGTCTATCACTGGCTTCTATAAGCACTTGCAAAAGTTTTGTACAAATAGCTCTGCATTTTGCATACTATTATATAGTTAAAGTATTTGTATCTCAAAGCAGAGTGAAATAGTGGATATACAAAGTCCTGGATTTTAACCTAATTTATAACTATCTATCTACTTCAAAAGTCAAACATATGCCCTAAGAGAGTCCTTTTGGTATAGGTTTGGCCAGTAAACAGCATGATATAGTTGAATCAACTGTATTAAAAAAACGCAGTCAATTATGCTTTTTAATACAACTATTTTGTAAATGTGTCAATGGTAGACGTCATACAGTTGCATACGTCTAGGGCATACATTCCGTGGACTCTTTTAGGCTGAAAGTATAACACAGAGGTGTTGTGAATTTGGCCATACAGTGTTGTGATCCTGGTGGTTAAAGCAGTTTCCACAATTTTTGGAAATAGTTTCCAGGGTCATTTAGCTAGTAAGTCAAGGCCTCAATCCTTTCATGTGCCTTTTTGAAGAGCATTATAAAAAACATAACATCATAACATGCTTTGAAATGTAAATGCTCCTCTTTCATAAACATAACGTTACCAATTCGCAGAATAGTAAAATAATCATTGAAATCTCAAGGCGCAAAAGCATTAAAAAGACAAATGTTTAAAACACAGAACTATTCCTGGAAATGACTGTCAATTACGCTAGAGTGTTTTACAGTCTGAATAATTGAAGCAAAATATTTCATGAAGAAATAAAATGCACATTATATTAGTTAACCTATTTCTAAAGAAGACCACTCCTCCTCTTCTAACCTCACCTTGGCTTTTAAACTTCAAGGAACGTCTAGTGTATAATCGTTTGGTCAAATACGTCTCCACTAACTCAATGATGATCGCTTACAATCAGGGGTCTCAAACTCAGCCGGGTAAGTGGGCCACATATAGAAAAATAGGAAGTTGACGGGCCGGATTACTTTCAAATTTGATACAATCCAAAATTATTGTTAATCAATTAGTTATTTGAACTACTATAACACTACATTACTATAATAATAATACTACATAATACTACATTACTATAATAATAACAACACTATATTACTATAATAATAATAATACTACATTACTATAATAATACCGCTAGGTTTAAAATTTGAGAGAATTCTCCACGTGCTTATTTCAACAATCCAGTTTTCCAGTTTAAAGAGGCTCTGTCACCACATTATAAGTGGCATATATTGTACATAATGTGATCGGCGCTGTAATGTAGGTTACAGCAGTGTTTTTTTATTTAGAAAACGATCATTTTTTGAGTTATGACCTATATTAGCTTTATGCTAATGAGTTTCTCAATGGACAACTGGGCGTGTTTTACTATATGACCAAGTGGGCGTTGTACAGAGGAGTGTATGACTCTGACCAATCAGCGACCAATCAGCGTCATACACTTCTCTCCATTCATTTACACTGCAGATAGCGATAGAGCTATATCGCTATGTGCAGTCACATAAACACACTATAACGCTACTTATGTGTCATGACAATGAATATACATTACCTCCAGCCAGGACGTGACATGTATTCATTCTCCTGACCACTTCTGTAGCGTCTGTGTGAGTTACAGCACAGCGAGATCTAGCTGTGAATGACAGCTTACAGCGTAATCTCGCGACACTCCGCCTGCTATGCTGTAACTCACAGAGACGCTACAGAAATGGTCAGGAGAATGAATACACGTCACGTCCTGGCAGCGATGTCAGAAGATTCCACAGGGTCCCGGAGCAGAGCCTGTACTAGCGCTCTGGCCGGGACTCCGCTCGGGGGAAGCCCCAGACATCGTGTGTCCAAACATGTCAGTGAACTCCACAGAGTCCCGGAGCAGAGCCGATACTAGCGCTCTGCCCGGGACTCCACTCTGGGGAAAACCCTGACACACTGTCCATATATGGACAGCGATGTCAGGGAATTCCACATAGTCCCGGAGCAGAGCCGAAAATAGCGCTCTGCCCGGTACTCAGCTCTGGGGAAAACCCTGACACACTGTCCATATATGGACAGCGATATCAGGGAATTCCACAGAGTCCTGGAGCAGAGACTATACCAGCACTCTGCACGGGACTCCGGCTCTGGGGAAGCCCCAGACATTGCTGTTCATATGTGGACAGCGATGTCAGGGAATTCCAGAGTCCCGGAGCAGAGTCTGTACTAGCGGCCGCATGCGGGCCGCGTGCCTGAGACCCTTGTTCTAGATCTATCTGCTACCGTAACATAATAGATCACCCAAAATTCCTTCACACTCCCTGCTTCTTTAAGGACACTATCCTATCCTGGGTTTCCTCCTATCTCTCTGACGGCTCTTTCAGTGTGTGGTTTGCTGGCTCTACTTTTCCTTAACTGCCTTCCCCTTTCCGGGTTCCCTAAGGTCCAGTATTTAGCCCCCTACAATCCCAGTTGGGCAGACTATCAGCAGGTTTGCTTTCCAGTACCATCTTTATGCTAATTTCACCCAACTATATACTTCCTCCCAGGACAATTATTCTGCTTGCCGAAAAAACACTAGTAAGTGTCTATCCGCTGTCTCTGCTGTCATGTCTCCTCTATATCTCAAACGTAATCTTCTAAAACTGAGCTTCTTCTTTTTCCTTCGTCATCTTCTTAACCTAAACCTCATGTTTTAAACCTCCCTAGACATCTAGCCCAATGTCTTCGAGTTATACTTGACTCTGATCTGTCCTTTCATTCCCATATTCGAGGCATTGACAAATTATTTTCTCTTCATCTAAAAAACATCTCCGATATCTGTCTCTACCTCATCCCTGACATTGATAAAATACTAATCCAGGCCCAAAATCATTTCTCTTCTAGACTACCGTAACTCACTAATTGAAATTCCACTAAACAAACCTGCTCCACTTCAGTCCATCATGAATGCAGCAACTAGGTTAAAATCTCTGTCTTGCGGTTATACTAACGCCACTGCTTTCTGTCGCTCATTACGGATTCTTTCAGAATTAAATTAAAAACTCTACAAAGCTCTTCACAATGTTGCACCATCATTCATCTTTGCTCTTATCTCTGTTTACCAACCCACTCATGTTCTTCCCTTACCCAATGAACAACAACTCTCAACCTCCCTTATTACATCCTCCCATACGTGTTGCCAAGACTTCTCCCGTGCTGCACCCATTTTTTGGAACTCCCTGCCACAGAACATTAGACTTGCTCTTAACATTCCTAGTTTTAAGCATGCCTCAAAAACTAATTTCTTCAAGGAGGCCTATTTCACATATCCATAGTCCATTTCCCATTACAACCCAACTGGGTCACAAATATCTCCACTCTGTCCTCAACTAGCTACCCTTGTTGCATCACTTTTCACTTAATATCTGTGCTGGCTCAAATACTGTCTGGGTGACAGGTTAATGCAGATTTATATTCCACATTACTCATGGAAGCGGCAGGTCCCCTGAAATAAATGAGCACCTTCTAACTATTGTGTCACTCTTCCCAGTATATTAAAATCAAAGCTCTTATGACTCAATGCTTGTTTATTTGTTTTAATTATTTGGAATTTTACTTGTTTGTTACTGACCCAATGGCACAGCGCTGCAGAATATTGGCGCTGTATAAATAAAGGTTATTATTATTTTATAATACGGTCTTGAAGTTAAACAAAAATCACACCTGTCTTTCTAGTCTCTTCCTTATATTCTCTCATTGAATCCCCTGCATAGCCTAAAATATCCTAAAGGCTTTGTTGCCCGATGGCCTACATTCTTTTATTAATTTCTAAAGACAAGAAATGTTTACCTGCAGCACTTTATATTTTGAATCTATTCTGCCTCTGAGAATGTTCCAGTGCTCGCATTGATCTTGGGCGAGGGTACCCACAGGGAAACCTAGGCAACTCTTTAGGCTCCCAATATGAAATACACTATATGGACAAAAGTATTGGGACACTTACACAATACACTTAGAGGAACTTTTATAACATCCTATTCTAAATTCATAGGCATTAATATTGAGTTGGTCCTCCCTTGTCTGTGGGAATTTTTGCCCTTTCATCCTGAAGAGCATATGTGAGGTCAGAATCTGATGTTGGGGGAGGGGGCCCGGCTCGCAATCTCCATTCTAGTTCATCCCAAAGGTGTTCTATGGGGTTGAGGTCAGGGCTCTGTGTGGGCCAGTCAAGTTATTCCACACCAAACTCACGCATCCATGCCTTTGTAGACCTTGCTTTGTGTACTGGGGCACAGTCATGATGGAACAGAAAAGGGCCTTCCCCAAAGTTGCAAGCAGACAATTGTCCAAAATGTCTTGGTATGCTGAAGCATTAAGAGTTCCCTTCACTGGAACTAAGGGGAGTAGGCCAATCCCTGAAAAACAACCCATAGCATTATCCCCCTCCACCAAACTTTACAGTAGGCACAATGCATTCCGGTAGGTAACATTCTCCTGGTATCCACCAAACCCGGACTCGTCCACCAGCCTGCCAGATAGAGAAGTGTGATTCGTCACTCCGCAGAACACATTTTCACTGCTTCAGAGTCCAGTGGCGGCATTCTTTACACTACTCCATCCGACACTTGGCATTGTGCTTGGTGAAGTAAGGCTTGCATACAGCTACTCGGCCATGGAAACCCATGCCATGGAGATCCCGTCGCACAGTTTTTGTGCGGATGTTAATGCCAGAGGAGGATTGGAACTCTGCAGTTATGGAGTCAGCAGAGCGTTGGCGACTTTTAAGCACTGTGCGCCTCATATCATTGACACCGCTCTGTAATTTTATGTGGCATGCCACTTTCTGGCTAAGTTGCTGTGGCACATAAATGCTTCCACTTTACAATAATACCACTCAAAGTTAATCGTGAAATATCCAGGAGGGAAGAAATTTTCTCGAACTTGTTACAATGGTGGCATCCTATTACAGTACCACGCTCCAATTCAGTGAGCTCTTTAGAACGACCCATTCTTTCACAAATGTTTGTAGAGGCAGACTGCATGGCTAGGGGCTTGATTTTATGCACCTGTGGCAATGGAACTGAATGAAATACCTGAATTCAATTATTAAGAAGTTTGTCGCACTACTTTTGTCCATATAGTGTACTTTCAGTGGATTTATGCCCCAATCTGATAACTTTTCTTTCTATGTGGTCAATTTGAGGATGAGGGGTAGAATCCTCCTCTCCAAGACAAGGAAGATATCTGAAACTGAAGCAGCTATCTTCTCTTTTTATATTGTTGTTGTGCCGTGTGGTGGTGTCTGTTGCTTTGCTGCTACACCATGAAGTTGCAAGTGGGCTTATACAATTTGTTCAAAATGTTAACTAAGAACATTGTGGATATGCGATCCTATATTCTCTTTTTAAGTTTTCATCAGAGTCGAATGTAAGTCTTTAAGGTACTGGAGGATTATAGGTTAGACTTGATATACCTGTATCTTTTTTCAACCTTATCAAGTATGTAACTATGTAAAGTTTTTTCTACATCTTCAGTAAAAACATCAGATAGTGCCAAAGATCAGATAGATCAGACAATCAGATAGTGCCAAGTTGGGGCTGTAGGCAGGATCCTTCAAAATGTCTTCATACATTACTTCTTGTGTTTGTCTATTATATTCAATTTCTGTTCTGTTACAGCCTTCTCCTATTCACTTCAATGGGAGAAGAAGGCTGCAATACCTATGAATCACCGCGAAATGCGTGTCAAAGATTCACAGTGAGCAAGAAGAAATGAAGGGGAAGCAGCGCTGCACCCCCTTCAAAACAGCTGATCGGCAGACGTCCCGGGAGTCGGACCCAAACCATCATCCTGAGGATAGGCCATCAATTTTTATTGGCTGGAAAACCCCTTTAAGGGTACTCATGCCACAGCACTGTGAAAAGACGGCGCTGTGACATAAACCCAGCTAGAGTGTGTGTCGGGCTGTCTAAAGATATAGAGTCTCCTGCATTAATGGACGGGATCAAAGTCAGCTTCGATCCCACCCATTTAACCTTTTAGATGCCAAGGTCAATAGCGACTGTAACCTCACAACGTAATCGGGGGGTACCGATTGTTTCCATGTTAGCCGGGGAGCAAACACAGGTCTGCCTTCAGTGTATGCCTATTAGGCCAAAGGCAGGGCCTTTAGAACGTAATAATAAATAGACATAATAAACTGCAATGCAGAAGTATTGCAGTGTATTAACCCCTTCCCGCTTCTGGACGTACTATTAGGTCATGGTAGCTGTATCGTTCGCGCCGTCCTCGCGACTCTTACAGGAGCTGTGACAGCTGCTGTCTCGTACAGCAGCTGTCACAGCTCCTACAGCGGGGACCAATCGCTGTGTCCCCGCTGATTAACCCCTTAAAAGCCACGTTCAGTAGAGATCGCTGCTTTTTAGGGTTTAAGCTGCCATCGCCGGCCTGCTACACAATAGCGGCCGGCGATGGTGACTATGGCAACCGGACACCAAACAATGGCGTCCGGCTATGCCATCGACGGAAGCCTAGTGGGTCCTGACAAAGTCAGGACCCACTATGCTTGCTGTCAGTGAGTAGCTGACAGTTCTAATACACTGCACTACGCATGTAGTGCAGTGTATTAGAATAGCGGTCAAGGCCTCCTGCCCTCAAGTCCCCTAGTGGGACAAAGTAATAAAGTAAAAAAAAGATGTGTAAAAATAAGAAAATAAAAGTTTTAAAAGTATTAAAAGTAAAAATCCCCCTTTTTACCTTATCAGTCCTTTATTATTAATAAAAATATATAAACAAACAAATAAACTATACATAATTCGTATCGCCGTGTCCGTAACTGCCTGAACTACAAAATTATTTTGTTATTTTATGCCGCACGGTGAACGCCGTAAAAAAAAATAATAATAAACCGTACCACAATCACAATTGTTTGGTCACTCCCAAAAAATGAAATAAAAAGAGATCAAAAAGTCGCATGTACCTAAAAATGGTACTGATCGAAACTACAATTCGTTACGCATGGCTTTATTGATGAGAAAATAAAAAAGTTCTGGTTCTTAGAATATGGTAAAACAAAAAGTGAATAATTTTTTACAAAACTTATTTTATTGTGCAAACGCCATAAGACATAAAAAAACTATAAACATCTGGTATCGCCCCGCAGAATAAAGTGAATATGTCATTTATAGCGCATGGTGAACGCTGTAAAGAAAATAGAATAAAAAAACAATAGTAGAATTGCTGTTTTTTAGTCACCACACCACCTAAAAATAGAATAAAAACTGATCAAAAAGCTGCATGCACCCCACGAAAACTACAATGAATTCCTCAAGGGGTCTAGTTTCCAAAATGGGGTCACTTTTGGGGGGTTTCCACTGTTTTGGCAAACCTCTTCAAACCGGACATGGTGCCTAATAAAAAAGAGGCCTCAAATAAAAAAGAGGCCTCAAAATCCACTAGGTGCTCTTTGCTTCGGAGGCCAGTGCTTCAGTCCATTACCGCACTAGGGCCACATGTGGGATATTTCTAAAAACTGCAGAATCTGGGTAATAAGTATTAAGTTGTGTTTCTCTGATAAAACCTTTTGTGTTATAAAAAAAATGGTATAAAGAGGATTTTCTGACAAAAAAAAAAAATGTAAATTTCACCTCTACTCTGCTCTAAATTTCTGTGAAACACCTAAAGGGTTCATAAACTTTCTATATGCTGTTGTGAATACTTTGAGGGGTCTAGTTTCTAAAATGGGGTGTTTCATAGGGGTTTCTAATATATGGGCCCCTCAAAGCAACTTCAGAACTGAACTGTAACCTAAAAAAATAAATAAATTAGGCAATACTTCGCTTCTTACATTATACTGATAATGAGCCGTGCCCACCCCGAGATGACCCCAGTTTTGAGCGTTTGTATAAACGGAGACCCCTATTAGACCATTTCAGTGGCCGATTTTCCCAAGCATACACCCCTGAGAAGTGTATTTCTATTGATGAGTCCTTGCTACATTTTAAAGGGAGGGTTCAATTCTGCGAGTACCTGCCCTACAAGGGGCTCTGTGGCACTACCTACAAGGAGCTGTGGCACTATCTACAGAGGGCTGTGTGGCACTTTCTACAGATGAGTGGTGGGCTGATGGTCATTTTACTGTGAGTGGCGGGCTGATGGTCATTTTATTGTGAGTGGCGGGCTGATGGTCATTTTACTGTGAGCTGATTTTTTTTCCAGGGGTGCCTCGAGTCCAAAAAGTTTGGGAAACTCTGTACTAGGCTACTGGATCACGCCGGCCTACACAAGGATACGTCGTCGGTGTTGTGGTGCAGCTCAGTTCGTCGTGGGAACGGGGCCTAGGTGAGTTTTTTTGTTTGGGGGCACTGTCTACAAGGGGGAGGTGGGGGGCTGTATGGCACTGTCTACATGGGGGAGGTGGGTGGGCTGTCAAGCACTGTCTACAAGGAGCAAGTGGGGGATTATGGCACAATCTACAGGGGGGCACTATCTACAAGGGGGCTGTGTGTGGTAGCCAGGGGAGGGGGCATTATACAGTGTGGAGGCCACTAAGCAGACATACTGTATAGGGGCATTACAGGGGGCAATATACTGTGTGTGGTACTTAGGGGGCATAATACTGTGTGGGCACAATATAGGGCATTATACTATTGGGGGGCATTATACTTTTTATGGGGAATTTTTTTATGATGGGGTGCCACTATCCTAAGGCTGGCCCTGTGTCCAGGCCACATGTAGGGTATTTCTAAAATCGGGAAATGTAGCATAATAATTAGACAGCTGTCTCTTCATGGTGGCACAAGTTGGGCACCACATATTGGCATATCTATGGAAAAATTATCATTTTCACTCTGCAAAATCAATTGAACACTAATTTCTGGAACACACCTCACCTAACATGATCACTACACCCTGAGGTGAATAACTTGAGGGGTGTAGTTTCCAAAATGGGGTCACATCTGGGGGGTTTCCACTGTTTTGGTCCCACAGGGGCTTTGTACATGCGACATTGTGCCCAGAAACCAATCCAGCAAAATCCATTCCATTCCGAGTCCTACTGTGTGCCCAAACAGCAGTTTATGACCAAATATGGGGTATTGCCGTACTCGGGAGAAATTGCTTTACAAATGTTGGGGTTTATTTTCTCCTTTTATTTAATGAGAAAATAACAAAATTTGAGCTAAATCTCCATCTTCTTGGAAAAAAATAATTTTTATTTTTACATCCCAATTCTAATAAAATTTATGAAACACCTGTTGGATCAAAATGCTACTTACACCCCTAGATGAATTCCTCAAGGGGTGTAGTTTCCCAAATGGAGTCACTTTTGGGAGACTCCACTGTTTTGATTCCACAGGGGCTTTGCAACAGCAAAATGGTGCCAAGGAACAAATCCAGCAAAATCTGTTCTCCAAAAACCAAATGGTGCTCCTTCTCTTCTGAGCCCTGCCGTGTTCCCAAACAGCAGTTTGTGACCACATATGATGTATTTACGTACTCTGTAGAAGTTGCTTTATAAACATAGAGGTTCTTTTTTTTCCTTATTTGTTGAAAAATGTAACATTTTCAGCTAAAGCTACATCTTATTGAAAAAAAGCATTTTTTTATTTTCACTGCCCAATTCTAATAAAAACTATGAAACACATGTGGGGCCAAAAATACTCACTGCACCCCTAGATGAATTCCTTGTGGGTGTATTTTCCAAAATGTTGTCTTTATTTGGGGTGCTTCCTTTGTTTTGGCATCACAAAACCTCTTCAAACCTGACGTGGTGCCTAAAATATATTCTAATAAAAAGGAGACTCCAAAATCCACTAGGTGCTCCTTTGCTTCTGAGGCCGGTGCTTCAGTCCATTATCAAACTAGGGCCACATGTGGGATATTTCTAAAAACTGAAGTATCTGGGCAAAAAATATGGAGTTGCGTTTCTCTGGTAAAACCTTCAGTGTTACAGAAAAAAAATGGATTATAAATTAATTTCTGCGTAAAAAATGAAATTTGTAAATTTCACCTCTACTTTGCTTTAATTCTTGTCTCGTCCATGTGCTGTGCGTTGAAACAATGGGGCTATTCACATATGTGTGAGTTTTCACACAGCGAGTGTCCATTGCGTGAAACACCGCATGTCCTATATTGGTGTTCGTTTTTTACATATCAACTACATTGAAACAAAAAAAAAAAGAAGGGCTTGTGAGTGCGTGAAAAACACATGCCACTCGCAAAGCACACGAACAGATTTTACGCACGTTTTTACTCGCGGAAATTTGTCACGCTCGTGTGAATGTAACCTAAAGGGTTAAGAAACTCTCTAAATGCTGTTTTGAATACTTTGATGGGTGCAGTTTTTAAAATGGCGTGATTTATGGTGGTTTGTATTGTATGGGCCTTTCAAAGCCACTTCGCAACTGGACTTGCCCCTGTAAAAATGGCCTTTTGACATTTTCTTGAAAATGTGAGAAATTTCTGCTAAAATTCTAAGCCTTGTAACGTCCTAGAAAAATAAAAGGATGTTCAAAAAACGATGCAAACATAAAGTAGACATATGGGAAATGTTAATTAGCAACTATGTTGTGTGGTATTACTATCTGTTTTACAAGCAGATACATTAACATTTTGGAAAATGCTATTTTTTGCAAATTTTCACTACATTTTGCTGTTTTTTTTACAATTAAATACCAAATGTATCGACCAAATTTTAGCAGTAACATCAAGTCCAATGGGTCATGACAAAATAGTCTCAGAATCGCTTGGATAGGTGAAAGCATTCCAAAGTTATTACCACATAAGTGACACATGTCAGATTTGAAAAATAAGGCTCCGTCAAGAAGGTCAAAACTGGCTGCAGTGGGAAGGGGTTAATGGGCATTTTTTTTTCACTGTCGTGTGAATGTAGCCTAACTCATTTCCACCATGACTGTTGTGTATAGGAAAGAAAATCAATATTATTCCTTCAACCATAGACCCAGACGACACTCACACAAGCTGTTGTCTTAGCTATGGATTGGATCCCCTTGTCACTCATTGATTGAATTGTCAGGCTTGGTGCTGGGAGCTGTGACAGGACTGGCAAATATCTGCAACCTCAACTGTAGTCTACATTCCTACAAAGGCAGGGGACAAATATATTCATCCATGTTTGTGGCTCATGCTAAAAAAAATTTTGGGGTGAAGAGTATACTGTAAAAATAAAAACTATGTAAATGCCAAAGATTTATCAGATAGATAGAAATGAAATAATAAATATAATATAATATAATAAATACTAAATCTATTATCACATATAGTATTCTTGCTAAATGATGCCCTTCCCCCTCTATGCCATAAATGACAGGAACAATTTAATTGAGCTAAAGTGACAATGCAGATAGAGTCATATGAACCCATTTTTATAGGTGGAATGTATTACCACGTCTTTAAAGGGGTTGTCCAGGAAAAAAAAAAACAAAAAAATGTCCCCCAGCCTTTATTTGCCTTCCCTAATTCCCCCTATTAAACTTCTAACCAGTTTCTGTTTGATTTCCATCATCACTGCTGCTTTTTCTGTTTGTTTACATCCCTTGCTGTTTGTTTACATCCCTTACTGGCTGTTTCCTGTCTTGTAACCCACCTGATCCCCGGCTGCATCTGAGGAGACAGTTGCATCCTCCCCCTTCCTCCAAAGCACCTCAGCTATTTGCATACTGCCACGCCCCTCTATGGTCACATGGTCCTTCCCTGCTCTAATTACAAATAACAGTCAGACGGCTCCCTCCCTGCACACTGTCTGAGGCTGGATTACACGAGCGTGTGCCTTTTGCTTGCGCAAAAAACGCGTAGTTTTGCGCGCGTAAAAGGTACATAACAGCCCTGTGTGTCAGCAGCGTATGATGCGTGGCTGCGTGATTTTCGCGCAGCCGCCATCATTATGACACTCCGTTTGTATGTTTGTAAACAGAAAAGCACGTGGTGCTTTTCTGTTTTCATTCATACTTTTTACTGCTGTTGCGCGAATCACGCACGTACCACGAAAGTGCTTCCGTGTGCTGCGCGTGATTTTCACGCACCCATTGACTTCAATGGGTGCGTGATGCGCGAACAACACACAAATATCCGACATGTCGTGACTTTTACGCAGCGGACACAGGCTGCATGAAACTCACAGACAGTCTGCACAGCCCCATAGACTAATATAGGTCTGTGCGAGGCGCGTGAAAATCACGCGCGTTGCACGGACGTATTACACGTTCGTCTGAATAAGCCCTAACACAGTAAGGGTATGTGCACACACACTAATTACGTCCGTAATTTACGGACGTATTTCGGCCGCAAGTAGTGGACCGAACTCAGTGCAGGGAGCCGGGCTCCTAGCATCATAGTTTTGTACGATGCTAGGAGTCCCTGCCTCTCCGTGGAACTACTGTCCCGTACTGAAAACATGATTACAGTACGGGACAGTTGTCCTGCAGCGAGGCAGGAACTCCTAGCATCGAACATAACTATGATGCTAGGAGCCCGGCTCCCTGCACTGAGTTCGGTCCGGGACTTGCGGCCGAAATACGTCCGTCAATTACGGACGTAATTAGTGTGTGTGCACATACCCTTATAATCATCATTATCCTTTGTGCCTCCATCTATCCCTGATCTAAGTACAGGCACCCGTCTCCCTACCCCGCCCCTTCCACAGCCTGATAAATGTCAGGGCATGTTCACAGGCAAAGACGTCTCAAAATACGGAGCCGTTTTCAAGAGAAAACAGCTCCTGATTTTCAGACGTTTTTTGTGCAAATCGCGATTTTCGCTGCGTTTTTTACGCCCGTTTTTGGAGCTTTTTTCACTACAGTCTATGGAAAATGGCTCCAAAAACGTTTCAAGAGGTTTCCTGCACTTTTTTTCACGTTCGTTTTTTTATGCGTAAAAAAACTCATAAAAAAAAGCTCCTTCGGAACAGAACGCCGTTTTCCCATTGAAATCAATGGGCAGATGTTTGGAGGCGTTCTGCTTCGGATTTTTCGGTAGTTTTTCGGGAGTTTACGGCCCGGAAAACTGACAAAAATAGGCCGTGTGAACATGCCCTAAGTCTGCCCACTCCACCTAAGTCAGACATCTTGGTACACACAATCCAGTCAGCACATTTACCTCACCTGCTGCTGGATCTGTTCCAATAGATCCTGTATTAGGCCCTGTTCACACAGTTTTTTTGCTGGCAGAAAATTCTGCATCAAGATTCTGTCTTGAATTTGGAGGCAGATTTTGACCTGCCTGCACGCCGTTTGCCACGTTTTTTGCCCGCGGCCATTGAGGGAAAAAGAAGCGACATGCCCTATCTTCGGGCGTTTACTCCTCTGACCTCCCTCTGACATCTATGGGAGGCAGAGAAAGCGTTTTTCGCAGCGTTTTTGCAAGTTGCGCTCAATGCCCGCGGGCGAAAATCGTGGCAAACGGTGTGTAGGCAGATTAAAATCTGTCTGAAAATTCAAGCGAAATTTTGAGGCAGAATTTTCTGCCTGCAAATAACTGTGTGAACAGGGCCTTACAGTGAAGCAAACTCCAAACACTACTCCAAACAATGAGGTCAGAAGAAGCGCAATCTCCAGCGCGAAAAAGGCTGTAACCTACAACTAGCTGTCCTCCCTGTAATGCTTTTACCCTCGCCAAGGTGACACAATAAAGTTAAAAAGATTTGCAAACGGGTGAGTGCCGCATTTTCATTTCTTTCATCTATATTATACTACTCCAAACAATGGTAAAACGTTTCTTTTTTTTACATAATTTACTATAAATGTATGTAAGGCCCCATACACACTAACGTGCTTTTGTGGGCGCAATTCCCCCGAAAATCCACGAGAGAATTGCGGCCCCATTCACTTCTATGGGCCCATGCAAAAGACCGTGGTTTCCAAGGTCCGTGCATGGCCCAGAACCCTGGACCGCGGAAAGAACGGACATTTCTTAGTACGGCCGTGTTCTGCGGTCCAGGCTCATAGAAAATAATGGACGTGGCCATGTGCACGGCCCGCGATTTGCGGGTGGCTCGCGGGTGACACTCCGGGGCAGGCCGACCCGAAGATCACGGCCGTGAACATGGCTACGGTCGTGTGCATGAGGCCTTAGTGTGTCTCACTATTTATATATATTTTTATATATAAAATTTTGTGTATGTGTGTATATATATATATATATATATATATATATATATAACAAATGTGTGTGTGTATATATATATATATATATATATATATATATACACACATACATATATATGAACACATACAAATTATATATATATATATATATATATATATATATATATATATATATATATATATATATTTATACACGCACGCATATACATACACACAAAATTATAGATATATGTATATATACACATATATACACACACAGTGTGGGAACTACAAGTGTGAAGAAGGATGAGAAGGTGTGGACGACGAGATTGTCAGAGGAGCGGGCGTGTTCTGTGATTGATGACGCTCCGTGTCTTTGCTAAGACAGCACTTTCGACTGTGTAAAGACACGGCGCGCTATCAACTACCTTTAGGCTCTATTCACACGAGAGGGTCTGAGTTTCGGGCTATAAAAAACGGCGGTTTTGGTCCGTTTTCTCGGCCGTTTTGCATCTGTTCCGTTCCGGGCCATGCTTCCGTTTTTAACCCGTTTTGCACCCATTTTTTTTCTTGTCCGTTTTAAAAACGGATGAATTTCATTTGTCAATTTTCTGCCACACACTGCCCTCTGTAGATAATGCCACACACTACCTTCTATAGATACTGCCACAGCCCCCCTGTAGGTAATGCCACACAGCCCCCCTGTAGGTAATGCCACACAGCCCCCCTGTAGGTAATGCCAGACAGCCCCCTGTAGGTAATGCCACACACAGCCCCCCTGTAGGTATTGCCACACAGCCCCGCTGTAGGTAATGCCACACAGCCCCGCTGTAGGTAATGCCACACAGCCCCCCTGTAGGTAATGCCACACAGCCCCCCTGTAGGTAATGCCAGACAGCCCCCTGTAGGTAATGCCACACACAGCCCCCCTGTAGGTAATGCCACACAGCCCCGCTGTAGGTAATGCCACACAGCCCCCCTGTAGGTAATGCCACACAGCCCCCCTGTAGGCAATGCCACACATCCCCCTTGTAGGCAGTGCCACACAGCCCCCTGTAAGTAATGCCACACAGCCCCCTGTAAGTAATGCCACACAGCCCCCTGTAATTCCACACAGCCCCCCTGTAGGTAATGCCACACAGCCCCCCTGTAGGTAATGCCACACAGCCCCCCTGTAGGTAATGCCACACAGCCCCCCTGTAGGTAATGCCACACAGCCCCCCTGTAGGTAATGCCACACAGCTCCCTTGTAGGTAATGCCACACAGCCCCCTGTAGGTAATGCCACATAGCCCCCCCTGTAGGTAATGCCACATAGCCCCCCTGTAGGTAATGCCACATAGCCCCCCCTGTAGGTAATGCCACATAGCCCCCCCTGTAGGTAATGCCACATAGCCCCCCTGTAGGTAATGCCACATAGCCCCCCCTGTAGGTAATGCTACATAGCCCCCCTGTAGGTAATGCCACATAGCCCCCCCTGTAGGTAATGCCACATAGCCCCCTGTAGGTAATGCCACATAGCCCCCCTGTAGGTAATGCCACACAGCCCCCCTGTAGGCAATGCCACACAGCCCCCCTTGTAGGTAGTGCCACCCCCCTACTTTCCTGTAGGGGACGGCTCTGGAGAAATCCCTCACTTGACTGTCCATATATGAACAGTGAAGTGAGGTACTTCTCCTGGAACGGAATCCCCGGCCACATCGGCGGGGATTCCGCTTCAGAAGTCCCTGACGTCACTGTCCATATATGGACACAGTGAAGTCAGTGACTTCTCCTGGAGCGGAATCCCCGGCCACATCGGCGGGGATTCCGCTTCAGAAGTCCCTGACGTCACTGTCCATATATGGACACAGTGAAGTCAGTGACTTTTCCTGGAGCGGAATCCCCGGCCAATTCGCCGGTGATTCCGCTTCAAAAGTCACTGTGTCCATATATGGACACAGTGAAGTCCGTGACTTCTCCTGGAGCGCAATCCCCGGCCACATCGGCGGGGATTCCGCTTCATTAGTCCCTGACGTCACTGTCCATATATGGACACAGTGAAGTCTGTGACTTCTCTTGGAGCGGAATCCCCGGCCAATTCGCCGGTGATTCCGCTTCAGAAGTCACTGTGTCCATATATGGACACAGTGAAGTCTGTGACTTCTCCTGGAGCGGAATCCCCAATCCCGGGCTTGGGGATTCCGCTCCTACAGTGAGCAAATAAACACCCTCCTCCTCCTCCTCACATGCGCTTCGGACTGTGAGGAGGAGAAGGAGAGAGCGAGCTACGGCAGACACGGCCGTCACAGTGCACACCGACACCACATATTAAAACTTGCGCATGCGCAATGAAACACGGCTGCTGAAGACGCAGCCATATAATTTAACAGAGCATGCGTGGTAGTGTCAACCACGCATGCTCTAAGCAGATGGGGAAAACACGTGGTACAGTTACGTCATTTATGACGTAACCGTACAATGTGAAAACCGGAAACCGCAAACCGGAAGTTAGGTGCGAATGGACGGGTATGCACAGGAAGTGCAAACTTTACATGGACAAGCGGTCACGTGACGGAAGAGGGGATACGACGATACATCCAGCAAATCAAACGTAAGTACATTACAAAGTTAAATGTTTTTTATTGTTTAGTTTAATTAAAAGTAATTTTTTACTTCCGGAAAACCCCTTTAAGGTAAATTGTACCTTTTTTACCGAATGTCTTTAAGGACCCCACTCATCTTTTATTACATTTCACAGTTGAAATCTACCTAATAAGTTAAGTAACTTTAAATACCTTGCTTTTACTAATGTTGGTTCTTTCCAAAAGACAAGAGTAAACCACTGCCAAGTGGAGAACAATGGGTGCAATCTCCAGCAGCGAAAACGGTTCTTTACTGTAAAAGCAGAGACGCCTACCTAAAGATCTGTTCTTAGGTGTATAGCCTCAAAAAAGGTTTCAACATTTTCTTAAAAAAATAATATGAAGGATGTAAGTATATAAAGTACTTAAAAACTAGTCATTTCCAAATATATTTGTCATAGAGACATATCCAGTTTTGATCAGTGTGTGTGTGGGGGGGGAGGGGGTTTAGGTGATAAACTAATAGAACGAAGATGTACACGCAGTCTGCCAATTGCCAACCAAGAGGTCTCGGTCAGGTATGTGATCCTATAATCTCTTGTGTTTATGAACACCAGGGAATTGTTATGACTGCGGCAGCAGAACACCGCCGCTCCACATCTGTGAACAGTCACGACCGCAGCCTCCTGGCCATCTGCCAGCATCTCCCTCCCCGGAGACGCCAGCTTGCACAGCCTTCCCATCCTGGTCTGTCTAATAGAGCATGCTCTCGTCCCCGGTCTTGAAGGGCCAGCACGCGCACTCACAAGGTTTGGTTAACCTATCTCCAGATCACACTGGACTATAAAAAGGGCTCTGCCCTTCCACTCCTTGCCTGAGCATTGTTGCTGTCTACCCATGTTCGTATTGCAAATGGTCCCTTAGTTGTATCCTGCTCCCAGTGTTCCCGTACCCTGCTACCTGTATCCCGTGATGTGTTTGTCCCTGAGCCTTTCTAGTGTTGGAGTCGTGTTGTGTCATTGCCACACCTGCTGTTATACAACACGTCTAGTGTCTAGGCAGAGATGGCAAATGTGTCATTACCATTGCCACCAACTCTCGGAGAAGTAGGACTACAAGTCCCCCTAGATCCAGTGATACAACTGGGATACACTAACGGTAATCACGAGCAGAACAGCACAATGCACCAGTGTTGCTCACCTCACAATCCGTCTTATCTGTCTTTCTGAGTGGGATATGGAATGATTTTTTCCCCTTGTTTTGAACAGAGTTTAGCTGTAACATGCCAGATGGTGAGTAGTGCTTGTGGGTAATAGAATCATTTTCCATATGGTGACTATGTTACGTTATCTATTTTGTTTTTAGGATATTATTGCGTTTGTTCCATTTATGGATCCTTTTATATTCAGTCTTGTACAGCTCCAGGAATGGACACACATATACAGCATTCAACTATTCATCTTTCATGGGTTTTATATTTTGTCAATACATAATTGCAAATAGTGTTTTATCGGTAAGCACACATTGTGTAAAACGTCACCCTTTTTCACTCATCTTTGCTGTAATCTCATTACGTTACAAGTATGGGTTTTCTAGTGCAGTCAGTGGGGACACAAGATTTACTTTACATTCTTTGGAGAAGTATACAGTTGGGGCCACTCAAGAACACATCAAAGCAGCGTCTGAAATGTTTAGAAATATGCCTCGGAAACACATTAGTATATGCTTTCTGGTTCACATAGATCAAGAATTTGTAACTGTTTATGAGGCATACACTAGCAAATTGTAACCTTTTCATCATGGATGTCACTCATATTGATTTAAATTAACACTTATGTATGAGGTCAACTGGGTTCACAAGACAGAAATCAAATCTATCTATCTATCTATCTATCTATCTATCTATCTATCTATCTATCTATCTATCTATCTATCTATCTATCTATCTATCTATCGCCACCACCACCAGGGGAGCACCTTATATACAGTATAAATTTATACAGCTAGTATTGAGTTATGATGTGTACTTCCCCCTAGTGGTGGCTGCAGGAAGACCGAATTTATGCATTTAAATCTGTGGCTGTGTTATAAGAAGCAGGTGATTTGAATTTTTAAGAAAATCAAGATCTAAAAAGGAACTCCAACCCGTATAAAGCTATATTCTAAAACTACCCACTAAGGATATTGGGTATTACAGTTATCTCTGTCACCACCGGTGTTAATCACTTTAAATAATATTACCAGGAATACTATCACTAATCCCTGTGGTGTAGTGCATGTAGAAAGTTGGCAATGAGGTCATTTTGCCAGCAATGCCATGGGCACCAACAAATTTGGAAACACCCTTTTACAAATCCTGTATTTGCCCTTGAATGTAATTCCTTTTTGTGGGAGAATGTATTCTTTCCGAATACATAATGTTATGTATACAAAGCAAATCAAATACATGCAAGAGCCCTGCTGACAGCTTCTATTTAAAGGGAACCTGTCACCAGCATTTTACCTATTGAACTTTACTTATCCCTCACTGGCCGCTGCTGTCGAAGTTGATTGCCGTTATCCCCTCTCCTAAACTCCTCCCCTGACCGTAAATAATGGTCTGCAAACATTTCCCGCCTTTTATGGTAATAATCCAGAGTCCCTTTGTGCGCGCACTCCAGAAGAGGACATCAATGCGCAAGTGTGGGATTTTGTGTGCTGGGGAAGGGGAGGAGCTGTCAATCAAAAGTAAGGAGGCGGAGTAAAATCGGAAAGACTTGAGGAATGAAGATATGACGCTTTTCAAACGAAGATTTGACTCTTTTCAAATGAAGATTTGACTCTTTTCTGCTCATTAGCATACGGCACAGGAACACTAAGAAACTGAATACTAAAGATACAGAGCCGACTAAGAAGACAATTATAGTTATATAGAAATTATTTTTCACCCACTACCACCAGGTATTGCTGGTTTAATAGGTGAAATGCTGGTGACAGGTTCCCTTTAAATGGGAAATATAAACTATAGTAACATGGGCACTAACAAAACTGATACAATCTAAAATAAACACATAATAATTGCTTTCTGGTTAGAAAATACAACATAAGGCTGGGTTCACACAGAGTTTTTTTATGAGTTTTTTGACGTGGAAGCCGTGCCGCAAAAAACGGCCGAAAATGCCTTCCATTGATTTCAATGGGAGGCAGAGGCCTTTTATTTTCCTGCGAGCGGAAAACCGGCTCGCAGGAGAAAGAAGGGACATGCCCTATCTTTGGGCGTTTACGCCTCTGACCTCCCATTGACATCAATGTGAGGCAGAGAAAGCGTATTTCGCAGCGTTTTATGCCTGCAGCGCTCAATGGCTGTGGGCGGAGAACGCCGCGAAAACCGGCGTGCAGGCAGAGGAAAATCTGCCTCGAAATTCCAAACGGAATTTTGAGGCAGATTTTCCACCTGCAAAAAACTCTGTGTGAACGCACCCTAACAGACTCAATGTAAATAAATAAGCTACTTCTGTTACAATTATTATTATTTTTTTTTCCTATCATCAATAAATATAGAGAAATGCAGTAACAAGAATATTTGACATATCACCACATTATCATATATAGACACCGGCACAATAGAATATAGGGGAATACTATTTTAATTGTAGTTTTCCCTCTCATTCTTGCACAAACATCCATTATTTCTATTAGTTCTGCACAGACATAGACAAGCAGACAGGTTTCACAGATACTATTGTCATTGAAGATCACCAGGCTAATCTGGAAAAGAAAACTATGAATTCTCTTTCTGTAACTGGAAAGATCTACAGGGGTCGTCACTTATTAGACAAGAATTCTGTCCAAGGACAGGTTGATGAAAATTTCAAAGCTTTCTGTGTTGTGTAACTACAGAACAACAAAAACACCATAAATAAGAACACTGTAGGGACAGCTCCCTCTAGTGGTGAAATTTTATATTAACCATGTAATAGCGTAATTTGCTGATTTGTTCTATCCAGGAAAAAAAATCTAGAAACCAGAGAGACCCATTATATGCTAATGGGAGCAAATAAAAATAACACGATCATGATGTATCATAACGGTTCTATCATATCAGGGCTGAAGCCATGATACTAGTGATATATAGTGATATACTTTGATATATGGAGCCATATATAAAAAAACAAGAATGGGCAGGCACACTGCCTAACTATGGAGTGCAAAGTCTATGCCCTAGAACAAACTACTAAAACTACCAGATAAAGTAGGCCAAAATTGACATGCACCTTCAAAATTGAATCAAAACAGTAACAAAAATGTTCTTAACACCAAAAAGGAGAGGACAAACAAGTTAAAAACATTGTATACAAAAATTCGAACAGTGATCCATAATAAGATACACAGTAAAGTGCGCACAAGCCCCAAACTAGATCAGACACATGAATGACCCTAATAAGGATCCCACTTCAATACACGTGGTAATTTCTAAAATAGGATAAGATCATGAATAAATGCGACATACATTGCAAAAAGACACATACCTAAAACATCATAAGAATAAGACAATAGATACAAGCCAGGGGGCGCACACTTAAAAAACAAAGACTAGCCCCACGCGTCTGGCCAGGAGAAACCTAGCTTCCTCAGGGAATATATATATACACATAATTAGGTGGATTAAATGCAATAATTACCATAATTACCATTTTAATTAGGCAGCACATGCTACAAGCTACTGTATCTCTGCAGTGTTACAAAGTAAACGTAAGCCCCAAGGATAAAGGTGGATAATATACACCTGCAAATTGTGCATGAAAATGGCGTATGCACCAGCCGACGCACACGCCCAACGCCATTTTTGAGATGCAGAGGGGCAGTCAACTCAACTGTGAAGGCACCAGGAAAGATCCCAGTGCTGTGCCTGCGCAGAGAGTCAAGGCTCCTCCGCGTCCCACTCACAAGGGTCAGCGTGTGCATCCGCACTCAGCGCATGCCACAAGGAATAAGTCAGACTTGTAGAAAATGCGCCTGCGCCCCCCCAAAAAAAAAACTGCATGCGCAGGAAAAACAATAGATAAAAAATGGGGTTTGGAGAATAAAATTTCCATTTTGTAAATAATGGAGCCATGGCAGCTATGACAGATCCATTTTCAATTGGATCACAACAATTGCTGATGGATCATATTGACTTATAATGGGGCCCGTCAGATTTCAGTCAGTGTTCCAGTATTTTAGACTCCAGGAAGAGCACCACAGACTATGCTTTTCTTGCCATTGTAAAAGTTCTGAAAACCTGATGGTAAGGGAAAAACAGAGCATTAAAGTGTAAACAAAGCCTTAATTTTATTAACCCCTTAATTACCACCCTTATGCCTTTTTACATAAGTCAGTAAGGGTACTTACACCAAGTGTCGGGTTGTCTAAAGACATCCGGGCTCCTGCTCTAACAGACAGGACCGAAGTTACCTCCGTATTGCAGTGTATTATAAAAGCTATCAAATCAGCGCATAGTGAGACAAAAAAAAAAAGTTACAAATAGTTTAATCCCTTAACGCCTTCCCGCTGTGGCCACTTTTGACCTTCCTGACAGAGACTCACTTTTCAAATCTGACATATCTCACTTTATGTGGTAATAACTTTGGAATGCTTTTACCTATCCAAGCGATTCTGAGATTGTTTTCTCGTGACACATTGGAATTTATGTTACAGGTAGAATTTGGTCGATACATTCAGTATTTAATTTTGAGAAACACCAAAATTGTAATGGCAGGAAGGAGGTGAAGGGAAAGTGAGCCCTAATCTACCCACCGCCCTGTCCCTGCCTACTTGCAACGACCCGCCCTAGGCGACGGGGTACAACTGGGCGGCGGTCCCTACGCTGTCTAAGTGCACGGGAGAACAAACAGGGAACACGCAAGGGAAGGGGCAGTAGCCCACGGAACGCCGCGAGGAAACGGAGCGGTGAATGAGTTGTCAGGACCAGGATGAAGTGGAGTATACCCAAGTGAGCACGGAGGAGGAAGCAAGCCGGAGGCAAAGCAAAGCGGGTTAAGCAGAACAGCAGCAAGGCAGAAGCACGGCAGAAGCAGGCTGGAGCAAGCAGCAGTGGGGCCAGGAATCCAAAAGAATTACAAGCACTGAGGAGAAGAACACAGCAGGTAATAAAGGACAGGGGGCGGAGCTAACTCCGACTGACCAGGCCGCGATAGGCTCTCCCACTCCTGAGCCTGCCACCCTGGTTGGTGGGAGATGGTGTCAGTCGAACAGGTCTGGCCTCAGGTGTGGATTGATTAATCCCAGGAGTATACCTAGACGTAGTACCTGGCAGATCCCTAACAAAAATGTTGTGAAAAATTTGAAACATTTGAATTTTTATCAATTTCAATGTAGCTGCTTGTAAGACAAATAGTTATACCACACAATATAGTTTCTAATTAACATCCCCCATATGTCTACCATAGATTGCCATCATTTTTTGAACATCCCTTTTTCTAGAATGTTACAAGGCTTAGAACTTTAGCAGAAATTTCTCACATTTTCAAGAAAATTTCAAAAGGCCATTTCTTCAGGGACCAGATCAGTTCTGAAGTGGCTTTGAGAGGCCCATACAATACAAACCCCCCATAAGTCACCCCATTTTAAAAATTGCACCCCTCAAAGTATTCAAAACCATTATTTAGAAAGTTTCTTAACCCTTTAGGCGTTTCACAAGAATTAAAGCACAGTACAGGTGAAATTTACAAATTATTTTTTATTAAACTTTCAGGTTGCAACCATATTATAAAGACCCTATTTTGGAAACTACACCTTACAAGGAATTCATCTAGGGGTGTACTGAGCATTTTGACTCCACAGGCAGTGGCGTAACTACCGCTGTAGCAGCCGGAGTGGCTGCTACGGGGCCTGCGGCATGAGGGGGCCTGAGCCGCCCGCCGACACGATCCCCCCATATGCCCGTTGGCACCGCTAGCAGCCGTTATGGCTGCTACAGCGGTTGCGACGCTACTACAGGGTCCGTGCCGCCGAGCCTCTAACATTTAGGGGCCGGGCGGCACGGGCCCTCTCATGCCCAGTGACGTCGCTAGCACCGGAAGGGGCCCCGATGCTAGCGACAGCCACGCCTTCTTGCAGTAATTGTACCTGCGTCTATAGCACACAGGTACAAATACATGCATTAGCGCTAAATGGCCGGGCACGTTCCGTGCCTGACCATTCAGCGCCTTACAATGACGCTGATTGGCGAGGGAAAATGACTTGCCCCGCCAAACAGCGCCTTTCACTACGCAAGCGGCGATGACGTCATCGCGCCGCTTCCGTGGTTGAAAGTCGCTGATTGACGGGGCAAGTCTATGATGCGTCGCTTGCGTCATTCAGCTCCAGCAGACCTGCTCAGAAGAGAGCAGATCTGCAGGGCTATATGTGAGACACTATCTACAGAGGTAGGCTATATGTGGAGCACTATCTATAGGGGAAGCTATATGTAGGGCAGCACAGTGGCTCAGTGGTTAGCACTATTGCCTTGCAGCTCTGGGGTCCATATGTGGGGCACTATCTACAGGGGGCTATGGGGGCACTATCTACAGGGGGCACAGTGTGTGTGTGTGGGACACAGTGTATGGTACTACCGTGTTTCCCCGATAGTAAGACACCCCCGATTGTAAGACGTATCGGGGGTTTCAGGGGGGTCGGCTAATATAAGCCGTACCCCGAAAGTAAGACATATGTCTTACTTTCGGGGAAACACGGGGTTATTGCCGCCTCCTGCCCACTTCCGCGCCGCCCCCCTCTCCATACGTCACCGCGCCGTCCTGTGATGGCGCGGGTACTGAGACTGTACCCACGCGATCAGCGGCAGGAGCACGGCTGTTATACACAGCCTGGCTCCTGCTGCAACTGCCGGAATCGAAGCGCGCGCCGATTCCGGCAGTTTAACCCATTAAATGCCGCTGTCAATAGTGACAGCGGCATTTAATGTGTTTGACAGAGGGGGGAGCTCCCTCTGTCACCCGATCGGCGCCCCCGCAAACAAATCGCGGGTCGCCGTCGGGTTTCCATGACAGCCGGGGGTCTAACAAAGACCCCCAGGTCTGCCTTCAGCATCTGCCTGTTAGGCGATGCCGGAGGCATGACCTAATAGGTTGCCTGTCAGTTTTACACTGACAGGCAATAATGCTTCGGTATACTAAGTATACCAAAGCATTATATATGCGATCGGCACATCGCATAGTGAAGTCCCCTGGTGGGACTAAAAAAAAAAAGTAAAACAGTTAAATAAAGTTTGTGAAAAAAATAAAAATAATAATTCGACAATTTTTTTCCAATATAAGACATACCCCGAAAGTAAGACATAGTGGGGCTTTTGGGGATAAAAAGAAAGTAAGACACTGTCTTACTTTCGGGGAAACACGGTATTATAATCGGAGACAGTGTATGGTGCTTTTATAGTTAGAGGTGCTGTGTATGGCGCTATTATATTTAGAGATGTTGCCTCTAATCAGTACTGTAGTCACTGTATGATCTGCAGCGAGATGATGGGTGGTATGATTTTTTTTTTGTGAAACAGCATCTCCCAGCATATCCTTACCATTGTTTGGGCCATGCTGGGAGCTGTAGTTTTATGCCGTACAAACATATACGGCAGTGGTTGCACTACATTGAGCTGTATTTGTTCTGGTGTTGTATATATGTACTGAGCTTGATTCTGGGGCTGTATATATATGTACTGAGATATGTTCTGGTGCTGTATATATGTACTGATCTTGGTTCTGATGCTGTATTTAAGTACTGAGCTTTTCTCTGGTGCTGTATATATGTATGAGCTTTGTTCTGGTACTGTATATATGTACTGAGCTTGCATCTAGTGTTGTATTTATGTACTGAGCTTTGTTCTGGTACTGTATATATGTACTGAGGTTTGTTCTGGTGCTGTATATATGTACTGAGCTTGGTTCTGGGGATGTATATATGTACTGAGCTTTGTTCTGATGCTGTATCTATGTACTGATCTTGTTTCTAGTATTGTATATATGTACTGACCTTGGTTCTGATATTGTATATATGTACTGAGCTTGGATATAGTGCTGTATTTATGTACAGAGGTTGATTCTGGTGCTGTATATATGTCAGAGCTTTGTTCTAGTGCTGTATTTATGTACTGACGTTGGTTCTAGTGCTGTATATATATATATATATATATATATATATATATAAGCTTGGTTCTGGTACTATATATATGTACTGAACTTGGTTCTGGTGTTGTATTTATGTACTGACCTTGGTCCTGGTATTGTATATATGTGCTGAGCTTGGTTCTGGGGCTGTATTTATGTATTGAGCTTGGCTCTCGTGCCGTATATATGTATGAGCTTGGTTCTAGTGCTGTATTTATGTACTGAGCTTGGTTCTGGGGATATATTTATGTATTGAGCTTGGTTCTGGTGCTGTATATATGTATGAGCTTGGTTCTAGTGCTGTATTTATGCACTGATCTTGGTTGCGGTACTGTATATATGTATGAGCTTGTGTAATGTCGGGGTAGGGAAACAGAGAAGTGAGCCCTAATCTACCCGCCACTCAGTCCCTGCCTACTTGAAACGACCCGCCCTAGGCGACGGGGTACAACTGGGCGACGGTCCCTACACTCAATAGGTGCACGACAGACAAACAGACAAGGGTACAAAGAAGCCAGGGAAATGGGGAAGTTGCCCACGGGAACACCGTGAGCAACAAGCGAGGTGAACGAGCCGAGTCAAACCAGGAGATGAGCGAGGTACAAAAACACAGAGCAGAAGAGTGGTCAGAAAAGCCAAGGTCAATCACAAGCAGAGGATCAGTAGTTCAAGAAGCTGCAGCAGGGCCAGGAAACAAACAGAGAAGAATCACAAGCAAAGGAGGAACAGGAAAGGCAGGTATAAATAGACAGAGGGCGGGAGCTAGCTCCATCTGGCCAGGCTGTGATAGGCTCTCCCACTCCTAAGCCTGCCATCCTGGGTGGTGGAAGATGGAGTCAGCCTCACAGACATAGAAGAGAGTGCAGACTGATTACCTATGGGCGTCGACACAGAAGTTGTGTCTGGCAGATCCTTTACAGTACCCCCCCTTTTATGAGGGGCCACCGGAACCTTTCTAGGTGGACTTGGTTTATTGGGGAAACGAAGGTGGAACCTCCTGAGCAATACCCCAGCGTGAACATCCCGGGCAGGTACCCAAGTCCTCTCCTCAGGCCCGTATCCCCTCCAATGGACCAGGTACTGGAGGGAGCCTTGGACCATCCTGCTGTCCACAATCTTGGCCATCTCTAATTCTACCCCCTCAGGGTTGAGAACAGGGACCGGAGGTTTCCTCGAGGGAGCCAAGGACGGGGAGCAGCGTTTAAGGAGGGAGGCATGAAACACGTCGTGTACTCGAAAAGACGGGGGCAACTCCAGTCGGAAGGAGACAGGGTTAAGGACTTCAATGACCTTGTATGGCCCTATAAACCGGGGAGCAAACTTCTTGGACGGGACTTTAAGGCGCAAATTCTTTGACGATAGCCTCACCAGATCCCCGACCACAAACAAGGGGTTAGCAGAACGTCTTCTATCTGCCTGAGTTTTTTGTATGCTCTGGGACTCCTCTAGGTTCTTCTGAACCTGGTCCCAAACTGTGCACAGTTCCCGATGAACGACATCTACCTCGGGATTGTTGGAACTACCAGGTGAAATGGAGGAGAACCGTGGATTAAAACCAAAATTACAGAAAAAGGGGGAGACCCCTGACGAGTCACTGACCCGGTTATTAAGGGAAAATTCGGCGAGGGGAATGAATGAGACCCAATCATATTGACAGTAAGAGATAAAACACCTTAAAGAGGCTCTGTCACCAGATTTTGCAACCCCTATCTGCTATTGCAGCAGATAGGCGCTGCAATGTAGATTACAGTAACGTTTTTATTTTTTAAAAACGAGCATTTTTGGCCAAGTTATGACCATTTTTGTATTTATGCAAATGAGGCTTGCAAAAGTACAACTGGGCGTGTTGAAAAGTAAAAGTACAACTGGGCGTGTATTATGTGCGTACATCGGGGCGTGTTTACTACTTTTACTAGCTGGGCGTTGTGTATAGAAGTGTCATCCACTTCTCTTCACAACGCCCAGCTTCTGGCAGTGCAGCACTGTGACGTCACTCACAGGTCCTGCATCGTGTCGGCACCAGAGGCTTCAGATGATTCTGCAGCAGCATCGGCGTTTGCAGGTAAGTCGATGTAGCTACTTACCTGCAAATGCTGATGCTGCTGCAGAATCAAGTGTAGCCTCTGGTGCCGACACGATGCAGGACCTGTGAGTGACGTCACAGGCAGGTTGGACCCATTCTGCCACAGCCTGGACCTTGGCGGGGTCCATGCGGAATTCATGAGGATTTGACCCAAAAACGGTATCTCCTGAACCCCAAACACACATTTTTCGGTCTTAGCAAACAGTTTGTTTTCCCGAAGGGCCTGGAGCACCTTCCTGACATGCTCAATGTGGGAGAACCGGTCCTTGGAAAACACAAGTTTGTCATCAAGGTACACTACAAGAAATACCCCCAGGTAGTCTCTTAAAACCTCATTTATGAAATTCTGGAAGACCGCAGGAGCATTACACAACCCAAAGGGCATGACGAGGTATTCGAAATGACCTTCAGGCGTGTTAAACGCAGTCTTCCACTCATCCCCCTCTTTGATGCGGATAAGGTTATAAGCCCCCCATAGATCAAACTTAGAGAACCATTGGGCCCCCTGAACCTGATTGAAGAGATCAGGAATCAAAGGAAGGGGATACTGGTTCCTTACAGTGACCTTATTCAAGTTTCGGTAGTCAATGCATGGCCTAAGACCACCATCCTTCTTCCCTACGAAGAAGAAGCCAGCACCTACCGGAGAAGTAGAGGGGCGAATATAACCCTTGGCCAGGCATTCCTGGATATACTCTCTCATGGCTTCACGTTCGGGACAAGAGAGATTAAATATCCTACCCTTAGGGAGCTTAGCTCCTGGTACCAATTCAATTGCGCAATCATATTCTCTATGAGGTGGTAACACTTCGGAGGCCTCTTTAGAGAAAACATCAGCGAAGTCCTGAACAAACTCAGGTAGAGTGTTCACCTCCTCAGGGAGAGAAATAGAATTAATAGGAAAACATGACGTCATGCATTCATTACCCCATTTGGTAAGATCCCCAGTATTCCAGTCAAAAGTGGGATTATGCAACTGCAACCAGGGAAGGCCTAAAACCAAATCGGATGATAATCCCTGCATCACCAGTAGAGAGCACTGCTCCAAATGCATGGAGCCCACAAGGAGTTCAAAAACAGGGGTATGCTGTGTAAAATAACCATTAGCAAGAGGAGTGGAGTCGATACCCACTACCGGGACAGGTTTAGGCAAATCAATCAATGGCATAGCTAGAGACATAGCAAATTCCACAGACATGATATTAGCAGAAGACCCTGAATCCACGAAGGCACTGCCGGTAGCAGACCTACCACCAAAAGAGACCTGAAAGGGAAGCAAGATTTTACGAGAAATACCTGTGCGCCCAAGTGACCTCCCCGATGGTCACTTAGGCGCGGAAGTTCTTCCGGCTGCTTATTCTTACGCCTAGGACAGTTGTTCACTTGATGCTTGTCATCCCCACAGTAGAAGCAGAGACCATTCTTCCTGCGGAACTCTCTACGCTGTTGGGGGGACACGGAGGCCCCGAGTTGCATAGGTACCTCCGAGTCTTCCGTGGAAGAACGAAGCAACGGAACCTCGGGAGGCATCATGGGGGAGTCAGAGGAGAAAACACAAACACGTTCAAGTCGTCGTTCCCTGAGACGTCGGTCAAGTCGTACCGCTAAAGCCATAACCTGATCTAGGGAGTCAGAAGAGGGATAGCTAACTAGCAGGTCTTTGAGGGCGTTCGACAGACCCAATCTAAACTGGCACCTTAAGGCAGGGTCATTCCACCGAGAAGCTACGCACCACTTCCTAAAGTCAGAACAATACTCCTCAACAGGTCTCTTACCCTGACGTAAGGTCACCAGCTGACTCTCGGCAAAGGCAGTCTTGTCAGTCTCGTCATAAATGAGCCCGAGAGCAGAAAACAAAAAGATCAACGGAGGAAAGTTTAGGGGGGTGTCAGGAGCCAAGGAGAAGGCCCATTCTTGGGGCCCGTTCTGGAACCGGGACATAATTATACCCACCCACTGGCTCTCAGAACCAGAGGAGTGGGGCTTTAAGCGAAAATAAAGCCTACAACTCTCCCGAAAGGAGAAAAAAGTCTTCCGGTCCCCTGAGAACCGGTCAGGCAACTTGAGGTGGGGTTCAAGAGGTGAGGGGAACTACCAGGGTAGCATCAGGCTTGTTGTCCCTCTGAGCCCGGGCCTGGACCTGTAGGGA
The DNA here is from genome assembly GCF_050947455.1 of Rhinoderma darwinii. NCBI lineage: Eukaryota > Metazoa > Chordata > Amphibia > Anura > Rhinodermatidae > Rhinoderma > Rhinoderma darwinii. The sequence goes on from NC_134688.1 coordinate 98,490,808, forward strand.
GAGGCCCTGCATTTGCTGAGCCAGGGTCTCAAGGGGGTCCATAGTAGTGTCAGGGACCAGGGTAGACTAGGTATATGGGCTTGTGATTATGTAATGTCGGAGTAGGGAAACAGACAAGTGAGCCCTAATCTACCCGCCACTCAGTCCCTGCCTACTTGCAACGACCTGCCCTAGGCGACGGGGTACAACTGGGCGACGGTCCCTACACTCAATAGGTGCACGACAGACAAACAGACAAGGGTACAAAGAAGCCAGGGAAATGGGGAAGTTGCCCACGGGAACACCGTGAGCAACAAGCGAGGTGAACGAGCCGAGTCAAACCAGGAGATGAGCGAGGTACAAAAACGCAGAGCAGAAGAGTGGTCAGAAAAGCCAAGGTCAATCACAAGCAGAGGTTCAGTAGTTCAAGAAGCTGCAGCAGGGCCAGGAAATAAACAGAGAAGAATCACAAGCAAAGGAGGAACAGGAAAGTCAGGTATAAATAGACAGAGGGCGGGAGCTAGCTCCGTCTGGCCAGGCTGTGATAGGCTCTCCCACTCCTAAGCCTGCCATCCTGGGTGGTGGAAGATGGAGTCAGTCTCACAGACATAGAAGCAGGTGCAGACTGATTACCTATGGGCGTCGACACAGAAGTTGTGTCTGGCAGATCCTTTGCAGCTTGGTTCTGGAGCTGTAATTATATACGATATATTTATAATAACAAAATTTCAAGGCAGATTTAATAGTTTTCAATTCATTGTATATTTAATGGGAACCTGTCTGGTAGTTTTAACCCCTTGAACCGCCACCATGCGGTAATACATTACCTGACAATATTTCAAAATGTATGTTTTTTTCAGATGCTGCAAAATTTATAAAATTAACTTTTAAAATGGCGCACATGCTAATTACTCATCAAAGGGTCATGGGGCGGTACTGCTATCCAGAAGAGTCACATAGTCCTGCCTCTGAATCCACCTTTCCATGTTTGATTGACATCCCCCTGGCTGATACAAATTTCTTGGATGCGCCATTGCCTTGTACTACTTGGGGGGCTGTGTGGCACTATATATAAGGGGGGCTGTAGCGTCCATGGCCGCGGGCCGTCGGGTTCACTCACCTCCCGACGCCCGCAGCCATGGATCCGTGAGCGCTGGTCCCCGTCTCCCTCCTAGGAGACGCCAGCGCTCACTTCCGCTCCGTTCGGCTGTGTCCCGTAGGAAATCGTCATCATCATCATCAACTGCCACGCTTTCCTGGTCTATAAGAAGGCCCCTGGCCTTCTAATCCTTGCCTGAGCGTTGTTAGTTTTCCCAGTCTGTCTTGCAAATGGTCCCTTAGTGTTTCCCGTTCCAATTGTTACCCGTGCCTTGTTACCCGTTCCTGTTTCCCGTGCTGTGCCTTAGTATCGAGTCGTGCCACGTCCTGTGTCATCTGCCACGTCCGGAGGAATCCGCCACGTCCTGTGTCATCTGCCACGTCCGGAGGAATCCGCCACGTCCTGTGTCTTCTGCCATGCCCGGAGGAGTCCGCCACGTCTGGCGCAACTTGCGGCTCCTGTGTCATCCGCCACATTTGGCGCCATCTGCTGCACCCATCTCATCTGTGCCAGAGCTGCGGCCACCATCTGGACTATTCAGGTACCCTTGTGTGGGACATTGTATTTCTGGAGTGTCCTGTTGTTTGGCCAGCTGCCTCCCCGCTGCGGCGGTACGGCCTAGTGGGTCCACTAACCCGCTCCATGACAGGGGCTGTGTGGCACTATACACATGGGGAGCTGTGTTGCACTATACACATGGGGAGCTGTGTGGCACTACATGCAAGGCGCTGTGTGGCAATACTAAGGGGGGTCTATTTGGCACTATCTACTAGGGGGGGCTGTATGGAACTATTTACATGGGGGGCTGTGGCTCTACCTACAGGGGCTGTGTGTGGCGCAATCTACAGGGGTTTGGGTGAGGCACTATCTACTAAGGGGGGCAGTGTGGCACTATCTACTAAGGGGGGCAGTGTGGCACTATCTACTCAGGGGGGGCTGTGTGCCACTATATAGAAGGGAGGGGGGCTGTGTGGCACTATATACAGGGGGAGCTGTATTGCGCTATATACAGGGGGGCTTTATGGTGATATCTACAGGGAGGGCTGTATGGCACTATCTACAAGGGGAGGTGGGGGCGCTATCTACAAGTGGGGTGTGACTGTCTACAGGTGGGGCTGTACAGCACTGTCTACAGGGGGGTTGTGTGGCACAATGTAGAGGGGGCACTATATATAAGGGGGCTGTGTGTGGCACCTCGGGGGGGTCGAGTCAAGAGTTTGCTATAGGGCCCAGTCTTTCCTAGTTACGCCCCTGCCCACAGGTGTTTCATACATTTTATTAGAGTTTGGACGTGAAAATAAAAAATTTTCAATAAGATGTCATTTCAACAAAAAAAAACAAACAATTTCCACAAGGAATAAAGGAGAAAAATCCCCCTAACATTTGTAAAGCAACTTATCCAGAGTATGTACCATATGTGGTCATAAACTGCTGTTTGGGCACACGGCAGGGCTTAGAAGGGAAAGCGCGACATTTGGCTTTTGGAGAGCAGATTTTTCTGGATTGTTTTCTCGGCACCATGTCGCATTTGCAAAGCCCTCGAGGGACCAGTACAGTGGAAACTCCCAAAAAGAGACTCCATTTTGGATACGACACCCCTTGAGGAATTAATCTAGGGGTGTAGCGAGCATTTTGACCCCACAGGTGTTTCATTGAATTTATTAGAATCGGGCAGTGAAAATAATTTCATTATTTTTTCCAATAAGATGTAGCTTTAGCTCCAAATATTTAATTTTCTCAACAAATAAAGATATGTTGTCATAAACTGCTGTTTGTGCACAGGGCAGATCTCAGCAGAGAAGGAACGCCATTTGGCTTTTGGAGCACAGATTTTGCTGGATTGGTTTCCAGGCACCATATCGCTTTTGCAGAGCCCCTGTTTTCTGGGACCAAAACAGTGAAAACTCCCCAAAAGTGACTTCATTTGGGAAATTACATCCCTTGAGGAATTAATCTAGGGGGAGTAGTGAGAATTTTGACTCCACAGGTTTTTCATTGATTTTATTAGATTTAGGCAGTGAAAATAAAAATTTACATTTTTCCCAATAGGACGTAGCTTTAGCTCAAAATTTATCATTTTCTCAACAAATAAAAGGAGAAAAAGCACCCCAACATTTGTAAACAATTTCTCCTGTGTATGGCAATACCCCATATGTGGTCATAAACCGCTTTTTGGGCACACAGCAGGGCTCAGAAAGGAAGGAGCGCCATTTGCCTTTTGGAGTGCAGATTTTGCTGGATTGGCTTCTGGATGCTATGTCGCATTTGCAAACCCCTGTGGGACCAAAACAGTGGCAACCCCCCAGAAGTGACCCTACACTCCTCAAGGTATTCACCTCAAGGCATTTATTAAGGGGTGTACTGAGCATTTTCACCCACAGGTCTTTTCCACAAATGATTGCGCTGCGGATGGTGCAAATTAAAAATTGCAATTTTCCCCAGATATGCCATTTCAGTGGCAAATATGTTGTGCCCAGCTTGTGCCACTGGAGACACACCCCCCAAAAACTGTTAAAAGGGTTCTCCCTGGTTTGGCGATGCCATATATGTGGAAGTAAGCTGCTATTTAGGCACGCTGTAGGGTTCAGAACGGAGGGAGCGCCATTTGGCTTTTGGAGTGTGGATTTTGCTTGCTAGTAGTTTTGGTTGGTAGTAGTTTTGCTCAGTACATATATACAGCCCCAGAACAAAGCTCAGTACATATATACAGCACCAGAACAAAGCTCAGTACATATATGCAACACCAGAACAAAGCTCAGTACTCTCCAATTCCTGCAGTTGCGACCATAGCCTGGCTGTGTATAACAGCCATGTTCCTGCTGCCGATCTTGTGGGCACAGCAGCTTTACCCACGAGAGACGAGCGATGGATATATCCGTCATGATGCGGGAATTAGCACCTGCATGTGATGGATATATGCGTTGCTCATCGTTAAGGGGTTAATAAGGTTACTAAAAATACATGAAAAATAAGAGAGTAAAAACCCACCTTTTCCTCATACATAATGCTTTATTATGAAAAAAAATAGAAAATTATAAAAACTACACAGAATTGGTAACGTCGCATACGTAACAACCTGAACTCTAGAACTATTATGTTATTGAATCCGCACGATGAAGGCAATAAAAACAAATGCCAGAATTGCTTTTTTCTATTCATCCTGCCTTCCAGAAAATGTGATAAGAAGTGTTCAAATGGTTGTATGTACCCCAAAATGTACCAATAAATAAATATAAATAAAGCTTTACAGCAAAAAAAAAAAAAATACAAAAAAGCTCTCATACAGCTACGTTATTTTAAAAATAAAAATATTTTGGCTTTAAAAAAAAAGTTTTTATTGTGCAAAAGTATTAAAACATAAAGAAAATATAGACATTTGGTATCAGCCTAATCGTAATCACCTGCAGAACAAAGCTATCATGTTATTTATACCACACGGCAAACGGACAATTTAGGACGCAAAAAAGTATGGGGAGATTTTAGGTTTTTTTTCATTACCCCCAAAAAAGTTAATAAAAGTGAATCAATAATTTATATGCACCCCAAAATAGTGGCATTAAAAAATACAACTTGTCCAGTAAAAACAAGCTCTCACACAGCTCCGTCCGAGGAAAAAAAAAAGTAATGGTTTTTGAAATGCGGCAATCCAAATAATTAAAAAATCTCTCTGTCTTTAAAGGGGGTTTTACACTGGGCGATTATCGGGCAGACGAGCAATCATAGAACACTCGTTACCATTAATTGCCATTTGTAAACAGAGCAACGATCAGCAGATGAACGAGAAAACTCTCGATCATCTGCTGGTCGTATTGTTTTAAAGAAGTAAAATATTACCGTTGTCGGCAGTACATCTCTAGGTGTAAACAGTGAGACATGATAATAATGTATGTGGACGAGCGATCGGAGTAACAACCGCTTGTCCACATCCATAACTCCGTGTGACAAGAGCAAACGAGCGCCAATCAACGGTCTCGTTGATCGGTGCTCACTGCACCTGCCGATTATCGGCAGGTGTAAAAGGGCCTTAAAGAGGCTCTGTCACCAGAATATCAAATCCCTATCTCCTATTGAATGTGATTGGCGCTGCAATGTAGATAACAGCAAAGTTGTTTTTTTTTAAAAACGATCATTTTTGCCCAATTATGAGCAATTTTATATTTATGCAAATGCACTTTTCAATGGACAACTGGGCGTGTTTTCTCGTATTTCCAACTGGGCGTGTATTGTGTTTTTACCAACTGGGCGTTGTGAATAGAAGTGTATGACGCTGACAAATCAGCATCATACACTTCTCATCGTTCCCACCCAGCTTCTTTCACTGCAGACACACAACGTGACGTCACCCACAGGTCCTTCAACCTTGTCGTCGGACAAAGAAGATACATTGGCTCCAGGTGTCCAAAAGGTTAATGTGCTCGTCTCTAGGGAGTTTGCTATGCTTACCTGCACATGGTGATGATGCTACAGATTCAACTGTACCCTCTGTCGCCTGGACCTGATGTGTCTTCTCTCTTCCGACGCCAAGGTTGAAGAACCTGTGGGCGACCTCATCGTTCCCAGCCAGCTTCTTTCACTGCAGACACACAGCGTGACGTCACCCACAGGTCCTTCAACCTTGGCGTCGGAAGAGAGAAGACACATCAGCTCCAGGCGACAGAGGGTACAGTTGAATCTGCAGCATCATCACCATGTGCTGGTAAGCATATTAACCTTTTGGGCGCCTGTAGCCGATGTATCTTCTTTGTCCGACGACAAGGTTGAAGGACCTGTGGGTGACGTCACGCTGTGTGTCTGCAGTGAAAGAAGCTGGCTGGTTACTAAAGGGTTAATATACTGTATTGCTGCATTTTTTGCTGCATGAATTTTTTCTAAAAAAAACCTGAAGTAATGGTTTTGGGCACAACCAAACATAAATATTGCCCCTTCTACTAAGTCCTAATTCAGGAGAGTGAATTGGCTAATTGGAATTTGTTCTAAAAGTTAAAGGGGTTGTCCAGTCTCTAAAAATTGATTGCCTATCCTCAGTAGAGGCCATCAATATCTGATCGGTCAGGGTCCAACTCCCGGGACCCCCGCCGATCACCTGTTTGGAAGGGGCAGCAGCGCTCGTACGTGCGCTGCTTCCCCTTTATTCCGTATCTGCTTGTACTATAAATCGCCAACACACTTGTAGCGACGGTTCACAGTATTGCAGCCTTCCCCTATTCATTTCAATACACCGTGTTCCAAATTATTATGCACATTGGATTTAAGTGTCATAAACATTTAAGGCTCTTTGGATCATTGTAATCAAACTCAGACACCTGTGATAATTAGTTTGCCAGGTGTGCCCAATCAAAGGAAAACTACTTAAGAAGGACGTTCCACATTATTAAGCAGGCCACAGGTTTCAAGCAATATGGGAAAGAAAAAGGATCTCTCTGCTGCCGAAAAGCGTGAAATAGTGCAATACCTTGGACAAGGTATGAAAACATTGGATATTTCAAGAAAACGTAAGCGTGATCATCGTACTGTGAAAAGATTTGTGGCTGATTCAGAGCACAGACGGGTTCGTTCAGATAAAGGCATAATGAGGAAGGTTTCTGCCAGACAAATTAATAGGATTAGGAGAGCAGCTGCTAAAATGCCATTGCAAAGCAGCAAACAGGTATTTGAAGCCGCTGGTGCCTCTGGAGTCGCGCAAACCTCAAGGTGTAGGATCCTCCAGAGGTTTGCAAGTGTGCATGTAAAGTATCTGCCAGACACAGCTTCTGTGTCGACGCCCGTGGTTAATCAGTCTGCACCTGCTCCTAAGTCTGATAGAGTGACTCGATCTGCTACCACTCAGGCTGGTAGGCTCAGGAGTGGGAGACCCTATCACAGCCTGGCCAGACGGTTCTAGCTCCCGCCCTCGGTCTATTTATACCTTAAAGGGAATGTGTTGCTAGCAAAAAATTCATTTTTTTTTTTAGTTAAACTATTGTTCTAATTTTTTTTATTTTTTTCACGAGTCAGGAAATATTATAAATTAGATTCTAATTTATAATATTTCCCAGCACTGGTCACTAGATGGAGCACTTCCCAAAATTGCAGCATTGCATGTGGTAAAGCAACCACATTGCTTTATGCTGCAAAATTGGGAAAAAATCCCTCGCTCTAGTGAGCTCTCAGAATCCCCCCCTCCTTTATCCTGGCTAGTGCCGGGAGAAACGAGGGGATTGAACGGTCAAACCTCCTACACTGTGTCGCTATTTTTTGAGCTAACACACAGTGTAGAAGGTTTACATACAGTAGTAAACACACTGAAACACGAACATACATAGAAATCACTTACCTGCTCCTGCCGCCGCCTCTCCCTCCGGTCCGTCCGCTCCGTCTGCTGCCGCTGCTCCAAGTGCACAAGTCCGGAAGCCGCGACCGGAAGTAGTAATCTTACTGTCCGGCCGCGACTTCCGGTCTACAGGAAAATGGCGCCGGACGGCGCTCAGTTCAACTTGGACTGTGTGGGAGCAGCGCATGCGCCGTTCCCACACAGACGGCGTACACCATAGTGGATGGAACGTGCCCCATTCACATTCACTATGGGACTGTAGCTGCCGTATTCCATGTCTGTATGTGTCGTTAATCGACACATACAGAAATGGAAAAAAAAATCGCAGCCCCCATAGGGAAGAAAAAGTAAAAAAATAAAAAAAAGTAACACACAAACACACAAATAAATACAAAAGTTTTTTATAAAACACTAACCTCAAACTGATATAAAAAAAAATTTTGGGGTGACACTATTCCTTTAATTTCCTGCTTGTCTCTGCCTGTGATTCTTTCCTGTTTCCTGGCTCTGCTGCTCCTGCTATCATTATTGACCTTGCTTCATTTTGACCCTGGCTTTACTGACTACGCTCCTGCTCTGCGTTTGGTACCTCGTACACTCCTGGTTTGACTTGGCTCGTTCACTACTCTTTTTCCTGACGGTCTTGCCGTGGGCAACTGCCCCATTTCCCTTAGCTTCTGTGTACCCTTGTCTGTTTGTCTGTCGTGCACATATTGAGCGTAGGGACCGTCGCCCAGTTGTACGCCGTCGCCTAGGATGGGCCGTGCAAGTAGGCAGGGACTGAGTGGCGGGTAGATTAGGGCTCACCTGTATTCTCCCTACCCCAACATTACAGTGCATAAAGCTATTATTCGGCCACCCCTAAACAATGCTCACAAGCAGAATCGGTTGCAGTGGGCTCAGAAATACATAAAGACTAATTTTCAAACCATGTTGTTTACTGATGAGTGCCGTGCAGCCCTGGATGGTCCAGATGGACGGAGTAGTGGATGGTTGGTGAATGGCCACCATGTCCCAACAAGGCTGCGACGTCAGCAAGGAGGTGACGGAGTCATGTTTTGGGCTGGAATCATGGGGAGAGAGCTGGTAGGCCCCTTTAGGGTCCCTGACAGTGTGAAAATGACCTCTGCAAAGTACGTATAGTTTATGACTGACCACTTTCTTCCGTGGTACAAAAAGAAGAACCGTGCCTTCTGTAGCAAAATTATCTTCATGCATGACAATGCACCATCTCATGCTGCAAAGAATACCTCTGTGTCATTGGCTGCTATGGGCATAAAAGGAGAGAAACTCATGGTGTGGCCCCCATGTTCCCCTGACCTCAACTCTATTGAGAACCTTTGGAGCATCCTCAAAGCAAAATATCTATGAGGGTGGGAGGCAGTTTACATCAAAACAGAAGCTCTGGGAGGCTATTCTGACATCCTGCAAAGATATTCAAGCAGAAACTGTCCAAATACTCATAAATTCAATGGATGCAAGAATTGTGAAGGTGATATCAAAGAAGGGGTCCTATGTTAACATGTAAATTGGCCTGTTAAGTTTTTTTTGATTGAAAGAGCTTTTGATTTCTGTAAATATGACCTCCTGATGCTGCAAATTCAACAAATTACCATTTTAGTTCTCTTTACAACCTTTAAAATGTTTTGATCTCTGTTGTGCATAATAATTTGAAACAGTGCATTTTGAGTTTTTTACTTCTAAAAAAAAATCTGTTCTCATTAGGAGATTTGTTCAATAAAATTTGCATTATACTCCAACGGTTGATGGCTTGAAGATTATACTGACTTTCATTTGCATCGACTAATCAGCGAAAAATAACATTTGCATAATAATTTGGAACACGATGTAAGAGAAGGCTGTAGTACTGTGAACTGCCGCTACAAGTGTGTCGGTGATTCACAGTATGATCATTGACAGAAAGGAAGGGGAAGCAGCGCTCAGATGAGTGCTGCGGCCCCTTCAAAACAGCTGTTCGGCAGGGGGGCCCAGGAGTCAGACCCTTGCCAATCAGATATTGATGGCCAATCCTCGGATGAGCGCTGCGGCCCCTACAAAACAGCTGATCGGTGGGGGTCCCGCGAGTGGTGAAGGTGTCAAGTTCTGTAGCAGATTTGAAGTCAGGGGGTAATAATAGCAAGAGTAGTCAATCCAAGTTCAATACACAGATAAGCAGCAACGGGTTGTAGAGTGAGACAGATACGAGGTCAGGAAAGAATCAAAGTTCGGTACACAAATGAGCAGCAACTGTTTGTCAGTAAGTAGGGCAGAAAAGAACTAGACTAGAGGCAGGTCGTTCAATAGTCTAGAAATCAAGACGTGCAAGGGCCAGATTTTTATATAAGTCAAAAAGGTGAGACTAATCAAGGCAAGGAATCCAGAGAGGCAAAACTCAAGAGAACCTTGAAAGAATTGAAGCAGTCCAGCAGCACCAGTTAGCTCAGTGACAAAAGCTACCTCCTGGGCCACAGGAGTTCAAACATAAGGGCTCATCCACACAACATTGGGCTGCAATACAGTTCACAATATGAAAATTTATTATGGGCAAAACTGTTCCAAAAAGTGCAGTATCTTAGAAAGTATTCCCCTTAGAAGTAAATACGGACATCCAATGGTTTTTTTTTTAAACGGATCCTATTGAAATACGTGAGTATCCCACTGATCCCAAATATAATCATGTGCATAAACACCTAAAGCACTACTAGCTGCAGGCTCATCCTGAGCACATGAAAGCCATAAGACTCCCTGATGGAGCATGCAATGATTTTTTTTCTGTCAGAATCCAACAGGAAAATTGCCTCCGTATGAAATTGAAGACATACCAGGGCACAGTAAAGGCCCATGAATGGGTGCCATATTACAACTCTGAGATTGCACAGACATAATATGGCCATGTACATGAGGCCTTGGTGTGTAAAATTATGTAATTACTCATAATGCAAAAACTAAAATGCAATAAAAGAGTGAAAAATATGAAGGATCCCTGTTATCTGACCATGCTCAATCAATAAGAACCAGTAGATGGCAGCACAGCAAGGAAAGTGTAGTTTTCACAGCGTATATAGTTCACATAAAAACAAAAACAAAACATCTCTGGCTTAGTTTTTCTGTGCGGACTCTGCATCAAAAATAAGCAACAATTTACAGAACAATGCATATGGATGTGGTTTTTTGAAAACTCAATCCACATGTAACAGAATTAAGCTGGGTTCACACGTGGTGGAATTTCACTTGAATTCCGCTGCGGACACTCCGCAGCGTTAATCCGCAGCGGAGCCGTTTCTCCATTGACTTCCACTTAAATTTAGAAGTGTTCGTTTAGACGATGCGTAAAATTCCGCTGCGGAGCATAGGCTGCGGAGCGGAATTTGGTGTCCGCAGCATGCTCTGTCTGTTGCGGAGCAGTGGCGGACTGGTTGCTGACTCATGGCGGAATTTCTCCATTGACTTCAATGGAGATTCTAAATTCCGCAATGAAGTCCGCAGCTGTCATGCACATGTTATGTGTGCTGCGGATGCGTCTTGCTTTTTTGACATGACATTTCTTCATTCTGGCTGGACCTATGTATTTCTAGGTCTACAGCCAGACTGAGGAAGTCACTGGGGCTCCCGTAATCACGGGAGCGTTGCTAGGAGACGTCAGTAAATAGTCACTGTCCAGGGTGCTGAAAGAGTTAAGCGATCGGCAGTAACTGTTTCTGCACCCTGGACAGTGACTACCGATCCCAATATACATCAACCTGTAAAAAAATAGAAGTTCATACTTACCGAGAACTCCCTGCTTCTGTCTCCAGTCTGGCTTCCCAGGATGACGTTTCAGTCTAAGTGACGGCTGCAGCCAATCACAGGCTGCAGCGGTCACATGGACTGCCGCGTCATCCAGGGAGGTAGGGCTGGATGCCGAAAGGGGGACGCGTCACCAAGACAACGGCCGGTAAGTATGAAATTCGTTTACTTTCACTAGGGAAAGTGCTGTCCCTTCTCTCTATCCTGCACTGATAGAGAGAAGGGAAGCACTTTTTCCGCAGTCCGCAGCAGCTAGTCCGCATCAATTTACTGCACATTTTGGGCAGATCCGCAGCCGTAATCCGCAACCTGGATTAGGTGCGGCATTGATGCGGACAGTTGCGGAGGAAATCCGCCACGTGGGGGCATGCCCTAACTGAGCGAGGAATTCCGGGCATACTGATGATTCTCAAACCTGCAGCATGTCAATTCTACTGCGGATTTGTTGCATATTTTGACCTTTTTATAACACAAAGGGTGAAATTCACAGCAATCCGAAGCAAAATGTTCATGTAACACATGCGGATTTTCTTGCAGATATTGTTGTGGATTTGCTGCAAAATTATTGGTGGATTTATTCTGCCACATCTGTTTTTTCAGTATTATGTAAATAAAACATAATCCCTGTATTATTAAAAGTTCTGCAGCCTTCTCGTATTTTCGTACTTAAATTTCTCACCATTTGCATATCTTTGTAACTAGTCTGGAGAATCTTGAGCCTAGATTCCAGGCCGATACATGTTACCTACACTGATACATTGTAGCAAACTATCAGTTTATGAGAGGTGTGTTTTTCTATTGTATTTAGCATACAGAGGATTTCCAATACTTGATACTATTGTAGCTAATTAGATCTGAGCAGTGATTTAGCCTTTTGATGAAAGGAAGACCCCATTCACTCGCAGCAAAAAGAGATCTTGAATACTGAGAAAGTGAAACACAAAAGGGTACAGGTCTAACAACTGTTGAAGGCAGGTTTTTTTAATCTGGATTTGTAAATATTGCAGTAAGTAAATATTTTTAAAGGTTCTTGATGTCAGGTTTTTCAGGTTTTCCTCAGTTTAATAGTTTTTTTGTTTTGCACGTGCAACGAATTTGCAAAAAAAAACAAAACTGTCAGCCAGTCTCTGCCTGGTCAGATCATGTGACCATCTTAAAAATTTCACAGATGCCACATTTTATTTATTTTGTGATATTTGTTCAACATTTTAGGCTTCAGTAATCATGCTCCTAAAAACTAGAACTTACATCAAATTTACAACCATCTGTGTGACAATTTTGAGAACTTGGCTCATGTCCGCTAAATTTAATGCCAGTTTTAATGTAAAAAATATGTTTTTATGTTTATGTTTTTAGTGCTTAGAAAATAATCTATAGAAGAGTAGCTATATGTGTCTGAATGCTCACCAGGTAATGCTACCATAGCTCAGAAGTAGTTATTTATCATTTTCATTATCTTATCCAGGTCTACAACACATTCTACCTTTCTCTCCTCTTATTCACAGCTAAAATAATATTACATTTCTTATTCCCAGGTCAGCGGATGCACCTCTATTCAATACAATGCACAACTGGCTAAATTGTTGTAGGCCCAGTCTCATACTACTGCGTAATTCAGACTAAGGGTACGTTCACACAGCTTATTTACAGGCTTATTCTTGAGCGTAAAAGGCTCGTATTGCGCTCCAAAATACACTTGAAATAAGCCTGCAAACTGTTTCCCATTGATTTCTTTCAAATCTCTTTATATTTTGATTTTGAATACATTGTTGTAAATACAAGTAATTGTTGTAAAACAATCAGGAAGACATAGTAATCGCAGTGTAAACTGTTGCAATCACCTATCAACGTAGACATACCTAAACAAATAAACAAACAACAAAAGGAGCAGATAGAAAGAAGTTGTAGGCACACACCCAATTGTGAGTCCAATGTGCAGACATAGTTACAAAACATCAGTGGGTTAAAATGGGGAGAAAATATGTTTAACAGGAAAATACGCTAATCCAAATACCTATAAGGCTTCGTTCACATCTGCGCCAGGATCCCGTTCCCATACCTCCCAACTTTTGAATTCGGAAAAGAGGGACATTTTAAGCCAGGGGCGTAGCTAAAGGCTCATGGGCCCCGATGCAAAAGTTCTTATTGGGCCCCCCCCCCCGCAAACTCCTCATGGCCGACGGTCCGCAGCTTTCAGCTGCATCGCTGGGTCTCCTAAGTGACCCAACAATGCAGCACTAGCAGCCGGGGCGTCACTAAGGCTGGGTTCACACACCCTATTTACGGACGTAATTCGGGCGTTTTAGCATTGAATTACGTCCGAAAATGCGGCTCAAAAGCGTTGGCAAACATCTGCCCATTCATTTGAATGGGTTTTACGATGTTCTGTGCCGACGGTCATTCTTTTTACGCGCCGCTGTCAAAAGGCAGCGCGTAAAAAAGACGCCCGCGTCAAAGAAGTGCCTGTCACTTCTTCAGACGTAAATGGAGCCGTTTTCCATGGAAAAACAGCTTCAATTACGTCCATAATGGACGCAGCGAAAAACGCCTGCACATGCCATTACGTCTGAAATTCCGGAGCTGTTTTCTCCTGAAAACAGCTCCGTAATCTCAGCCGTAACGGACGCTGCCGTGTGAACATTCCCTGAGGGCTTAAAATGTCAGGGGAAATAGCCCCAATACATATGTGTCCGCCCAAAAAAAAAAGTGTGTATAGGAGACAGCATAGCATATCTATAGCACTACGACCCTATAAACTATGGATAGGATTAGATAAATTGGCTCAGCAGACAGTATCACACATAATAGGATTAGATACAGTGGCTCAGCAGACAGTATCACACATGATAGGATTAGATACAGTGGCCGAGCAGACAGTATCACACATGATAGGATTAGATGCAGTGGCCCAGCAGACAGTATCACACATGATAGGATTAGATACAATGACTCAGCAGACAGTATCACACATGATAGGATTAGATACAATGACTCAGCAGACAGTATCACACATGATAGGATTAGATACAGTGGCTCAGCAGACAGTATCACACATGATAGGATTAGATACAGTGGCTCAGAAGGCAGTATCACACATGATAGGATTAGATATAGTGGCTCAGAAGGCAGTATCACACATGATAGGATTAGATACAGTGGCTGAGCAGACAGTATCACACATGATCGGATTAGATACAGTGGCTCGGAAGGCAGTATCACACATGATAGGATTAGATACAGTGGCTGAGCAGACAGTATCACACATGATACGATTAAATACAGTGGCTCAGCAGACAGTATCACACATGATACGATTAGATACAGGACCCAGCAGACAGTATCACACATGATAGGATTAGATACAGAGGCTCAGCAGACAGTATCACACATGATAGAATTAGATATAGGGCGAGCAGACAGTATCACACATGATAGGATTAGATACAGTGGCTCAGCAGACAGTTTCAGACATGATACGATTAGATACAGGGCCCAGCAGACAGTATCACACATGATAGGATTAGATACAGTGGCTCAGCAGACAGTATCACACATGATAGGATTAGATATAGGGCCCAGCAGACAGTATCACACATGATTGGATTAGATACAGGGCTCAGCTCGCTGACACTGCGGCTCCAGCGCTGGACCCAGGAAAGGGAAGAATAATAATTTTGCTTCTTTATCCCCTTCCCGCCCTAGCCACTTTTGACCTTCCTGACAGAGCCTCATTTTTCAAATCTGACATGTTCACTTTATGTGGTAATAACTCTGGAATGCTTTCACCTATCCAAGCGATTCTGAGATTGTTTTCTCGTGACACATTGCACTTTAAGTTACTAGCAAAATTTGCTCGATATGTTCTATATTTAATTGTGAAAAACACCGAAAATTAGAGAAAAATTGCAAAAATTAGCATTTTTCTCAATTTAAATGTATCTGCTTGTAAGACAGGCAGTTATACCACACAAAATGGTTGCTAATTAACATCACCCATATGTCTACTTTAGATTGGCATCATTTTTTGAACATCCTTTTATTTTTCTATGACATCACAAGGCTTACAACTTTAGCAGCAATTTCTCACATTTTCAAGAAAATGCCAAAAGGCCATTTTTACAGGGGCCAGTTCAGTTGTGAAGTGGCTTTGAGGGCCTTATATATTAGAAACCCCCAAAAAGTCACCCCATTTTAAAAACTTCACCCCTCAAAGTATTCAAAACAGCATTTAGAAAATGTCTTAACCCTTTACACATTTCACAGGAATTAAAGCAAAGTAGAGGTGGAATTTACAAATTTCATATTTATTGGCAGAAATAAATTTTTAATACTATTTTTTTATTACACAGAAGGTTTTAGCAGAGAAATTCAACTCAATATTTGTTGCCCAGTTTCTGCAGTTTTAGGAAATATCCCACATGTGGTCGTAGCGTGCTACTGGAATTAAGCACAGGCCTCAGAAGCAAAGGAACACCTAGTGGATTTTGGGGCCTTATTTTGTTAGAAGGGCTCTTGCAGTGACAAAACAGTACAAATCACCCAAAAGTGACCCCATCTGGGAAACTAGACACCTCAAGGAAATTATCTAGGGGTATGGTGAGCATTTTGACCGCACAGGTTTTTTACAGAATTTATTGGAAGTAGGCCGTGAAAATTAAAATCAACATTTATTCAAAGAAAATTTAGGTTTAGCCATTTTTTTCTCATTTCCACAAGGACTGAAGGAGAAAAAGCACCGTAAAATTTGTAAAGCAATTTCTCCCGAGTAAAACAATACCCCACATGTGGTAATAAACGGATATTTGAACACAGGGCAGGGCTTAGAAGGGATGGAGTGCCATTTGGCTTTGGGAGATCACATTTAGCAGGAATGGTTTGAGAGGCCTTGTCACATTTACAAAGCCCCTGAGGGGACAAAACAGTGGAAACCCCCCACAAGTGACCCCATCTGGGAAACTAGACACCTCAAGGAAATTATCTAGGGGTATGGTGAGCATTTTGACCGCACAGGTTTTTTACAGAATTTATTGGAAGTAGGCCGTGAAAATTAAAATCAACATTTATTCAAAGAAAATTTAGGTTTAGCCATTTTTTTCTCATTTCCACAAGGACTGAAGGAGAAAAAGCACCGTAAAATTTGTAAAGCAATTTCTCCCGAGTAAAACAATACCCCACATGTGGTAATAAACGGATATTTGAACACAGGGCAGGGCTTAGAAGGGATGGAGTGCCATTTGGCTTTGGGAGATCACATTTAGCAGGAATGGTTTGAGAGGCCTTGTCACATTTACAAAGCCCCTGAGGGGACAAAACAGTGGAAACCCCCCACAAGTGACCCCATCTGGGAAACTAGACACCTCAAGGAAATTATCTAGGGGTATGGTGAGCATTTTGACCGCACAGGTTTTTTACAGAATTTATTGGAAGTAGGCCGTGAAAATTAAAATCAACATTTATTCAAAGAAAATTTAGGTTTAGCCATTTTTTTCTCATTTCCACAAGGACTGAAGGAGAAAAAGCACCGTAAAATTTGTAAAGCAATTTCTCCCGAGTAAAACAATACCCCACATGTGGTAATAAACGGATATTTGAACACAGGGCAGGGCTTAGAAGGGATGGAGTGCCATTTGGCTTTGGGAGATCACATTTAGCAGGAATGGTTTGAGAGGCCTTGTCACATTTACAAAGCCCCTGAGGGGACAAAACAGTGGAAACCCCCCACAAGTGACCCCATCTGGGAAACTAGACACCTCAAGGAAATTATCTAGGGGTATGGTGAGCATTTTGACCGCACAGGTTTTTTACAGAATTTATTGGAAGTAGGCCGTGAAAATTAAAATCAACATTTATTCAAAGAAAATTTAGGTTTAGCCATTTTTTTCTCATTTCCACAAGGACTGAAGGAGAAAAAGCACCGTAAAATTTGTAAAGCAATTTCTCCCGAGTAAAACAATACCCCACATGTGGTAATAAACGGATATTTGAACACAGGGCAGGGCTTAGAAGGGATGGAGTGCCATTTGGCTTTGGGAGATCACATTTAGCAGGAATGGTTTGAGAGGCCTTGTCACATTTACAAAGCCCCTGAGGGGACAAAACAGTGGAAACCCCCCACAAGTGACCCCATCTGGGAAACTAGACACCTCAAGGAAATTATCTAGGGGTATGGTGAGCATTTTGACCGCACAGGTTTTTTACAGAATTTATTGGAAGTAGGCCGTGAAAATTAAAATCAACATTTATTCAAAGAAAATTTAGGTTTAGCCATTTTTTTCTCATTTCCACAAGGACTGAAGGAGAAAAAGCACCGTAAAATTTGTAAAGCAATTTCTCCCGAGTAAAACAATACCCCACATGTGGTAATAAACGGATATTTGAACACAGGGCAGGGCTTAGAAGGGATGGAGTGCCATTTGGCTTTGGGAGATCACATTTAGCAGGAATGGTTTGAGAGGCCTTGTCACATTTACAAAGCCCCTGAGGGGACAAAACAGTGGAAACCCCCCACAAGTGACCCCATCTGGGAAACTAGACACCTCAAGGAAATTATCTAGGGGTATGGTGAGCATTTTGACCGCACAGGTTTTTTACAGAATTTATTGGAAGTAGGCCGTGAAAATTAAAATCAACATTTATTCAAAGAAAATTTAGGTTTAGCCATTTTTTTCTCATTTCCACAAGGACTGAAGGAGAAAAAGCACCGTAAAATTTGTAAAGCAATTTCTCCCGAGTAAAACAATACCCCACATGTGGTAATAAACGGATATTTGAACACAGGGCAGGGCTTAGAAGGGATGGAGTGCCATTTGGCTTTGGGAGATCACATTTAGCAGGAATGGTTTGAGAGGCCTTGTCACATTTACAAAGCCCCTGAGGGGACAAAACAGTGGAAACCCCCCACAAGTGACCCCATCTGGGAAACTAGACACCTCAAGGAAATTATCTAGGGGTATGGTGAGCATTTTGACCGCACAGGTTTTTTACAGAATTTATTGGAAGTAGGCCGTGAAAATTAAAATCAACATTTATTCAAAGAAAATTTAGGTTTAGCCATTTTTTTCTCATTTCCACAAGGACTGAAGGAGAAAAAGCACCGTAAAATTTGTAAAGCAATTTCTCCCGAGTAAAACAATACCCCACATGTGGTAATAAACGGATATTTGAACACAGGGCAGGGCTTAGAAGGGATGGAGTGCCATTTGGCTTTGGGAGATCACATTTAGCAGGAATGGTTTGAGAGGCCTTGTCACATTTACAAAGCCCCTGAGGGGACAAAACAGTGGAAACCCCCCACAAGTGACCCCATCTGGGAAACTAGACACCTCAAGGAAATTATCTAGGGGTATGGTGAGCATTTTGACCGCACAGGTTTTTTACAGAATTTATTGGAAGTAGGCCGTGAAAATTAAAATCAACATTTATTCAAAGAAAATTTAGGTTTAGCCATTTTTTTCTCATTTCCACAAGGACTGAAGGAGAAAAAGCACCGTAAAATTTGTAAAGCAATTTCTCCCGAGTAAAACAATACCCCACATGTGGTAATAAACGGATATTTGAACACAGGGCAGGGCTTAGAAGGGATGGAGTGCCATTTGGCTTTGGGAGATCACATTTAGCAGGAATGGTTTGAGAGGCCTTGTCACATTTACAAAGCCCCTGAGGGGACAAAACAGTGGAAACCCCCCACAAGTGACCCCATCTGGGAAACTAGACACCTCAAGGAAATTATCTAGGGGTATGGTGAGCATTTTGACCGCACAGGTTTTTTACAGAATTTATTGGAAGTAGGCCGTGAAAATTAAAATCAACATTTATTCAAAGAAAATTTAGGTTTAGCCATTTTTTTCTCATTTCCACAAGGACTGAAGGAGAAAAAGCACCGTAAAATTTGTAAAGCAATTTCTCCCGAGTAAAACAATACCCCACATGTGGTAATAAACGGATATTTGAACACAGGGCAGGGCTTAGAAGGGATGGAGTGCCATTTGGCTTTGGGAGATCACATTTAGCAGGAATGGTTTGAGAGGCCTTGTCACATTTACAAAGCCCCTGAGGGGACAAAACAGTGGAAACCCCCCACAAGTGACCCCATCTGGGAAACTAGACACCTCAAGGAAATTATCTAGGGGTATGGTGAGCATTTTGACCGCACAGGTTTTTTACAGAATTTATTGGAAGTAGGCCGTGAAAATTAAAATCAACATTTATTCAAAGAAAATTTAGGTTTAGCCATTTTTTTCTCATTTCCACAAGGACTGAAGGAGAAAAAGCACCGTAAAATTTGTAAAGCAATTTCTCCCGAGTAAAACAATACCCCACATGTGGTAATAAACGGATATTTGAACACAGGGCAGGGCTTAGAAGGGATGGAGTGCCATTTGGCTTTGGGAGATCACATTTAGCAGGAATGGTTTGAGAGGCCTTGTCACATTTACAAAGCCCCTGAGGGGACAAAACAGTGGAAACCCCCCACAAGTGACCCCATCTGGGAAACTAGACACCTCAAGGAAATTATCTAGGGGTATGGTGAGCATTTTGACCGCACAGGTTTTTTACAGAATTTATTGGAAGTAGGCCGTGAAAATTAAAATCAACATTTATTCAAAGAAAATTTAGGTTTAGCCATTTTTTTCTCATTTCCACAAGGACTGAAGGAGAAAAAGCACCGTAAAATTTGTAAAGCAATTTCTCCCGAGTAAAACAATACCCCACATGTGGTAATAAACGGATATTTGAACACAGGGCAGGGCTTAGAAGGGATGGAGTGCCATTTGGCTTTGGGAGATCACATTTAGCAGGAATGGTTTGAGAGGCCTTGTCACATTTACAAAGCCCCTGAGGGGACAAAACAGTGGAAACCCCCCACAAGTGACCCCATCTGGGAAACTAGACACCTCAAGGAAATTATCTAGGGGTATGGTGAGCATTTTGACCGCACAGGTTTTTTACAGAATTTATTGGAAGTAGGCCGTGAAAATTAAAATCAACATTTATTCAAAGAAAATTTAGGTTTAGCCATTTTTTTCTCATTTCCACAAGGACTGAAGGAGAAAAAGCACCGTAAAATTTGTAAAGCAATTTCTCCCGAGTAAAACAATACCCCACATGTGGTAATAAACGGATATTTGAACACAGGGCAGGGCTTAGAAGGGATGGAGTGCCATTTGGCTTTGGGAGATCACATTTAGCAGGAATGGTTTGAGAGGCCTTGTCACATTTACAAAGCCCCTGAGGGGACAAAACAGTGAAAACCCCCCACAAGTGACCCCATTTCGGAAACTACACCCATTGAGGAAATTATCTAGGGGTATAGTGAGAATTTTTAGTTTTGTTTTAGGTGTTTTTTTTACAATTTTTAAATGATCAAATTTTAAATGGGGCTGGTCAGTAGAAAAATTAATAATTGGTCATGGCCAGTATGGGAGACAGAAAAGGTGAATAATGAATAAATAAATTAAAAATCCAAGGAGGTATGATAAATTTTGAAACATTGTTTCATGCACAGGCCGGGATTTGTGGGACATGTCTCACAATGGTATGTGGTGTCCTTACGAATGCCTCGCTTGGCACACACACGGCATTTTTTTTGGGGCTTCTTTTTTTTTTCAGTGGGGGGGATTTCTGTGGGGAAATGCTGGCCGGGAATTATCCTACTGACGGAAGAGCCAGATGAACTGCCCTCTCCTTCCTGGTTACCAAACATCAGGGACTTTATGACCTTTTCCTGAAATTGCAGGAACGTACCTCCACTGCTGGCATATCTATAGAGGACAAAGGCGTTGTATAAAGCCATCTGTGTAAGATGCACAGACAGCTTCTTATACCATACTCTGGTCTTGCGCATGGCGTTGTATGGTTTTATAACCTGGTCGGACAGGTCAACGCCACCCATATACTTGTTGTACTCCTGTACACAATATGGTTTTGGGACTTGGGAAGTGGATCCACGTACAGGGACTAGGCTGCATCTGCTGTCGTGTATGCTGGTCAGTATAAGGACGTCCCTTTTATCCTTATACTTTAGGAGGAGCAGATTGTCGCAGCAGAAAGCTTTGCTCTCTCCTAATTTTAGGATCTGACCCAGCAATGTTTTGGGGAGGCCCTTCTTATTTTTGCGGATTGTTCCGCATGCCAAGGTGGATCTGGACAAGAGAACTTTTACTAAGGGGACACTGTTATAAAAGTTGTCCAGATAAAGATGATAGCCTTTCCCAAGTAAAGGATGGATAAGATCCCATACGATATTTCCACTAATTCCAAGGAAAGGGGGGCATTCTGGGGGATCTATATGAGAGTCTTTTCCCTCATAGACCCTAAAGGAGTAGGTGTAACCGGTGGCACTTTCGCACAGCTTGTAGAGCTTTATGCCGTACCGGGCTCTTTTATTGGGTAGATACTGCCTGAAGTGCAGTCTACCCTTGAAGCTGACTAGGGATTCATCTACCGAAATATTTTGCTGGGGGGTATAAACGTGGGAAAAAATTTGGGAGTAGTGGGCAATCAATGGTCGTATTTTATATAGCCTATCAAAATTTGGGGCCTGTGGGGGTGGGCACTGGCTATTATCATTATAATGAAGGAATTTCAGGATGGCTTCGAAGCGCTTCCTTGGCATTACTGTGCGGTAAATGGGGGTGTTATATAAAATATCAAGGGACCAATAGTCTCTAATCCTAGGCTTTTTTATTAGGCCAAAACTTAAAAATATGCCCCAAAACTTCCTCAATTCCACTAGGTTTGTGGGGGTCCAATTTTGGCTTCTCCCATAATAAGAGTCAGGGTTCTGGGCGATAAATTGTTCCGCATAGATGTTGGTCTGCTGGACCATTAACGCTAAAAGGGAGTCTGAAAAAAAAAGGTTAAAATAATCAATGGGGCTGAAACCCGTCATTTCAATTTGAATGCCTGAGCGGGCTGTAAACTCAGGCACCTGGGGGGTATAATTCTCTGCAGCTTCCCAGGTCAGCTCAGGCAGATCAGGAACTACGGCTCTTCTACGCCGACTGGGGGGTGCAGATTCAGAGTCACTAGATGCAGAGGAAGATGGAAGCACGAACTGCTCCTCACCTTCACTTGCGCTGTCCGTGTCGGAACACAGCATTGCAGATGCTTCCTCGGCTGAAAAGACTCTTTTGGCCATACTGAAAAACTTGTGCTACCTAACTAACTAAAAACAGGTTAGTGGGCACAAAAGGGCAGAAAAGCGGCAGATCGCTGGTTTTTTTGAACTTACGCACTGTATTTATTCCTGTCTCCGTCTCTCACAAGCTCTCTGACAGGAAAGAGCTTGTCAGAGACGGAGATGCCGGCAAACCACTGCTCCTGCGCTGTGATTGGCCTGTCAGTACTGACCAATCACAGCTCGTTTCCGGCACAGGGACCACTCTGATTGGTCCTGTTTGAATCCTGCTTTGTGATCGGGACGCTGTCACCATGTCTGTTGACATGGTGACAGTTTGAAGCTTGGGCATGCACAGCTTCCCCATGGCTCCTCTATCCCCCCCACGGGTGCAATAGGCAGGCACCACTGCTACTGCGCTGTGATTGGCCTGTCAGTACTGACCAATCACAGCTCGTTTCCGGCACAGGGACCACTCTGATTGGTCCTGTTTGAATCCTGCTTTGCGATCGGGACACTGTCACCATGTCTGTTGACATGGTGACAGTTTGAAGCTTGGGCATGCACAGCTTCCCCATGGCTCCTCTATTCCCCCCACGGGTGCAATAGGCAGGCAACACTGCTCCTGCGCTATGATTGGCCTGTCAGTACTGACCAATCACAGCTCGTTTCCGGCACAGGGACCACTCTGATTGGTCCTGTTTGAATCCTGCTTTGCGATCGGGACGCTGTCACCATGTCTGTTGACATGGTGACAGTTTGAAGCTTGGGCATGCACAGCTTCCCCATGGCTCCTCTATTCCCCCCACGGGTGCAATAGGCAGGCAACACTGCTCCTGCGCTATGATTGGCCTGTCAGTACTGACCAATCACAGCTCGTTTCCGGCACAGGGACCACTCTGATTGGTCCTGTTTGAATCCTGCTTTGCGATCGGGACGCTGTCACCATGTCTGTTGACATGGTGACAGTTTGAAGCTTGGGCATGCACAGCTTCCCCATGGCTCCTCTATTCCCCCCACGGGTGCAATAGGCAGGCAACACTGCTCCTGCGCTATGATTGGCATGTCAGTACTGACCAATCACAGCTCGTTTCCGGCACAGGGACCACTCTGATTGGTCCTGTTTGAATCCTGCTTTGCGATCGGGACGCTGTCACCATGTCTGTTGACATGGTGACAGTTTGAAGCTTGGGCATGCACAGCTTCCCCATGGCTCCTCTATTCCCCCCACGGGTGCAATAGGCAGGCAACACTGCTCCTGCGCTATGATTGGCATGTCAGTACTGACCAATCACAGCTCGTTTCCGGCACAGGGACCACTCTGATTGGTCCTGTTTGAATCCTGCTTTGCGATCGGGACGCTGTCACCATGTCTGTTGACATGGTGACAGTTTGAAGCTTGGGCATGCACAGCTTCCCCATGGCTCCTCTATTCCCCCACGGGTGCAAAAGGCAGGCACACGCCGCTCATACTCGGAACTGGCTCCCGGCCGCTTTCGGAAGGAGACGCCGACGTGGCCTTGCTCGTGCAACTCCAGGTGGGCTTGAGGCTTCCGAAAATGCCATAAAAAAAAAAAGATTTTTTTATTATGAAGGTAGAAAAATCAGCGGGACCGACCCGCGAGCGAAGCCGACGGGGAGTTCCAGGAGGTCGGCATGAGTTGGCCGTGCATACCGCTAAAGCCCTCAAACTCCGAGGCTGGCGCTGAGGAGCTCATACACGGCTGCAACCGGGCTGGCACGGCTTCCCCATGGCTCCTCTATCCCCCCAAGGATGCCATAGGCAGGCACACGCCGCTCATACCCGGAGCGGGCACACCGCCGCTGACATGCATCCTTCGCGGACCGGAAGTGCTTGTCAGCCGGCTGGACACAACGGGACTCGCCGCGGGCGCTGTGGAGCTCCCACAAGGAAGCTGCCGGCATGTACAAGCTCCCCAGGGGCCCCTCTATCCCCCCACGGGTGCAAAAGGCAGGCACACGCCGCTCATACTCGGAACTGGCTCCCGGCCGCTTTCGGAAGGAGACGCCGACGTGGCCTTGCTCGTGCAACTCCAGGTGGGCTTGAGGCTTCCGAAAATGCCATAAAAAAAAAAAGATTTTTTTATTATGAAGGTAGAAAAATCAGCGGGACCGACCCGCGAGCGAAGCCGACGGGGAGTTCCAGGAGGTCGGCATGAGTTGGCCGTGCATACCGCTAAAGCCCTCAAACTCCGAGGCTGGCGCTGAGGAGCTCATACACGGCTGCAACCGGGCTGGCACGGCTTCCCCATGGCTCCTCTATCCCCCCAAGGATGCCATAGGCAGGCACACGCCGCTCATACCCGGAGCGGGCACACCGCCGCTGACATGCATCCTTCGCGGACCGGAAGTGCTTGTCAGCCGGCTGGACACAACGGGACTCGCCGCGGGCGCTGTGGAGCTCCCACAAGGAAGCTGCCGGCATGTACAAGCTCCCCAGGGGCCCCTCTATCCCCCCACGGGTGCAAAAGGCAGGCACACGCCGCTCATACTCGGAACTGGCTCCCGGCCGCTTTCGGAAGGAGACGCCGACGTGGCCTTGCTCGTGCAACTCCAGGTGGGCTTGAGGCTTCCGAAAATGCCATAAAAAAAAAAAGATTTTTTTATTATGAAGGTAGAAAAATCAGCGGGACCGACCCGCGAGCGAAGCCGACGGGGAGTTCCAGGAGGTCGGCATGAGTTGGCCGTGCATACCGCTAAAGCCCTCAAACTCCGAGGCTGGCGCTGAGGAGCTCATACACGGCTGCAACCGGGCTGGCACGGCTTCCCCATGGCTCCTCTATCCCCCCAAGGATGCCATAGGCAGGCACACGCCGCTCATACCCGGAGCGGGCACACCGCCGCTGACATGCATCCTTCGCGGACCGGAAGTGCTTGTCAGCCGGCTGGACACAACGGGACTCGCCGCGGGCGCTGTGGAGCTCCCACAAGGAAGCTGCCGGCATGTACAAGCTCCCCAGGGGCCCCTCTATCCCCCCACGGGTGCAAAAGGCAGGCACACGCCGCTCATACTCGGAACTGGCTCCCGGCCGCTTTCGGAAGGAGACGCCGACGTGGCCTTGCTCGTGCAACTCCAGGTGGGCTTGAGGCTTCCGAAAATGCCATAAAAAAAAAAAGATTTTTTTATTATGAAGGTAGAAAAATCAGCGGGACCGACCCGCGAGCGAGGCCGACGGGGACTTCCAGGAGGTCGGCATGACTTTGCCGCTCATACCGCTCTTGCCCTGGAAGTCCACAAGGGGCGCTGCGGAGCTCGTACACGGCTGCCCCCGGTCTTGCACAGCTTCCCCATGGCTCCTGTATCCCCCCCCCCACGGGTGCAGGCACACACCGCTCATACACTCTGGAGCTGGCTGACAGCTCAGCTGACATGCCACCTCCTAGCCGACCGGAAGTACATGTCAGGCGGCTTGGGACATAGTGGGACCCCCCCCCCCCCCGCTGGCGCTGAGGAGCTCATACACTGTTGCCCCCGGGCATGCACAGCTTGCACACGGCTCCTCTACCCTGGGCTGCAATGGGCAGCACACGCCGCTCATACACTCTGGAGCTGGCTGACAGCAACTGCTGCTGATAATGATGATGACGATAATGTGCAAAGGGTTATCTATCGGCGGACAGTGTCACACTCTGGCCCTGGAACTGTGCCCCGGCCTGCCTCTGCTGCTCATTACCGCCTCTGACATTTTTTGAACATACCCCACTTTCACTTGATTTTAAATGTGTCACTTTCAGTAGCAGAAATGTCATTCTTTGACATTTGGGCCTTTTTATTTTCACTGCTGTTGGGTCACCAAATGGATCTCCTTATCTCGAGGCCTAGTCCTCTCCCCACCGCCCTGGAACTCTGCCCCGGCCTACGCTGCGTGCCGTCACACTCTGGCCCTGGAACTGTGCCCCGGCCTATGCTGCCTGCCGTCACACTCTGGCCCTGGAACTCTGCCCCGGCCTGTGCTGCCGTCACACTCTGGCCCTGGAACTGTGCCCACGGCCTGCCTCTGCTGCTCATTACCGCCTCTGACATTTTTGAACGTACCCCACTTTAACTTGATTTTAAATGTTTCACTTTCAGTATCAAAAATGTCATTCTTTGAAATTTGGGCCTTTTTATTTCCACTGCTGCTTGGTCACCAAATGGATCACCTTATCTCGAGGCCTAGTCCTCTCCCCACCGCCCTGGAACTCTGCCCCGGCCTACGCTGCCTGCCGTCACACTCTGGCCCTGGAACTGTGCCCCGGCCTATGCTGCCTGCCGTCACACTCTGGCCCTGGAGCTCTGCCCCGGCCTGTGCTGCCGTCACACTCTGGCCCTGGAACTATGCCCCGGCCTGCCCCTGCTGTTCACCACCGCCTCTGACATTTTTGAACGTACTCCACTTTCACTTGATTTTAAATGGTTCACTTTCAGTATCAAAAATGTCATTCTTTGACATTTGGGCCTTTTTATTTTCACTGCTGTTTGGTCACCAAATGGATCTCCTTAGATCGAGGCCTAGTCCTCTCCCCACTGCCCTGGAACTCTGCCCCGGCCTACGCTGCCTGCCGTGACACCCCTGGCCCTGGAACTCTGCCCCGGCCTACCTCTGCTGTTCACTACCGCCTCTGACATTTTTGAACATACCCCACTTTAACTTGATTTTAAATGTGTCACTTTCAAATGTTTCACTTTCAGTTGCAGAAATGGCATTCTTTGACATTTGGGCCTTTTCATTTTCACTGCTGCTTGGTCACCAAATGGATCCCCTTGGATTGAGGCCTAGTCCTCTCCCCACCGCCCTGGAACTCTTCCCCGGCCTACGCTGCCTGCCGTGACACCCCTGGCCCTGGAACTCTGCCCCGGCCTACCTCTGCTGTTCACTACCGCCTCTGACATTTTTGAACATACCCCACTTTAACTTGATTTTAAATGTGTCACTTTCAAATGTTTCACTTTCAGTTGCAGAAATGGCATTCTTTGACATTTGGGCCTTTTTATTTTCACTGCTGCTTGGTCACCAAATGGATCTCCTTGGATTGAGGCCTAGTCCTCTCCCCACCGCCCTGGAACTCTGCCCCGGCCTACGCTGCCTGCCGTCACACCCCTGGCCCTGGAACTCTGCCCCGGCCTGCCCTTGCTGTTCACCACCGCCTCTGACATTTTTGAACATACCCCACTTTAACTTGATTTTAAATGTTTCACTTTTAAATGTTTCACTTTCAGTAGCAGAAATGGCATTCTTTGACATTTGGGCCTTTTTATTTTCACTGCTGCTTGGTCACCAAATGGATCTCCTTGGATTGAGGCCTAGTCCTCTCACCCACCGCCCTGGAACTCTGCCCCGGCCTACGCTGCCTGCCGTCACACCCCTGGCCCTGGAACTCTGCCCCGGCCTGCCTCTGCTGCTCATTACCGTCTCTGACATTTCTGAACATACCCCACTTTAACTTGATTTTAAATGTTTCACTTTCAGTATTAAAAGTGTCATTCTTTGACATTTGGGCCTTTTTATTTTCACTGCTGTTTGGTCACCAAATGGATCTCCTTACCTACCAGCAATCACCCTGGTTCTCTGGCTGGGCATGGGGATGCAAGTTGCTCCCGCTGACCCCCTTCCACCCCACCGGGACCTACCTGCAATCACTCTGGAACTCTGGCTGGGCATAGGGACACAGGTTGGTCCCGCTGCCCCCCCTTCCACCCCACCGGGACCTACCTGCAATCACCCTGGAACTCTGGCTGGGCATGGGGATGCGGTTTGCTCCAGCTGACCCCCTTCCACCCCACCGGGACCTACCTGCAATCACCCTGGAACTCTGGCTGGGCATGGGGATGCAAGTTGCTCCCGCTGACCCCCTTCCACCCCACCGGGACCTACCTGCAATCACTCTGGAACTCTGGCTGGGCATAGGGACACAGGTTGGTCCCGCTGCCCCCCCTTCCACCCCACCGGGACCTACCTGCAATCACCCTGGAACTCTGGCTGGGCATGGGGATGCGGTTTGCTCCCGCTGACCCCCTTCCACCCCACCGGGACCTACCTGCAATCACTCTGGAACTCTGGCTGGGCATAGGGACACAGGTTGGTCCCGCTGCCCCCCCTTCCACCCCACCGGGACCTACCAGCAATCACCCTGGTTCTCTGGCTGGGCATGGGGATGCAAGTTGCTCCCGCTGACCCCCTTCCACCCCACCGGGACCTACCTGCAATCACTCTGGAACTCTGGCTGGGCATAGGGACACAGGTTGGTCCCGCTGCCCCCCCCTTCCACCCCACCGGGACCTACCTGCAATCACTCTGGAACTCTGGCTGGGCATAGGGACACAGGTTGGTCCCGCTGCCCCCCCTTCCACCCCACCGGGACCTACCTGCAATCACCCTGGAACTCTGGCTGGGCATGGGGATGCGGTTTGCTCCCGCTGACCCACTTCCACCCCACCGGGACCTACCTGCAATCACTCTGGAACTCTGGCTGGGCATAGGGACACAGGTTGGTCCCGCTGCCCCCCCTTCCACCCCACCGGGACCTACCAGCAATCACCCTGGTTCTCTGGCTGGGCATGGGGATGCAAGTTGCTCCCGCTGACCCCCTTCCACCCCACCGGGACCTACCTGCAATCACTCTGGAACTCTGGCTGGGCATAGGGACACAGGTTGGTCCCGCTGCCCCCCCCTTCCACCCCACCGGGACCTACCTGCAATCACTCTGGAACTCTGGCTGGGCATAGGGACACAGGTTGGTCCCGCTGCCCCCCCTTCCACCCCACCGGGACCTACCTGCAATCACCCTGGAACTCTGGCTGGGCATGGGGATGCAGTTTGCTCCCGCTGACCCCCTTCCACCCCACCGGGACCTACCTGCAATCACTCTGGAACTCTGGCTGGGCATAGGGACACAGGTTGGTCCCGCTGCCCCCCCTTCCACCCCACCGGGACCTACCTGCAATCACCCTGGAACTCTGGCTGGGCATGGGGATGCGGTTTGCTCCCGCTGACCCCCTTCCACCCCACCGGGACCTACCTGCAATCACTCTGGAACTCTGGCTGGGCATAGGGACACAGGTTGGTCCCGCTGCCCCCCCTTCCACCCCACCGGGACCTACCTGCAATCACCCTGGAACTCTGGCTGGGCATGGGGATGCGGTTTGCTCCCGCTGACCCCCTTCCACCCCACCGGGACCTACCTGCAATCACTCTGGAACTCTGGCTGGGCATAGGGACACAGGTTGGTCCCGCTGCCCCCCCTTCCACCCCACCGGGACCTACCTGCAATCACCCTGGAACTCTGGCTGGGCATGGGGATGCGGTTTGCTCCAGCTGACCCCCTTCCACCCCACCGGGACCTACCTGCAATCACCCTGGAACTCTGGCTGGGCATGGGGATGCAAGTTGCTCCCGCTGACCCCCTTCCACCCCACCGGGACCTACCTGCAATCACTCTGGAACTCTGGCTGGGCATAGGGACACAGGTTGGTCCCGCTGCCCCCCCTTCCACCCCACCGGGACCTACCTGCAATCACCCTGGAACTCTGGCTGGGCATGGGGATGCGGTTTGCTCCCGCTGACCCACTTCCACCCCACCGGGACCTACCTGCAATCACTCTGGAACTCTGGCTGGGCATAGGGACACAGGTTGGTCCCGCTGCCCCCCCTTCCACCCCACCGGGACCTACCAGCAATCACCCTGGTTCTCTGGCTGGGCATGGGGATGCAAGTTGCTCCCGCTGACCCCCTTCCACCCCACCGGGACCTACCTGCAATCACTCTGGAACTCTGGCTGGGCATAGGGACACAGGTTGGTCCCGCTGCCCCCCCCTTCCACCCCACCGGGACCTACCTGCAATCACTCTGGAACTCTGGCTGGGCATAGGGACACAGGTTGGTCCCGCTGCCCCCCCTTCCACCCCACCGGGACCTACCTGCAATCACCCTGGAACTCTGGCTGGGCATGGGGATGCAGTTTGCTCCCGCTGACCCCCCACCGGGACCTACCACCAATCACCCTGGAACTCTGGCTGGGCATGGGGATGTAGGTTTCTCCCGCTGCCCCCCCACCGGGACCTACCACCAATCACCCTGGAACTCTGGCTGGGCATGGGGATGTAGGTTTCTCCTGCTGCCCCCCCACCGGGACCTACCACCAATCACCCTGGAACTCTGGCTGGGCATGAGGATGCAGGTTGCTCCCGCTGCCCCCCACCGGGACCTACCACCAATCACCCTGGAACTCTGGCTGGGCATGGGGATGTAGGTTTCTCCCGCTGCCCCCCCACCGGGACCTACCACCAATCACCCTGGAACTCTGGCTGGGCATGAGGATGCAGGTTGCTCCCGCTGCCCCCCACCGGGACCTACCACCAATCACCCTGGAACTCTGGCTGGGCATGGGGATGTAGGTTTCTCCCGCTGCCCCCCCACCGGGACCTACCACCAATCACCCTGGAACTCTGGCTGGGCATGGGGATGTAGGTTTCTCCCGCTGCCCCCCCACCGGGACCTACCACCAATCACCCTGGAACTCTGGCTGGGCATGGGGATGTAGGTTTCTCCTGCTGCCCCCCCACCGGGACCTACCACCAATCACCCTGGAACTCTGGCTGGGCATGAGGATGCAGGTTGCTCCCGCTGCCCCCCACCGGGACCTACCACCAATCACCCTGGAACTCTGGCTGGGCATGGGGATGTAGGTTTCTCCCGCTGCCCCCCCACCGGGACCTACCACCAATCACCCTGGAACTCTGGCTGGGCATGGGGATGTAGGTTTCTCCCGCTGCCCCCCCACCGGGACCTACCACCAATCACCCTGGAACTCTGGCTGGGCATGAGGATGCAGGTTGCTCCCGCTGGCCCCCACCGGGACCTACCACCAATCACCCTGGAACTCTGGCTGGGCATGGGGATGTAGGTTTCTCCCGCTGGCCCCCACCGGGACCTACCACCAATCACCCTGGAACTCTGGCTGGGCATGGGGATGTAGGTTTCTCCCGCTGCCCCCCCACCGGGACCTACCACCAATCACCCTGGAACTCTGGCTGGGCATGGGGATGTAGGTTTCTCCCGCTGCCCCCCCACCGGGACCTACCACCAATCACCCTGGAACTCTGGCTGGGCATGAGGATGCAGGTTGCTCCCGCTGCCCCCCACCGGGACCTACCACCAATCACCCTGGAACTCTGGCTGGGCATGGGGATGTAGGTTTCTCCCGCTGCCCCCCCACCGGGACCTACCACCAATCACCCTGGAACTCTGGCTGGGCATGGGGATGTAGGTTTCTCCCGCTGCCCCCCCACCGGGACCTACCACCAATCACCCTGGAACTCTGGCTGGGCATGGGGATGTAGGTTTCTCCTGCTGCCCCCCCACCGGGACCTACCACCAATCACCCTGGAACTCTGGCTGGGCATGAGGATGCAGGTTGCTCCCGCTGCCCCCCACCGGGACCTACCCACCAATCACCCTGGAACTCTGGCTGGGCATGGGGATGTAGGTTTCTCCCGCTGCCCCCCCACCGGGACCTACCACCAATCACCCTGGAACTCTGGCTGGGCATGGGGATGTAGGTTTCTCCCGCTGCCCCCCCACCGGGACCTACCACCAATCACCCTGGAACTCTGGCTGGGCATGAGGATGCAGGTTGCTCCCGCTGCCCCCCACCGGGACCTACCACCAATCACCCTGGAACTCTGGCTGGGCATGGGGATGTAGGTTTCTCCCGCTGCCCCCCCACCGGGACCTACCACCAATCACCCTGGAACTCTGGCTGGGCATGAGGATGCAGGTTGCTCCCGCTGCCCCCCACCGGGACCTACCACCAATCACCCTGGAACTCTGGCTGGGCATGGGGATGTAGGTTTCTCCCGCTGCCCCCCCACCGGGACCTACCACCAATCACCCTGGAACTCTGGCTGGGCATGGGGATGTAGGTTTCTCCCGCTGCCCCCCCACCGGGACCTACCACCAATCACCCTGGAACTCTGGCTGGGCATGGGGATGTAGGTTTCTCCTGCTGCCCCCCCACCGGGACCTACCACCAATCACCCTGGAACTCTGGCTGGGCATGAGGATGCAGGTTGCTCCCGCTGCCCCCCACCGGGACCTACCACCAATCACCCTGGAACTCTGGCTGGGCATGGGGATGTA